>NC_133819.1:20501832-20809097 GCF_047830755.1 Zonotrichia albicollis
GTGTGTTATTCAAGGTGCTCTTGGATTTTGCTTTATTTATTTTATCCATTTCTATGGTTGCATTTAATAATTAGCCAACATTATCACTTTTCTTAAGAACCACATTCACCAGTGTGATCACCACATCCTGAGATCTGAAATCTTTCACTTTATATAATGACTACAAAATAAAATTAATGCAGTATTTGACATTACACACACACAGAAACAGGCTAGTACAGTAATTGCACATGAGAAAATACCTTTGGCTTCATTCTAATTGCATAATTTTAATAAAACAAGGCACATTTTATTACATTACATTTTATATTACATATTACATTACATTTTACATTTCCTTTTGTTACATTACAGTGTTGCATGTTCATTCTGCTCTATGTTGGTCACAAGATCCTTTGTGTCACTAATTCCAGGAACTGCATCACCATTAAAATACAAATTATTCTCAAAGCTGTCATTTGTTGGCAAGCAATTCTTTCTTCTTTTGTAGAAGAAATATCCTGCAAGGCCACTTCCAACTAGGATGATGATGCCAACAATAACTATAATTCCCGTTTTGCTGTGGTTTAGGGTAGAAGCCTTCTCATCTTTTGTCATTGCTAAAAACAAATAGGAAGAAATCAAGAGAATGCTACAGAAGTCTTTATCTGATTACTGGAAGCAAGTTCTTTAGAATGATCTTCTGAGAAAAAGGGGTTAATTTGTTTTGATGTAAGGAGAAGAAGAGGCAGCAACATAAAATAACTTGATTTTAAATCACTAATATTGCATGCCATATCACAAATTATTATTTTTTAAAATCTGCATTTGGAGATGCACACAAATAGACTATATTGTGTATTACGAGGAAACAGTGTCATCCTAGGAAACAGGTACAGTACTTCCATATAACAGAAAATTTAAGAGACATAATACAAAATATTTTTGGTTTATGATCTTATGTGGGTCTAGTTTTTTCTACTTGAAAGACAATATTCTTACCCATTGTAGGTATTTCAGCTGGTGGCATTTCAGATGCCAGTGGCATTTCAGTTGCTGGAACTTGAAAATATTAAAAAATAATTATTTTTTTGCATTATTATTTATTTCTACATTATTTATTTTTATATCTTGGAACATACTGAAAATCATGCTCAGATAAGCATATGGTAATACAAACCGCTAAATATTGAAAACACTTGGATTTATTTCATACAAAATTATATACACCTAAGACATAGCACAGCGCTCTAGCGTATTCTGGTCTCATAGGTAGCTATTTACACAAACTAGCAAAAAAAGAATATCAAAAACCTCCATGAACTCTGATCCAGACAATAGAATGAAACCAAAAGAAAATCTATACAGTATCTTGAGGATAGACATGGTCAAATATAATCCTCAATATAAATAAAAATTCTTTCAGTACCTGTTATATAAACACAGAAAATGTAATAAATGTGGTTTTCCAATAGACATTACCTCCATAGACACTTGAAATCACTCATGAAATTCACAGTGCCCTAGCAGGTATCATATCTTAACTGAATGGTTTATAGCTCATTTAAATTTTAACATCAGGTCATGAAATCTGGCTTGCTGGGTAAATAAGCCATCATTTAAGATGAAGGCATTTATTTTGCCAGGTGGATATCAAATCAGTTTATTATTAAATATTGAATCAATGCATCATGTTTCATTCTGAAAAAGGTGATCTCAGGAATTTAAATTATTTTTACCAGTCTCCGCTTACATCTTTTTCATAGTGATGCCCAGTGACAGAAGAGAGGGTGTGGGCACTACCACTGTGCAACACAAAGATGTTCTCTCTGAATATTGGGAAAGACTTTTTCACTGTGAGGGTGACTGAGCGCTGGCACAGGCTGCCCAGGGAGGTTGTGAATTTCCATCCTTGGATGGTCACTAGCCCTTATAAGAAGTCCCACTCCAGCTGTCTTGTGAACCCTCTTTAGGTGCTCTAAGGTCTCCCTAGAGTCTTGTCTTCTCCAGACTGAGCATCTCCTCACTTAAGAAATAGTTAGATACTTTGTGGAATAGACCTGCTACAGAACTCTCAAATTACTGTGGTAAAAATTAGCTCAACAAATGAAACAGAAAACAATATCTATTCTACATGAAATGAAACAGAAAACAACATCTATTTCATCATCTACATGATGGAAAACTTCCATTATGTTTTTGTTTCAGTCTCTTCAGAAAACAACTAACACAGCCAGCATTAGCCAGTGCAATTTGGTAAAACCATGCTTCTAATGCTCCATTTATTTGTCTGTAGCTATAACTGTTTAAATTCTGCACATGGAGCATTGTCACAGTTCTGAAAAACTATGCCAAGAAAAGCTGCATTTCTATAACAATGTAGGACTAGACTGAGTCCTGTTTTGGGGTGAGTGACTGTATAATCCTTGCATTGACACTGGAATTAGGTTGAATCTGTGGCATTCCAGATTAGTAGACTAGACTGGCTAAAGCTAATCCTAGCAAAAAGTAACAAGCTTTCATCTGAGAGCTTTCAGCTCTTTGGTCAGCATCAAAACAGGTGAATGCCAGTAGTAGCACAAAGAATTGAAACGAATGGTCAAAAAGAGCAATGGGGATTTATTTTAACACTTGGTACCCATGTCTATGAATTTTTGTCAATGACAATACGAAAGGATTGAGAAATGGACTCTGAAAGGGTGGATTTACTGAGACGTTGCAGTGCTTCCTGTAAAAGACACAGTCATCATTACAAGCATTTGAGTAAGTAAGAAAAATTTTGCATGAGAACAAATTTACAGAAAGGACAGCAGAATTTCTCCCATTTCCAGTATTGTAGAGGAAGTCAGTGTATTGCAGTTACACATTTCAACCTTCTTAGGAAGCATAAGTAAGAGATTTTGGTATTGCAATATATGCTGAAAGAAAATATTATGATGACTTTTAGGAATTCATATATACTAGATGTCTCTACTGTCAAATCTGCACGTTCAGTTATTTCAGGACACCTTCAGTTTAGCACATTCAAACAATGTCATTTGCTTTGCTTTACATTCATTTATCTTTCCACTCATTTATCTTTTAACAGCAGGACACAGAGACAAAAGATCCCAAGCTGTTAAATAAGTCACACTTCACAAATACTCAATTAATAGAAACACTACATCATACTCAGAAAACACGTGCACATAAAACTCACAGAGGGAAATAAACAATGGGCAGAGCAGAGGGGATACCCTGAGGAGTATGTTTGCATATTTTTGAGACAGATTTTTGTACACAAGGCATGATCCTCACATTGTAATTTCTCAACAACTGTTGATAGAAAACACACAAACTCATCAAGTGTATACACCAGGTACAGCTGAGATATGAACACTGTCTTCTAAAAGCAATTCTTAAGGGACTTGACTACTGTGCAGAACTGCTTTCTGAAGAGTCATTCTATCTTTTTGTTGTCATGGAAATGTTCATCCTTTGGCATTTACAAAAACAGAACATCCAGCTGAAATGCATTGTGTGTATCAGCCACGTACTATTACTAGCTTACAGAGAGCATATTCCATATATAAAATAAAATCATAAATGTAGCACTTACTTTTTGGCTTTTTACAAATATATCCTTTGTAGGAAGAGCAATAGAAATTATTCCAATACCCAGAGTCTGCATACATTTCAACACAGTGCTCATTTTGCTGAGGAGAGGGTTCTCCTACATTCCAGTTGACAAAATTCACTGCACTGCCATCTAGCCACAACCATAGTCCTAATTGAAAAAACATTGAATAAAGGGGAAAAAAATCATCTTAATTTCCATACTTTCACATGCTCCATATTTATTGCCTTTCTGAGAAATTTACTTGTCACCTCTTTTGGAGATGGACCACTAAGCTATTTACTTTTGACACAAACTGTTGTCCCTAAGTTTTTATGTAAATGATATAGTATCAGTATTTGGAAAATGGCAGACAAATCTGGTTTATGGTGGTGCAAAGGCAAGACAATTCCAAGAATAATCTCCCACAAGTGATAGCAATGGTCCAGTGTCAATTATTTATTCCATTTATAGGAATAAGTGAAGTTAAAATATAACTTCACCAGAACACTCTTTATTTCAGTAATTTGCAGGAAGGTTTTGTGTTACTCTTCAAATCCCACACTGAAGTCTCTCCAGGTCCAATTTTATTTCATTTGTTTTCCAGTTTCTACTCCTTTCCACAAGCTTTACACAGATGATTTTCCTTTTTATAGATCTTCCAAAATCTTGTGATCACTCTTTCTCAGCTATGCTTGGGACTTTCTGCTTCTTCCTTCCGGTTTCTTTTTTCTTTCTTTCTTTTAATAGTGCTATTTTTTTAGAATAAATGTACTCCTTGTGACTGTAAGTTGTACTCAAGCAAATTCTTAGACTCAGCATGAAAATTGTATTTTGATTTTTATAAGATTCTATATATTTTGCTCTTTTTTTGTTTTTTTCTTAATAATTCCTGACACCCTTTCTGTAAGGCATGGCAACTGAATACAATTTGGATACACACATAAAGGTATGAAATTTAGTTATGCAGTTATGCTGAAATTGCTATAATCACTACCTAGAGCAATAATGAAGAGCTGAAGAATTCTTGTGTTTATGATCACTGTGAGAAGTGTGCTGCTCTACACTGCTCTAGAGCCACTTCAAGAAACCCTTTTTGTGTCAACTGATCACATGAGTAAACCTCAGCTTTCCTCTATGTGTCATGAATATAAATGACTACCTTCGAATTCTTTCCTTTACCAAAAATTTTCACTATTCCTGTTAAGATTCAAGCAATGTAATTGAAAAGTTGTCTTATCCCTAAGAAGTTTGTCATTCAAGTGCTTGGGTAGGCAGTTGCAAAAATAATCTTCCAAAACTCAAGAAAATGCCACCTCAAGTCACCTGAACTATTTTGTAACCAAGCCACTGAGAGTTATACTGGCATTTTTTGCCTGAACAGTACAAGATTGTACATTAAAGTCTATCATAATGATAGAAATATCTATCTAATTGAATATTAATTGCATTAATGTGAAAACAATAATCATCAAATACAGGATTTAATTAAAGCAGCCTCTTGCCTACTCTGTCCGGCTTTATCTTCCATATTACAGAATTATAATGTGAAATTTTCAACACTCATGTCAAAAAGATTACAGTAATTATTCACTAAAAAAAGACATTAAAAGTAGAGAAAGTACCATCCACATTTCTGTACATTCCTGTCCAAAATGTTGATGTTTTGCCTTCAAGTGGTTCAAGGTTGTAGGTCAGAAAGTTGGCTTCAGCTGAGTCTTCAACTGAGACCAAAGAGGCACCTGGGAGACACAGGGAGAGAAAAGCCTCTTAGAGATGTTTCACAGGGGAAAACGTTCTCATTGCCCTGTCAACAAACTGCTTCAACAAAATGCTTCAACCTGAGTATCAGAAAAGAGAGGGGGAATCTTCTCATCCAGTACCAGGTGTCTACATTTGCCATGGGTTTCACTGGTAGGTTCTTATTGAGCACATGACAATATATACTTCCAGTGAAGATACAGCTATAATAAATTCTGCTGGTGTGAGAGTGAGGGAGATCTCTGCATAATCTGATGGGAGACCAGGCACCTATGTCACATTGTCACCAATGCCATAAACAACAATGCTGCAGACATATGAAGTCCATCATAATCGATATTCATCTGTTTCCTAAAGAAGGAAGTTGAGAGAATGAAGCTGCACAACAGCGCTAGTTTTCTCATATATTATCCAAACTAAACCGTTTTCACTCCAGTGGTATAAAACTGCAATAATCAAGGGAGAAATTAGATCAAGAATTCAAAAGATACAAATTCCATTAAGCTTTAGCGACTGCTGCGGATGAAGCTGTTTATCTCCTATCAGGGTCAAAGCACAAGGTTTCTATTTTCATGATCTTCAGGCCACACAGCTCCACTCATGCCTGGTCCCAAATGTATGAGGCAGTATGGGCCATAGGTTTTCCATTATCTCCCCAATTAAGGTAATAATTGGATGCAACTGTCTTGTCCAACACTTGGATCATCCTTGAACTCACAAAGACACATATATTCAGCTTTCCACAGCTAGGAAAACAAGTAGGTTTTGTTACTTGATACTTTTGATACTTGTTTTAGGAAAAGTGGGATACTCACCTAGTCGAAGGCATTCTAAAGATGCCTGGGCCCAGTTTCTAGAAGATGAAGATTCAATGTAGTAGCAATGGCCTCGGAAAGGGATCCAAGATCTGTGTCCTTCTGACTCAGGGCACTTTCCTGGAAGCTGAGGGGGCTCAGTGGGAGCTTGAACTGATTAAAAATAGTTTAAAAAAACATGTTACTACTTCCTTACTTCAATGCCTTCTGATTTTTGCAGGTTTTGACACTGCAAGTTTATTCAATAGGAGAATAAATAGCAGAGTAGTGCAAGTCTTAGCTGTACTAAATTTGTCTAACACTCTTGAAATAAAGCGATAACTAACACTTGATATAAAGTGATAGCTATTCACAGTCACACTAGCTCTTTCTTACTATGTGTTTGCCCTAACTTTAAAGTGGCCCAATTCAGCCTAAGTAAATTCTAATGTTTTAATCTATTTAGCTCTGGAAACAAACCCCAACATGTCTAATGAGATGTTTGTTAAATTGCAATGGTCAGATTTCAAGTTCTTACCATCAGATTTTTTGCAAACCGAGAAGTAACTTTCATTGCAGAATCCTGTCTTCCAGACTCCAGTAATGTCAAGATAGACACAGCCTAGTTTTAGCTTTGGCTCCCCTTCAGCCCATTTCGTGTACTTCATTCTCCAGTTATCAATCCATTCATAATGTCCATTGGTCTAAGGAAAAAAAACATCAGCTGGAATGATTAAACTCTATCAATCTACTCTGTCTACACAGTACTTCGTCCTAAAAGTACTTTTTACTTTTCTTAGGCTTTTCTTAGAAACCACTAACAAATACAAATGGTTGACACTTTGAAATTTTTGTTGTGACAAACAGATATTTATTGGGAAATACAGCAGTGCAACAAGTGCTTTTCAGCAAAAGGAAATGCAAAGTGACATTGAGTTAATGTTGCACTTAACAATACCTTTAATTTGAAACTAATAATAATTTCATTCAAAATAAATTGTGGGAGTGAAATTCTGATGACTAATTTTTGCACTACCTCTTTCCCCAGAAGTTTCAAGACATGTAGATTATTTTAACTTGAAATACATTTAAATGAGCAATCATTTCCCACCAAAGCTGGTTAACTCATTTATCCTGCTGATTAATGTTAGAGGCATCTTTTGATTTTTGGGAAGTGGTGTGCTATGTTTATATATTTGGGTTTTTTTTCATTTACTCAGCCAAATGGAGTGTGTGGGACAAGTGTCTGTGCCAAGAAGAAAAAGATATCTTATTTAAATTGCAGAAAGTTTTAAAATACCAAACAACTGAGAAAGGGGAGACAAATACAATTAAACTAAGTAAACTAATTAATCATTTTGCTAAATATCCTCAAAAATGTTAAAATATTTATAGTAATAGCATTTTCTTATACATCTCAAAATTAGGTATTGTTATTAAAATAGATGTTTTCTTCTGTAAATTCTAAAATATTAGGAGTTTATATCACACTTATACCTGAAATATATAAAGAGATATTCCAATATGCTAGACTAAAATGCTTTATTTGGAAGTGCACAGAGTGGAATATCATAGAAAAAATGTGAAAAGCATGTGCACTATATACGATTTAATCAGATTAACAGAAGAGGATGGACTCCTCTGACAGCACAAAGAAGTATTTAGGTCCAAGATGCAAGAAAATAAGCTAAAATAAAGTGAAACGATAAGACTTTTCACTTCCTGACATGTCCATGAGAAAAGCAGCATCCTGTTCAATTAGTTTAATGTTCTTACCACATTACTGTTAAGACCAATCCACACAGGCACCCCATACTTTAATATCTTCAGCCACAGGAAGGAATGACTATAGGGGTCTAAGACACTGGAAAGGTCAAATTGATTTTGTTTGCAGTTTTTCTGTGCATCCTCCCATGTCATTCTGGTGTTGATGAACAAGTAACTACTATTCCCATAACGGATAATGTTGGATGGGGATGAAGTTGTAGAAGGCAGAAATTCAGCATCTGTAAAATAAAGAATGAAAAAAGACCCATATACTTGTTCAAAAGGAGGGTATGATTTCACTGTGTTTACAAATAGAACAAAACAAAAGTCTTCCTTATTTCATATTCCCTGTTTTATTATCAGCATGGGTAAGATGTGCTAGGTTTTAAGCCAGCAATAGTAGTAAAATTCAATTACAAAGCTGTAGAAAGGAAAAGAGCTGCTTAAAGCAACTTCTGATAAAGAGTAAAGGAACATTCTGTGTAATCATCAAGAATAGTATTACTGATATTACGTAAGATTAGGTCATGATTTTTTCATAAAATCTTTTTTCATCAAATGAAATGGGTCGCAGAAGCTGTTTGGTCTCCAAAGATTTTTTCCTAGAAATAAAATGGTCACAACAGACTAGTCCTTAAAAATTATGCAGATACTTAAACAGAAGATGGATTTAAATATTTTTAATCTCTTTTTTGAGGCAATTTTTCTCAAGTTCAGTGCAGACAGGTTACAGTCTCATTCCAGACAGTTTATGCTACATGTACAAACCAGCATTTTCCATAACATGTTTTGAAAGCCAATGTACTCAAAAAATTAAAATAGTATGGAACAAATGTCATATCAAGGGTCATACTAGACACAAAGATGCAGATACAAATTCCAGCTCAGGAAAATAGCAACACAGCATTTGCTGGGAAGGGTCAGATTAGAGCAGTGACTAACTGGACTTCTGACACATGTGACTATTTGACCCTTTTCTTCCTGCCTGAAGAACAATTCGTGCATTTATCTTTATTGGAAGAAAAATCATGTTTAAACCCACATATTTAAGCAATTTCCTGGAAAAAAAAAAAAAAAAAAAAAAAAAAAAAAAAAAAAAAAGAAGAAAAGGGTTTGGTTTTAACTAAGAAGAGAATTACCTGCATTAATTTGGCATATATATCCTCTGCTGTTATCACAACTCTGATCAGCCCACTTCCCTGCTTCCTTAACAGATTTGTTTTTCATGGCAACACAATCAGCCTCGAGGCAAAGAGATACAACATCAGTTAAAAATAGCTAGAATAAGCAAACATGAAACTTTTGACTCCCATTTGCATCTTCGGACACAAGTAATGTTGTCATTTTAGTCTCATATCTTTGTAACATTTAAGAGCACAAGCTTTAAGTTACACAAGTGATGTGGAAGTTCTATTCCTCTTACACTTCACAAATTTCTTTGTTACTTTCTATTGCACAACACTGGGGTGAGTAAGAGGACCAGAGCAATTCTAGTATTCTCAATCCCTAGGCATACAGCATGGACAGGAGTCACAGGCAATTTAAAGAGAAATCAGATCAATCATTGCAGAAAAAACTGAATAACTTTGCCCCAGAAATAAAACAGAACCCTTAAAGTGCAATGCAACAATTTATTGTTTCAGGCTGTAATAGTACACACAGCAAAGTTAGAACAGCTCCAGCCCAAAGGCAGACAGACACTGCTCTGTCAGCTCCAGCCTTGCTGTGACACTTCAACTTCTCTGACATGGACACAATAGCTAGAAATTAGATTAGCACATATTAAATAAACAGTGATTAGTGCAAAAGCCTGCAGGGTTACAAGTGGCTCTGTGTAATGAAACACCCATATTTATTTTATTGTTTACTTGTTTGGGGTTTTTTCTGTTCCATCTGAGAAGATGTTCAGATAATTACTTCATTTTTTTGGGTGAAAACCATTTGGATTTAAATCTTTCCAATTGAACAATTTCATACTAATTTTTACTAACTATGATAATAATTTTTGGTAGGATCAAGTAGAATTAAAAACAAATATAAAATTTATGAAAAAGGGACTTTAAAAGTTGTCACATAAGACTTAATAAAATCCTATTACTTCACATAAAAAAGAGACAAACATATATTTTTTGAGAAGTAGCATTTTTGAAATATTTTCCTTTAGTACTCCAAATTCTACCTAATTTTTTTCCTCCTTTACAGATAAGAAACTCACAGGTGCTCCTTTCAAAGACACGGAAAAGGATATTATACATAAAAATCAAATTTCTACACTAAAAACGTCATTCAGGAGAAATAGAGTTAACACTATAAAGTGCTGTAGTTCTGCTGTAGTTCTGGAGTACACACACATGATCAGAGAGAAAGGAACTCTGTGACCTATCAGATCAGTTTGTTTGACAGAGAAATAGAGAAAGATATTTTCTGGTGGTTTGGGGGTTTTTCCCTTGTAAAAATTGAATATCTGTCTTTTTATAGACTTGTGTTCTTTCTGTAACTGACCAGCAGAGCTTGCCTGTTTGCTGTGAGACACCTGTGTCAGAGGAATGTTTGTGAATGCCTCCTTGCAAACTACATGCCAGCTGGGAAGCCTGCCAAGTTCAGGCACAGCTGTCACCAGAGGGCTGGGAGGATGTTCCCATTGTTGTGCTTTTGGGAAAATGCCACGGGGCAGGAGACCCACTGCCCTCTTTACACAGCCCATGAGAGAGCACAGGCTGAACACAAAAGCTGTGGAGTCCTCATGAACTGAAAACTGAAACAAGTCTGTGTATGAGCACTCCATGGATCCTGTCACCAGCTGATACAGCAACTGCACAAGGGCTCAAAAGCTTCACTCTACCTGGATTTACATCCAATACGTATACAAGTATGAAAGCAGTAAGTCAAGCAGTGACTTACCTAAAATCACCACAAATGCATGAATTCGGTCCTAGGCAAGGTGGGTATTGAACTGTTTTCCCTTGGATAACAAGTGACAAGACAAGAGGAAATGGCCCAAAGTTGACAAAACAAGATTGGATATGAGGAGGAGTTTCATCACCAAAAGAGTTTTCAGGCATTGGAAAAGGCTGCCCAGGGAAAAGTGTTTAAGTCACCATCCCTGGAGGTATTTAAAGGATAGGTAGATGCAGCACTTAGGGTCATGGTTTAGTGGTGGCCTTGGCAGTGCCGTATTAATGGTTGAACTAAACAATCTTAGGAGCCTTTTCCAACATAAATTATTCCATAAAATCAAGTTTCAGGTAACAATTTGTGATTGCTGTTTACCTGGCCGCTGTACGCATATAAACCCATATGGCCCGCCGGGAAGCCTTTGGCCCAGTTTGTAAAGTAAACCCCTGTTCCATCTGTCCAGAGGAACCTCATCTCATGATTTATATCATTTAATCCAATCCATGTCTCAGTGGCAAAATCTTTTAAATGGAAGGTAAGGAAAGCTAGAATAAAAGAAAATGCAAAGAAAAAGAGGAATAATTTCAATATAGAACAGTTGTAATATTTGGCCTCACTGAGCTTGGTGATATTAAATACTTTTTCTGAAATACAGAGCACTCCAGTGCTGATAACACAAGGAAGTGAGATGAAAAGGAGATGAATGCTGAGTTGATGAATGGGTAAGTAGATATATAACTGTGGCTTTGGGCAAAATACTTCATCTAAGCATATAAGCTGGTACTGGAATGAACCCCAAAAACATGAAAGAAATTGTTTTTATAATGTCCCAAGACACTTTTGAATCCTAGTTCAAGACATTACCACCTGTGGGGATCACATCCATTTTTGATAATCCCACAAGAGAAGTTGCTCCCCAGTGACATGACAGCACCACCGAGCTCCTGCCATTTGTGTATCTGCACGAGCTGTGCTGCTCCAGAGCCACCAGTGTTCCTTCCCTCCCTGGACAGCTGGACAACAGCCTGCACTGCCTTGGCAGGGAGCAAAAGGCACAAGAAACATGCTCCAAATGAGACTTAACAGAACTGTTGAACACAAACAAATCAATTATCACTGCTTTGAACAGTCCAGGTGGGTGCTGATGTGTCTTAGCTAAGATGGCAAGCTCAAAAACACAGCTGATATTCATCCATCATGAACATTATGAATTATATTCAATCTGCTAATCCATGATGCATTGAATGTGGTGATAAAATTAATATACCACGGCTTTTGCCAACCACTGCAGTCATGGTTATGAATGTTTTTTCCTCTGAAAAAGAATAGAATAATTTCTGCCTGCTCTATTAATCATGCACCTTTCTTCAGCATTTTTAAATGTATGCAGTTTATTCCTCCAGGAATGAAACCTGCAGATTTTTTTGCCAAACATTAGCATTGCTGTTCTGCCAAAAACTGTAAAAGGAACTCAGGCCTTTATGCCTGCACTTCCTGCAATGAGAATAGTTTTTTGCTAATGCATTCCCCATTTATCTTTTACCTAGAATTCAAGTCCTGTGCATGAATTAACCACTGCAGAAATTATGTAAAATAAGAATATAACTGTTTGAAAAAGGAAATTTTGATTCTTCAGCTCTTCACACGTAGAAAACATAATTAGTGCTAAGTTCTTATCAGCAGGTTAAATTAAAACTATTTAATTGCTCAGATTTCAATGCATTCTTTTAAAATGGTTAAGTTTTCAATGCGCTCTCTTGAGTTCACAGACAGTATGTTTTACAGCATTTTTTTTCATCACATTCACATGTAGGATAGAACAGTATGCCTAAAAAAGGGTCTATCTATCAAAGTCAGTCTAACATCTATCAAGGTCTTCCCCTGTATTTAGCTAGGGCGTGCGCCTTGTTTATTCAAGCACAGGGTAGTTTTCCCCCTCTCATCTCCCTGAGGCACGGATGCAGCTCTTGGTTCATTGCAACAAGCTCCTCTAGAGAAAAGAGTAACAATTCCGTGTGGATAGCTCTGGGTATGGGTGTGAGCACTCAGCCTGTTTCAAGAGCCCACAGGCAGTTCTCATCCCAAAGGTGTTCAACTTGATTTAAAAGGAAAGCCATGCAGCAAGTTAATGCCACCTAGTGAAAACACATTGTTTGGATTGGAAATTGCAGGGTCCAGCTGGCATCATATGCAAGCAGAAAAAAATACCACTTTGGCTGCCAGGACAGTACACACATATATATCTCTGAGCCAACACTAAAATTTGGTAGATTCAAGTGAAGACTTCATTGTAGATTTCTAAAAATTATATGTTTTGGAACAAAAAATCAAATATGCAGTTATTATTCAAATCTGTTCGTATTCAGACAAAACCCCAGCCAGCCTGTAAGGATTAAATGTCATCTCATCTAGCTGCTACAAAACTGTGCACAGTACCTTGCACTTGTTCATTAGGGATCGAGGCCAGGTTTCCTCCTAAATTCATGCAAGCTGTTCGTGCAGCATGCCAAGTAACACGCTCCTCTTCGGTAGATCCAAATATTTTGTAACACTAAAATATGAACAAATTCTCAATATATTATCTTCAAAATCCCTCAATTGATAATCACTGTTTTAAACAGAGCAGGATGAAAAAAGGCAGTAAAACAATGCATTTATCTGAAAAAATACCTTCAACTTTCAATGAGCTTTTGTGTTGGTCCTAGTTCAATATAAAATTAGAAGTCTCACTAAAGCGTTTTGCTCAACAACTAGATCTGATCTGAAATCCCTAGAAAATAAGCAGATCCTGACTTTTCTATAGACAGCTAACAGTGCTAAGTTATGCATGACTGATCTTAGTCTGCCTGATTATTAATTTTACTCTATAACACGTACCATGTTAGTAATGTTAAGGAAGACAAAATGTAGTCAGTAAAAAGGATTACAGTTTGGTTAAAAACACCAAGATCAAGGCATCAGTACTTCAGGAATTCTGACTAAATGTGTATCAAAACATGTGAAGAGCTGACTAGAGAACTGTCTTTCATCAACTGCAACTGAATTTGCTTCATCAGAAGCATCAGAAAAGCACTTTTCCTGCAAAACAATGAATAGGCAAACAAAGAAAAGCGTGCATGTTTCATAGCTCTCTGCATAAAAATAACAACAGTCTGTTTTAATAAGAAACAGTATGATTTAAAAAATCCCTTGTTCTCTATTTAATGCTTTGCCAAACATCCAGCATAGACTGTGTTTGTTATGGTACCTTGTTACGAAAAGAAAGCCAGGTTGGACGACATCCTCTTGGACTTGGAATTGTTGTTGGAGGAACAGTTGAATTAATGGAACTGTTGTGCCTTTCACATATGTAGGGATTTGGATAGCCACAGTTTATATCATTCCAAAACCCTGGGTGTAAGATAAATGGAGAACTGTATGACACCACATCTCAAGTTGGTTAATGAAATCTGTTTCATTCTCACGTACAGTGTTTTTAGGTGAAAGATAAGATCAAAGCTGTCTCTCAGTTTATTATCATTCAATATCAGTGTCTAGGGAAAATATGTCACTTTTTAGCTGCAATTACATAAAGTTAAAAGCTTTGTAGAACCAGGTACTAGAAATTTCGTAGCGACAAATTAGGTCAATTTTAATAAAAAATATAAACCAGCAATCACAACCATAGACCTCTGGCCACAGACCTCTATCAGATCTTCCCCATGTTAGATTTCAGGTAAGCACAAGAATATTAAACTATTAAGTCCTGTAAGTAACACCATGGTCTACTTAAATAACTTTTTGTAAAAGAGGTAAAAAAAACCCAGGAAGACAGGATGCTTCGCAGAAGAAAAAAAAGTTGTGACGTAAACACACAAATAATGAAATTCCTGAAAAAACATACAAAACTCACCTAAATTCTTATACATAACAACACAGTTTTCATCATTATTTGCAAAGTTAGGTTCATGTGGTGCCCATGCCAAATAATTCACTGGAGTGCCATCCATCCAGCTTAAGAAAAACAATCCAACAAAATGCTTCTTTAACATAAAATAGAACTTCCATGTTAAAAAAGTAACTTTTTAATATGCTTAATATAGCTGCTCATAGTAAAATGTACAGTGTTTTTTGCCTCTTTACTAGTTGCATTAAACTTACTCTGCTCAAAGACCTACAACATAAAATACAAACATTGGAAAAGATGAACATCCATGTAGATTAGGCAATGAAAAACAAAATTGTAACAAGGAAAATGATTAGGACACATCTTTCTAGTGGTCTGCAAGTGACAGAGGTGCCCACGCTCATCCTTCAGACCCATGCACAAGGTACTTAAAAGTATATTCATCTTAGGGTCCCTATGAAACCACAAGGCAGAAACACCCCATTTTCAGAGGCTCACCTAACATCCTAATTGTCCTCTGGAGGTCCCTCATTGTTACTGCGGACTATAAGGAGAAATGAGAACTACTAAGCATCTATCCAGGCACCTCAAACACAGACTGAACTGAATCCAGGCCCAAATAAACATCACATGTCAAAATCAATATGGTGCTGCATGCTGACATTCAGAGAGGCTTGCAGAAAACATGCCTGACCTCACAGTGCAGCAGCTATCATTGTTCCAGAAAAAGAAAATAGGTTTCATTTGTTCCTTTATTAGAGTCTGTTCTCAATGGTTAAGGATGGGGTAAAAGAGCATTTTTACCTACAAAAAGTCTTATATATTTACAGCTAGAACATCTACTTATTTTTTTCAGTATAAATCGCATAATAAAGGAAAATAGAATTCCTGAATAAAAATTCAAAATACATTAGCTGCAGTGTAATTTTTTGTCTAGCTTTGAACAAATTCTGTTTAGGAAACACGCAGCATTTCTTCTGGATATCTAGAGATAAATTAAGATGCAATTAAACCACTTGAGAATACAATAATTTTTAAATTATGACTCAAAACTGGGTATGTCCTACCTCGTTCGTTGGTCAATACTCAGTTGTAAACCAATGAAATATGCATCCTCTTTGCCATTTTTCAAAATCTAGAATGCAAAAATTAAAATTGTACAAATGCCCTCTATTGTCATATAAACCTATTATGTTACTGATGAGTAAAATACCTCTAACTGACAGAGGATACGAACTGGATTTATTCTCTAGCCACAACATTTAAGTTAAAGCAGCTCACAGCTGACAGCCCACAGTCAAATTTCACCATTGACCAAAAGGTGTGGTCACTGTATCAACACTTCTCACATTTTACTTGGAAGCCACTGAAATCAGCACCTATCGCACAGTCTCTGCAGTGGACTTTATCTGACTAATTTCTTGCAAAGACAAGCCCTTTCCTACATTTTGGATATAAATTGATACATGTCCTTGTGTCCTCTCACTGTCACTCTTCAGCCAGCTCTGGAAATGTTCTATGTAGTTCAAATGTAACTTTTAAGCACATTGCTAATTAAAAATAAGTTGACCTCAGCCAGCATAAAAAGTAAACAATTCCAATTATATAGTAAATATGATTTCAAAGCTCTTTCTCATGGCATAATCTATGTTCCAGTTTCTTCTCTCTCCGTAATTATATTCTCAGAAGAAGGAAGCAAAGGAGCAAACTTGAGGACCAAAAAGAGACTAGGTAGATTATAGCTTAGCTAAACAGGTAAGATCAAAATCCAATGTTCTGAGTGTTGCATGTAAGTCAGCTGCTGCTTTGATCCACAGTACTTAAGATAACCTACACAATCATAGCTCATCAGTGTAATACTTTTTGCTAAAATGAAGCCACAGATCCTTTAAAAAATAGCATTAGTTTGTTCTTCATACTAATCCAGCTTAGTGTAACTGCAACTTCACTATCAAAACTTGTAGGGAGAACACCACGGTGAAAACTGAGCCCAGGCTCAGTTGTTTTGGATGTTTTATTCCATAGTATTAATGATATTAATGATTTTTCTTACATATCGCCAGAGGAACTTTCTTTCACTTTCACTCTCGATGACAGAAAGGTCTCCAAAGTTCTTTTTGCAGAACTCACGACCCTCTTCCATAGGGACAGTCTCCGTGCTGAAATAGTACTGTTTGTCTTCATGTATGATCCATCCATCCTCAGTGGTCTTGTATTCTGTAAGAGAACTGCCAAGCTAACTATTCTGCTCCTGAGATACAAGAGTCCTCCTTAATAAAATTTTAGTGCTTTAGAACACAAACTCACACAAAGAGCAATAGCAGTAACACCTACCGGGTGTAGGAGATTCTGTTGGTTCAGGCTTCACACTTGCACCTGTGACAAAAAATATTTATTATGATTGTATATCTTCTGTCTGAAGAGAAGCTATTTACTGAGACTGACAGGCATGTTTTAATACTGATATTAAAACTTATATTGACTTTCACAGTTAGCAACGGATTTAACACCAAAATGCAGAAGGAACTGAATAATCTAAATCTCTCATTTTTTATATAATATTCAATTTTAAATACGTAGTCTTGTTCCCTGAGGATATTCCTTACATGCAAAGTATTATAAGTGCCTTGAACTTTACTTGAATCAAGTAATTTTTTACTCTTTGAAAGCAGTAAACCCTATGTCCCAAAGTATTAACTCTATTGAGACAATTGTCCTGGATCTCCATCTCTCTCTCTTCCCCTGGCCACAAATACTTGAATTCTGACTTAAACCAGAGGCAGCAGGAATGCAGGCTGAGTTATCATCTGATGGAGTGCCTTAACTACTACAGGGTGAGGTCCTTTCCACCTTTCTCTGGTTGAGAATAACTTTTACCTTGATCTTACAAATCTCCCCAGATAATATCTCACTGGAAAAATTTCCTTTTTTTTTGCTATGGCATCATGGAGATGGGATCTTGGATGTCATCGTTACTGTCCCAGGAAATGAATTTATTACACAGAAAACCTCTGTCAGTTTAGGCTTACCAATTAGTTTTTTACTAAAATCTCAGTAGTAATGACTTTTATTAAGAAAATCTATGCCTAAGAAATTATCTTACCAATAAAAGGCAGAGCTGATATTTATTGTCAATAATATGTATTGACATATATATACAATATAATGTATATATTGACATATATACAATATAATGTAACATCTTTATTTTGCTGCTCTCTGTCCCACAATAAGAATGCAGTAAATCACTTAAATGTGCTGCACTTTCTAAAAAGCTCAAATGCAAATACATGCACTGCTAGTAAAACTCAAGCTCTCCCTAAATTATAGATATTGTCTTGATATCTTCAGTAAATAAAAAGCATCCAAACACATATTTCATGAGAATTTAGCAAGTAATCAACATGTGAATATAGAAATCAAGTATCTTGAAACCAAGCTCCATCCTCAAACTACACGTTCTTATCAAACAAAACAGCACCTAAAGCAAGAGAAGGAGGGAACTATTATTATAAAGAGGCTTTGAAAATTTTTGTTTCTTACAAGATAAAAGTCAACCAAGAACATCTTATTACACTAATAGGCAAGAGTGAGCAATACCTTTTCTTATTTGGCAAATCCATCCATACATATAATCACAGTGCCTGTCATTCCAAAGCATGCTGGATTCACCACTGATCTCTGTACAAAGTTCAACTCCTTGATAATTATTTGGTTCTCCAAAGCCCCAGTTTTCATACCTCACCTATGACAGAAGAAGTTTTGTGAAGATTCTGTTATATGAAAATAAAGTAAGGGAGAGAGGGAGGAGACAGCATCAAAGCACAGACCTACAAATTGTTCCTATTGTCAGGTTAAAAACTGAGGATGAAACGAGGATCTTCCTGTGCAAATGCTGACACTTCAAACTTTTCAGATGGCAAATGGATTGCAGTTTAGGTAACAGTTGTTTTCGTACATACTTGGAAGAATATAAACATTTTTTATGGGACCTAAATTCTTTAAAATACATTTAGTAACAATGTTGGGGCATGATACATCTTGATATTAAACTAGTTAAATATACAATATGAGTAGAATAGGATGCTATTAGGATGCAATAAAAATGTTGGCATTTGCCTCAGAAGTATTACTGCTATTCTAATTTTCCTATATAAAATCCAGTTCCAGGTTTCTGTACTGACAATCCCCATCAATATATCTTGACCAACCTTGTATCAAGTACACCTGCATCTCCAAAATCACTTTTATTTCTACAGTTGTATACCTTAGTTTAAAGTGCAGTAAGTCAAACTGGCATTTAAAAAGTGTCTTCATCTCCATGGCATGTAAGCCATTGCAGATAATGAGCAAAGAAAATAACAACTAAAGAAAGACTATTTTACACAAAAAATCATTGCATTCATAAGAATATCCTTTTAGTCTGCATGTATTTAGTTTCCTTGTTGATTCAGTGTGTATCTTCTTATCAAAAATCAGTATGTTTTAGCCAAAAATATCAAGCCATGAAATTGCTATTCATTAGCTTTCTTAAAGAGTGCACAATACAGAGGGTTATGATTAAGCATAAAAATTACACAGAAACACATACACTACACATAAATAAGAAGCACAGGGAATGCAAAATAGCAGCTGTGGGAATTTAAATTACTCACTGGAGATCCATCACTCCAAGCAAAGCCATCATCAGGATTCAAGTAATATAAACCTATCCAGAAATTCTGGTGGTAATAACCATTGTTTCTAAAAAAAAAAAAGTACCAATACTAGTAAGAGCACTACAATATTTTTAACAATATACCATTTACTACAGTTAAGAGTTCTCTAAGGATAACGTAATGCTGTTAAATAAAAAAAAAAAAAACCCAAGGTGGAAATAAATTAAAATTCAGCTGCTTCTAGCTGTTATCATTATGCATTAACTCAGACTGAAATACAGATCAAGAAAATTACCAGATACAACTCCTGTAAATAAAGTGGCTTAATGCCTTTTTATAATGGTTCACTGGCTACTGTTGTTCCATTTCTCAACTCCTCCTTTTCTCTGTAGAGGCACTTACAGCTTTCAAACAGAGAGTTACTTTCTGCAGTTGAATCACATTTTAAAAATATCACCTTCAACTAATCATTGCCTGCAAGCAGACACACTTTACTGATTAATCTGAATATATTCAGTTAATTTGTGGCAAAGATGCATCTACAACTTCTTCCTTACTGTAAATACACAACTGGGATTTTAGTGTGGTCATAGTATTTTGCATGGCCTTGATACTTCAGTCTTGCTTCTTGGTTAGCCAGGGATGTACAAGATCCTTGAGCCTGATTTGCTCTGGTCGTATTGCAAGTGTTAGCTTTTCATCTTATTCATCTTATTATTTCATCTTTTTTGCAGTTCATGGGCTTACTAACCTTATTTACCTTCCTTATGTAAGAAAAAAATTAATCTGAAGTTGCCCCTGCTTTTTTAAGAGTTCATAAAAGTGACCAAAAAATCAACGTATTATCCAGATTTATTAAACTGGATATTCGTTTTCACATTTACATGAAAACAACTGGCATCTGTAGTAATTTTATAATATCAACAACTCCACAGTAAATAGCTTTACTTCAGGTGATAAGTGCTGCCTTAACTAGACATCTGGCCAATGCCATTTCAGCTCAACCTTTTGAGGTTATTGCTGGTAGTCATGCAAATTCATCAGCCCTACGCTTTTGCAGTGCGTTTGACACGGACAGGGACTGCAGACTGGCTCACACAGAAGCAAACCCAACAAGAGCTGAGAAGAGCTGTTTCAGGAAGCCCCGGGGGTGGCAGGGGTGAGTGAGACACTGTCCCCATGGACACTCACGCGATGGAGCGCCAGATCACAAACTGCTCCTCCTTGCCATTAATGGAGGCCAGGTCCCCCCCGATGGAGCGGCAAAACGCCTGCGATTCCAGCCACGTCTTCTTGTGCTCTGCTCTGGAAAAAGGCTGCAGAGACCATGGTGCCATCAGAAAAAACAGATCACACAGAGCTCCAGGTCAAGGAATCAAATCAAAAGCAGTTGATTTACAATTATCTTCTGTGGGGGTTAGAGAAACTTTGAGTACGAGTGCTCTCTGTGAAACACAGGCTTGGAATGAGCTCTTTAAGTCAAGTTAGCACACTGCACTGCTGATAGGAGTGTCTACTGCAAGACAACAACCAGACCACAAACTTACCAGAACTGGAATTTAAGAACAGAAGGTCAAAAGCTGTAGATTAGTCTTTAACAGAATAAACAAAACCATGAGCATTTCAGTAGAAAGGAAGAAGACTTCTACATATAATCTGGAAAAAATATGATGAAAAAATAGGACACACATATGCCAATTTTTATTGGGATCACAGAATATTCTGAGTTGTAAAAGACCCACAGGGATCATCAAGTCCAGCTCCTAAGTGATTGGCACATAATGGGATCAAATCTGCAACCTTGGCATTATAAGCACTATACTCTGGCAAACTGAGCTAATCACATGTAAGTGAAGCAAACAGAAACTACCTTAATGCAGAAATAACCAACATACTTACTTTGAAACAGAAGCTAATACGATTGCTTGAGTCCCAGCCTTCTGGGCACCGGGGAATAGGAGTTGTTGTGGGAACAGGTGGAAGTGTCACTCCTTCTGCCCACACTTTGCATATGAACTTTGCCTTTTCTTCACATTTTATTACATCCCATAATCCACCTGCTATTCCAGTCCTCATGGCAACACAGCCTGGCTTTCTTCCTGATTGTAAACAGGAATGCACAAAAGTGCCATTTAGGGTGTTATAAGATGTTAGAAAATTTCATATTCTATCCTGGTAAAAATAAAGTCATTTTGCAGAGTCAAAAATATTTCTAATCTTAGAGCAGGTCCCCGGGAGGACCACAGAAGTGATCAGAAGGCTGGAACACCTCTCATACAAAGAGAGGCTTAGGGGTGGGGCAATTCAGCCTGGAGAACAGAAGACTCCAGGGAAACATTACCTTGACTACTCAGTACCTAAAGAGTGCTTATAAGGTGAAGAAAGACTTTTTACCAGATTTTATAGTGACAGAAGAAGAGACAATCATTTTAAAATTAAAGAAGGTAGATTCAGATTGGGCATAAGGAATGAATTTTTTTTATTATGAAAGTAGTGAGCAAGTGGAACAGGTTCCCTGGAGAAGTTGTAGATGCCCCATTCATGAAAGATATCAAGTTCAGGTTGGACTTGAATTTGAGCAGCCTGGTCTAGTGAAAGGTGTCTATGGAAGTGGGTCGGGACTAGATACCATTCTGTGATTGTATGATTCTAATTCGTGAAGACAAAAAAAAAGGCAAAAAATCTGTAGTTCATCCATGCTGAAATTCTGAATTATGCTTAACACCAAATAACGTGCAGTGGCTGACTCTAGCTAGATCATAACCTTGGATCCAAAAATTCTCCCCTAAAACTGAATGTTGTTAGATCTAGTTTCTCAATTTTTTTCTATTTTGACTTAAAATTTTCAAAAACTAACGCTACATAGCCTTGCCACTTCACCTGACACATTCAAATCAGCAATTAGATTAGGTACTGAAATTAAACAGAATCAGAGGACTTCCTGAAAGGCATATGCAGCATACCAGAACACTGAACCAATAACCATTCCCTTTCTGATGTGATCGTGTCAGATTAAATTACTTCCCATTGTTATATTTTGGCCCTCTTTGGCCTTACAATCCCATTTTCTCTAGGGCTCAGGGATGCTTGATGCATGCTGATATCCCACACACTCAGAACGTGCAGTGAACAAGTGTGAAATGAGATATGGCCGAACAGGCAGGACTTGCAGGGAGGGTCACTGGGCCTGCAGAGATTGCTCCTCCACAGCAATGCAGGCACAGACTTCCCCAGAACAGTTGCAAATAAGGAACTTGATCTCAATGAAAAGTTTCTTCCCAAACTTATACTAAAAACTCATTTCAGAACTAGGCAGAAACTTTCCAGCCACACTGGAATCTTGGGGAGAGCAGCCTGATATATTTGAAAGCCATTGGCCATTATGTCATCAAGAGAGAGCTAAGGAAGGAAAAATCTTCAAGTGATTTATTGTGGGCCTTGGACCAATTAAAGAGCACAGAGTCATACCTACCAGGCATTTCAGAATTCCAGTGTGTAAATAAGACAGATTCACCATTAGACCACTTGAAAGTTCCCTTTTCTTCTACATCTGAAAGTCCAATCCAAAAGTATCTTTCTGTTTTCAGCCCAACCAGGCTGGTCAGATAGGCTTGTTCATATCTGTTAAAAAGAAATCCATCAATAAATTAATACTGTTAAATTTCTTTTTTAAAAGTTGCAAAAGGTTTGTTATTATCTCAGAATTGGAGCTGCACCTTCTTGAAAGCAAAGCTTGAAAGGATTTTCTTTAGCAAAGAATATAACAAAACCATTAAATAATAGATATTTTGTGAGCTTTGATATCAGAGTATTTTGCTTTTTCACAGATGTCTCAGTGAATAAGATGGCGTAATCTTGGACTGACAGGAAATTGATGGTAAAGAAGAAACCTGACATGCCTCATGTTTTATACCATTTATTCTGTGAGTTTCTAGCACTCTTGTATTTTATTACTTCTTGTTTCAGACAAATCCAAAACGGAAAAAGGAATCAGCGTTACTGAAGTTACAAAAAGTAGAGGCTAAAGTAGTATGATACTAAATCATAAAACTAAGGAACACTGTAAATTAGATCCAATGATTGGGCAAGACAAGTTATATTTAGCAAAGAAACCTATGTAGAGGTAAAGCCTGTCATAGTTCACTAGGGTGGTTAAACAAAGAGCTCTTAAGCAATCAGAGCAAATAAAAGAAGTCTCCTCCTAACAAGGTGTAGTCAGAAGGCCACATTAATGTTAAAACATTTTTATGGCAGCTGCAGTGCTGTGTTTATAGAGCTACCATTTGTGACAGCTGGGGCTTTCACAGTAGAATATACCCATTTTGATTATACAGAAACAAATAAGAGATTGTGTAAAGCAACAAGTCATCTGCAATAAAAATATTTTGTTTCTTAAACTTGTTATTTTTCCTATATTTCACATAGACTAATGTGCACCACTTCTCCAGAAATTCTGCACTCACTGAACCCTGGCTGCATTGCGACAGATTTTCTGGTATCAAGCGCTTTACATCATTCGGTTTCTCACTTAATTTTTAGAAAGTACCTCAATTCAAATACCAGACAGTTGAAAATTATATCCTCTTGCTCATTTGTACTAACTTCTGTAAGGAATTCAGAGCCATATCTCTTCATTTAATGCTCAAAATTGGATTCTGTACTCCTTATTCAAGTAAGCCACCACAATTAAGAAGATATAGTTCTACTTTTGATTTGACAAAACCATCTATATCAATACTGATTTCACAGCCATGACCTGCTTTCTGTATAAACCAGATTCCTGGATTTGAATTTACATGTAAAAGCTGTGAGAAGTTCTGTATTGACATATAGCTGTCCTCTAAAGCTAGATGCTTGCCCAATCAGAATCTTTATTCTGATATGCAGGTGCAGATGCTAGAAGTTGAATCCCCATGTGACTCCTTCAGACAATTAGACGTTCACATACCTGTCTTCAACTGTTGCTAAAAAGGCCTGATGCCTTCCACAGGTTTGATTTGCTTGAGGAAATGTTAAAAATGTGTTTCCAATGAAGTAACAATAAAAACCATGTCTTTTCCAGCCCTGTCAAAATAAAGATGAAGTGATCACAAAGGGAAGGGGAAAAGGAAAGGGAAAGGGAACCAACAAAACAGAAAACTGATTTATACCAGGATTACCTAACCACTAGTCAAAGGAACAATGTAACTGAAAAAGTCAGAGTGGAAGCAGGCCAGATCAAAGTTTTTTAGAATTCTGTTTTGTAAAAAAATTTTTCATATCTAATTAATTTTCAATCAATGAATTCCACTCACAAAGGGATGAGAGGTTTTGCTGTGCACCTTTTGTGCTCAGAACAGGATTATAACCAGCACATAGGCATTATGAAATCACAAGGACAGTTTTGAAAAGCAAACTTCAGCTGGAACTTTCAGAAAGGGAATGACACCTCAAACAAGTTTGTTAATTCTTAGCTAACATTAAAACTCCCTCCTAAAGTTTTGTCATTCAAATATCATTTACTCAGAAACATGTTCTCAGAGAAGGTTGCTATGATCAGCCACAGTTCACAAAAAATTTATTCTGATGGTTTTTAATTTCACACTTTTGAGAGACATTTTTTTCTACAAGCATGCACTATGTTCTGTAGGCAATGGTAACATTCATAAGTATTTATTTCCTCCAACACTTGTAAGGATTCCAGGTACTCTTAAAAAATACTGAGAATAATCATCGAAGACTTTTTCTGAAGTTGTGTAAAGCAGATTTGGAAGAAAAGGCGATTTCTTCAAGGAAAACAAATGCTCAATAAGATTTCCTATGACATAATAAATTTCAGTAGTTTTTTTGTAATTACTGGGTGTTTTGTCATTAGAAAGCAAGCAAGTAAAAAATAGATCTGCTGACAATTCAGAAGAACCACAATAGATTCATTTTATTTAGTGGTAATAAGTTATTCAAAGTAGAGAGCACTGCCAGAGACCACAGCAAAGCCCTGAGTATTTAGACAGGGACACCCTTCCTGCTATGGACAATTATGTAGGAAAATGTAGCCAGAGTTGAAGTGCAGCTGATGGCACAGGCAAACTCTTTAGGGAAGCTTGAATGCCAATCAAGGAAAAATTATCTACTGCAGGGACAACAGGTTTGAGATTTTGTTTAAGTTCTGCAAAAAGAAAGTGAGTATTAAGAGCCAAATGACAGTCATAGATTAGATTTAGTCATATTTAGTCATTCTGCCATAGAAATGAGAAGGCAAACTCTTCTGATTATGATGAAACAGAACCTTTTTTCATGTTTTTTCTGCCACCTAGGTGACAGTTTCTCTTCTTTATCATTCTTAGCAGCCTATTCAGATCAGACAGCTTTTCTTCACTTACTCTCTGGCAGCCCATGTCAATATTTTCCTCTTCTGTAGGAGCATCTGACATTGGTTTCCTTTTACAGATGTAGCCAATTTTCTTTTCGCAAGAATGGTCTGCCCAAAATCCATCCTGAACATACAAACAGAACCTCAGTTAACTGGGCTTTAATCTTCAAAAAAAGTTGCTTTATGCTTCTAAGTATTTAATAATTTTTTGCTAGCTTTCAATGGAGAAAATCCTTCACTTAAGTTCAATACTTAATTGCAACATCCTATCTCACTTCTTTTGGAGATGATTTATCATTGACTTACACTTTCTTTGATTATCTGCCCTTCTGAAAACCAATCCCTTGAGAATGACTGCAATATACCATCTTTACAAAGACTGCTTATTTAATAATTATGTTGGAGGAAAGGGATATATCAGCAATCCCCAGAGAAATTCAGCTCTAACAGCAAAAAAACAACACCAGAAGACTGCATTCCTTAGTTAACACTTACACAAAATTTTGAAGATGCGAAAAGTTCTTTGTCAAAGTTAGAATTATTATTTTTATTCCTCATACTGCAGATTCTCAGAAGAAACAATGACATTCAGTGGGAGTTGTACTGAAGGTAAGGAACGTGACACCATGTTCCCAAAACATTTTATGTACATTTTGTCTGAACAGATAAACTAAGATATTAGGAGACAAAGGGAAACTTATGCATCATTCACCTGTACCTTGAAGACTACACCTTTACAACTGTAATTTCATAGCAGTTTATGGCAATTTCTTTTTTCATTTGTTTTATTCTTTCAAACCCCCCTTCCCACCAAAAATGTAAAATAATCATCATGTTAACACACAGACACTTGTGCCACAATATCCCAAGTTCTCAAGACACTCAAAAACCCTGCTTCCAGCAAAAACTCTCCCAAAGCTCAACACTTCTGCTTACAATAACAAAGCCTTGGGTGTCACCTGGTGCTTGTGTCTGTCCTGTGCTTACTGCAAGGAAAGTCCATTGGTGGCTGTCACATCATTCCCTACCATGTCTTTCTCATAAGGTTGGCAGACCCTTCAAATTATCACTCAAATCTCTGACCTTCTCAGTCTGGGAGAAATTAGCTTTGCAAAACCTTCAGACTTCCTCAACACAGGAGAACCTGCCCTGAAGCTGTGGGTCTCTGTAGGCACAGAGTTTGTGGGAATTGGGAGTGGGGCTGCAGTGGAGCCCCATCCCCAGTGGGCACAGCTGTGAGCAGCACTGACAGCAATGGCCATGGAGTGCCCAGGGCACTGAGCCCCATCCCCAGTGGGCACAGCTGTGAGCAGCACTGACAGCAATGGCACAGGGAGTGCCCAGGGCACTGAGCCCCATCCCCAGTGGGCACAGCTGTGAGCAGCAGGTGAGCAGCACTGACAGCAATGGCCATGGAGTGCCCAGGGGCACTGACCAACCACCAAAGGGAACAGAGGGTACCCAGGTGCATTGCATGAACACAAGGGGTATAAAACAGCTAAAGAACAAGAAGAGCAGATGCTTAAAGCCTTCTGATGTGGTAGGATGTTACTCTGTATGGGCAGATGCCTGGAGCCTCCAGATAAGGTGTGGTGTTACTCTGTGGGTTGAAGCCCTCTGATATTGTATGTGATACCCTGTGTATTGTGGCCATCTCAACTGTGGCATGTGCTGCAACCTATGCTGTGATAGGTGTCTAGTTGCAAGAAGATCACTTGCTGCTGAAAACACATAACTGTGTTTTCAGTGGGAAATTCATGCAGTAATTTCTAGCTACTTCTTACCATGTCTTATGAGTTGCCTTTTGTGACTATATCTCTGTTCTCTTACTTTCTCATTAAGTAAACCCAAACACCTCCTTGAAAAAAGTGATGTTACAGACAGGGCAAGGCTTTGTTCCATAAAAATAAGTCATAGATTCACATGGCTTCCACCAAGGACTGATCAACCCAAAAATATCAGCAATGGAAGCATTAATATTATTAGGTAGGTAAATATCAGCAAACTGAGAAGGTCAACTTATAGTTATGCATTGTTAATTTTGCAAAATAAGAAATACCTTTGGTATGTGTACATGCTTTTTCCCTCCTGATAAAATAGGCAAACTCTAAAGGAGGTGGTAAGTTTAATATTTTTAACTCATAAAAAGGAAAAATACAGCATCAACACAGACTGACTTTTATGCCCAGTATTATCTCTGTTCCTATAATACTCCTAGGTCACTGATCATTGCTAGATTCCAGCAGACAGCCCTTTCAAAGCAGCCTTTAAATTGTAGGTATAGAGTCACTTCAGGAAAGGCTTTCACTAATGCTACTGCCAAATACCTTACTGCTTTTCTCACAGCTCTTCATGTGCAGTGTAGCTACAGCATAGCAATTAAACCACCTAGATCCAAGATTTATAACTTTGCCTAGAAAAATAAAATTAAGATTTTTATTTTCCTCTGAAGAGATCACTTCTCTCTAGCAACTATAAAAATTTGTTAGTGCAATTTTTAAGGTGAATCCCTTATTCAGTCAAAACATAAAAAAAGCCAAACATATCCGAAGTGTCTTTTTAGCTTTCTGAAGAAACACATTTACATGTTTGCTTCCTGGTGTAATTATAAGATTCTTTTAAAAGTCCACATTCACAAACTGAAATCCAGAGCTATGGATCTTGAGGGGCCAGTTGCCACTACTTTTCTGCTTCTCAGGGACAACGGTGAAATTTTCTGGAAAACTCAGAGATCCTTCCTCAAAAAAAAATTAATTTCTGACTCCAAAATCGGCTTCTTCAAGCAGTAATATCCCCATTTTTAAAATTGTTTTTTATTTACTCTTGCATAGAAAAAACTCAAGATATAAAGGAAATCTTAAGACAATTTATTCAATAGCTATGTGACTTTACCTTTCCCTTCATAACAACACAGTCCTCTTGCCTGTTGTTTGCATGGGTGGGTTCTCCACGAAGCCACCTAGTGTAGGTGACAGGTGTTCCATCACTCCATTCAAAATACATCTGAACCTTGAGGTCATTCAACCCAATCCACAGCTCATCAGATGGCTCTGGAACATACAATTAACAATCCTGCCACATAATGTGAAATCTCTTCTTTGTGGAAAAGAAAAAAAATTATTCTCAGGAAGTTGAAAAGGCAGCCAGGAAATTAGGGTTCTCAGCCTCATAGAGGTCAGACTGATTCTCACATATCCACTCCAGTCATCAGGACAGGCCAGTCACCAAAGTGGCAATAAAATAAGGGTGTTCAACTTCACAGAAAACAATCAAAATACTCCCTTTTCTGAATTATTTTGTAACACAATAAGGTTCATGTTTTTTTCTGATTCAAAACTATTTTAACAAAATATGAATAAACACCTAAATAAGATACTAGCTCCCCTTTTCCTCCTACTTTTAGTATAGTGAAGAAAGAAATGTCCTATTTTCTAATGCTAAAACACCCAGTGATGTCTTTTAGAGCTGAAAACCAGAGTACTTGCACGTTTTTCCATTATATGTGTTCCTATATTTTATTTCATTTCAGAGTAAAGAGAAATTAATGTGGTTGTTGGATTTCTTTTCACTTTGAAGTTAAAGGAGTTAGCTGTTGGCTTTTGGCTTGAAGGAAACTGCATGATTGGACAAGGAATTTACTTCACACTATCTGTTTCTGAGAGGTTTCCCATTCTGGCCAACTGAAATACTGCAAATATCACCCTCCCAGCCAGTCACTTGAATGACAGAGTCAGTTCTCTGCCCTTTCTCCTTCCCTCCTTTGCCTCTCTTGCCTTTATTACACCTAAGTGTGATCAGCCCTCATAGCTCATCCATAATTTCTTACCATTTCTCCACCCCTAAGACTTCAAATTCTCAGGCTCTATTTTCAAACACAAACCTTTACCCTTTCTTGCAGACTGCATTTTATGTTCAGAAGTCTCCCAAAATTACATTTCAGTACCCTTGTTGAAACACTTCTGCTAACACATTGAAAGCTGATCCAATTCTACTTCCCATCATGCTCCCATTCCCTCCTTGCTCACTGCCATCCATGATCTTTAATTTATTTTTGTTCAGTTACCTCTTAAAATCTTTCTGTCTGTGTTTACTGAGCATTTAGCACAGCAGAGGCATTGTCCATGCTCAGGGCTCCTACAGTGGTGGGCTCACACCATGTAATATGAGCAATAAACAACATTCTTCAACAAAATAACTACATCAAAGCCATCTAAATAAGCCATGTAAATCTATAGAGTCTCTTCCTACATAACATCTTTTTCCTCGCTTCTTTTTTGCAATCATCTCTACAGCTGTATGACTAAATACCAAGAGAGGGTTTTTTTCCAGCAGTTTGTAAAGCTGCTTCCCATTCTCAGTCATGCTCTGGGCCACACTTGTGCCATGTCACATGCTGGACTTCCGTGTAAACATCCAGAATGCACTTCTTTATTCTTCATGTTCCTCTCTAAAGTTCTCCTTTGTGGGTGATGCCAACAAAAGCTCAGCTACCATGACAATATTCACCTCACTGTACCCCTTCTTCCTTTGTTTTATCATGGGACTGTGAATTGTTTGGCACAAAGATAGACTTTTGTTCTTTCTCTACAGCAGTGCTCTGATGCAGACAAGATTTTTCTAGGCATTGCAATACATGGTGTTCTCCTCTCAGTGGTGAACAAGGGTAATCTGACACAGTCATAAATTGTCGTAAAAGGCTTCTTTAGTAGTTCCAATTTTAGTCCTCTGAAAAGAACGCTTTCAAAATAGTCTGTTGCTGCTAGTGTGTCATTTGTGAGAAGCCTGGTTTCCTTCATGATTATTTGCCTTTCAAAAACACTCAGTTTTACATAAACAGAATAGCAGTCAGTTCAGGAAAGATCTTTGGAGGAGGTATCAAACTATGAAATAACCTACTTTTATATGTAAGGTGAAAATACAACTAGTTTTCTTTAGAATCTAACTTCTGTAAAATGACCTGATGTCTCATCAAGAGGTCCCATCTTTCCTAAGAATATCTTTTAAAAGAGTAAAAGTTTCATGAGAGACCAAGTCACTCTTTCAGGAATGTGAAGACAAGCACAAGTTGCCGTGAGGGTAGCTAGGATACAAAAGTAAAGCATATCAGCTGTTTTGGGATTTCCACTCCAGGACTGCTGCTATGCTGCAGCTCAAAGCACATGGCTACACTTTGAGTGAAGGATAAAACTCATCTTTACCTGGCACTGAAAGCACACATAGGGTCAGTCACTGCCAAGAAGCACATGTAGGTGTGAACCTGCTTCTTCCATCAAAACGCAGTTAAGTGTTCCTTCATGCAGGTTCATGCAAAGCAATAGCAACCATGAAATTGGCTCAGAGTCAGCATGGTTGAATTCTCCTAATGAGCACATCCTATACCTAACAGACTAACTTGCCTTGCAACAGCTCAAATATGTGCTCACAAACCAAGCACATAAATACTGTATTTGATATGGGACATAGCTGAATTCATATACTGGGACAGATGGATTTGTGTCTCAGGAGAAAAACAACCAGCATGACTTGAAAGATTAAGGACGTGGCAGTGTTAATAAGGACACAGATCTTCCCAAACTGTCTTGCACCAGCAGACCTCACTTCCCCCCTATTTATTTTTGAACATTGATTGTAAAATCCTTTTATCTTATGAAAAAGTTTTAAATTGCTTTAACCTATATAGAAGGAGAAAGGAAGGAGAAGCAGACCCTAAGAAACAGGAGTTTGAAGATAATGCAATTTGCATCACTGACCACAGCTTTTTGTGGTAGTAAAGCCTGTTTGGTTTTGTGCTCCTATTCTGTGTTCTTGTTTTCTCTGATTTTTTAGTTTAAAACTGAAGTCCTTTTGTACTCTGTGGTCAGGACAATTATAGGATATTATTATATCCTATTCTGTGTATATCCTATCCTCTGATTTTTTAAATATGAAATTTAACTCCTTCTGCACCCCGTGATCAGAACAATTAGTATTTTTAAACAGTCTCCTCATTTTATTAACAAGTAACACATATTCAAAACACCTTCTTTACTCAGTATATATAGATACATGTTATTGTGAAAAAATACTCACGGTACCCAAGTTGAGAAATAACAAAGCTGTATTCTTCAACATTATGGATGCTTGCCAGATCTCCATCCTCTTTCCTGCAAGATGTTAAGGCATCTTTCCATATTTTGGGGTCCCTATGAATTATGTAACAGTGACCAGCATACGACATCCATTGGAGAGGACACCTAATCGGCACATTAGTCTCTGAAAAGAAAAATTGCCATGAAGAGTTTCAGAATTCTGTTCTCAACTAAAGACTAAACATCAGATCAGAAAATATTTAACAAAAATATTTAATTATATATTTTCTTCACAAAAACTGCAGACTTGAAAAATATATACAGTGATAAAAATCTGCATGAATATTTGAAAGTTGAAACTTACACACTTAAAGAATACTACAGTTGCAAACAAGTGCTTGCAATTTGAGAAAAGACAATCAAAGACAGTTTTGTCTTTTATACACAGGTGTATATGCATACTAAAATATAAGGTCTGCAGAATGGTGCTTTATATTTTTTCTACACTGATGTCAGCACCTCTCTTTACCTGCCATGGTATCTGTTAAGAACCTTTACAATACATATTTATGAGAGTAATTATTTTTTAAAAAAACTTAGGCACTTTATGGATTAGCCCATCTGCTAGACTACTGAAAGAAATACCTGATTATACATAATCCTAAAAGAATCCAAATAAGACTACTGTGTTTAGGAATCCTTTTCAGAAGCTTAACTGAGAAAATTATGTTGTCAAGGTAAACAATTTATGCTTAAAACTTGCTTTCAGAAGCTCAGTAGAAGAGCACCAGGGTATTGCCAACAAATATATTACTGTTCAGCAAACAGTTCAGCCTCAGAAGGAGTGCTACCTGAACATGTAACAAACAGAGTACTGCTGTTGTAGAAACAAATTATGATTCTTGCAGCTCTTTATAATCAGCAGATGGGTTTAGAAAACATCTATATATAGAGTAGAACAAGGACAGCAGGTTTTCAGAAATTCTGCTGGCAAAAAAATAAAATTTTATATATGAGAGGAAGGAGCAATGTGTTTGTTTAACAGTGTGATGTACCCTGTAGAAATGTTTAAATAGGCACCCAAACTCATGACCCATCAAGCCCTTGTTGCAGGCACATGTCCTGTTTCAGCTGGATGATACTGATGATTAATAGGTACTTAGTGTCATAACACACAAACACACATTTCTGCTATAAACAGTACCTGCTCTTTCAGACCTGCAACTAAAACGTGCCAGCATGTTCTCACAAAGTTCGAGTAAAACTACTTTATTCCCCAGAACAAGGGGAAATGCTTGGTCAGAAACTTCTCAAGTCTGCCAAAGGAGAGGAAAGGGTGAAATAGAGGGTGGGGGAACCCCAGGAAAACAAACTGAATATATGTGGTGATGTTGGGGGAAACGAGCGAGCACAGAGGTGACAAATGCTGTTGTAGAAATTTGTCTGATGCTTCAGACAGCTGCCTAATCCATTTTATATCGGGTCTCAGCTCTGAGCATATGCATTGAGCTTTGCTTTGCCATAAATCAGAGAACACTCAACATACCCTCCTGCAAACCACAAACACTGCATAGAACAGAAATCAGCAGTTCAGACATAGCCAGAGAGAGTCACAAAGGTATTTATGTCTCAGTGAGTCCATGAGCATCTCTTTTTCAGTTGGATGCAGACTGTGACAATATCACTCACTAAACACTAAAGCAGCTATGGCAGGACAGCAAAACTTTTGTTTGTAGATCCAGTAACAAGAGGGAACTTGTTGCAGGCCACAAAAAAGAAAAAAAATGTTGGTGGTCTAGTTTCTTTGGTGTAAGTCTTATTGAATTACATTGCTGGGGATTTCTTAGTACAAGAAACTCTTCAGTTCTTCATTTCAGCTACTCAGCAAAAATTAACTCTGTACTTCCCCATTCTACTTTTAAAGAGACTACTAGACAACTCAAAGCCATCCAGTTCTCTTTTTCATCCTAATGGAAACAAGCACTGCTCCCTGGACATCATTTCACTTAAACAAAAGAAGCAATGCAAATTGTCATGAACAAAAGGTAAAAGATAATATTACATTAACATTCAAACAATATTATTCCAAATATCAAGCTGATAAATGTATTGGCCTGCAACTGTACAATAGTTATTCCTCAAATATAGAGCAAATACTCTTGTGAAGCTGACTTTCTTGTAAGCTTGACTTTCTGAAGTCTGAGAACTCTCACAGTGCTTGACTAGTATGTATGTCTAAAAGGCTGAAAGCACTAGCTGAAGTCAGTCTCATGATTCTGAAATTCAGATTTATCTCTTAAACCCATCCTATGTGGTCTGATAAGACAGATGCACAGCATCTCAGCAATAACTGTAGGAGCATTTATTTCTTCTAACCAAATATTTAAAGAAACATTTGTGAACAGTGCTTTAGGATCACCACAAAAGTGTTGTTGGCTTGGGATGAAATCTATGTTGGCAGTCACTTTGTGGAGTGATTGATAAATAGACAGCCTTTCCTTTCAGCATTCTGAATTTGAAATAAATACATTTCTATTAATATAATTTGCTGGGTTACAGAACAAATGCTCTGTAGCCCGAAGATACTTTGATGCACAACATGATGTGGCCCCCTGCTGGAAAAAAAATTTTATTACAAGAAGCAAAAAAACAAAACCAAAACAATCCTGCAGGTGTTTGCTTTATGAAAATCCATCTGTAATGAAAACAAATATTTTGTAAAGATTTTTCCCGACTTTGTTTTGAACACAAGCATGATTACATTCTGTTGTAAAACGTTCCTCTGTCCCTCATACTGCCTTGTTAGAGATAATTATAACTTCCAGGGTTAAAATTTCAAAGGCTTTTCTTTGTGTTTAATGTCAGGTGAACAACTAAGTGCATGTATGAATTTGCAATTAATTTATTTCTTAACTCAGGAAAATATAATCTGCCATGAGTTTTCCTTTACACCTTTAGAAGCTGAGGGCATCTAACACCTTGCATGATTCCATATTTACTCCTTTTATTACTTCCCCCCATGGGACATTTTGGAAAATATTTTATTAATTGAACAACTGCCAATCTCTGGTTTATCTGTCACAGTGTTTACTCAGCAATTTCTGTTTAATTGAAAACGTTTTTCTCTTCCTTCAAATTGGTGGTAAACTGGAGGGTGGAGGCAGGGGTTAGGAACAAAAGCTGAATGCAAAAGAGAGTAATGACCATTAGACACACATCTCCCTCCAAAACAAAACCCCTGAATATAAATATAAATAATATAGCAGCCAGTCTTTAACTTCTATTATATTTATAGGCATCAGTGTTTCAGAACTGATGTATGAAACCTGAAAAGCTGAGCGGTAGCCAGCTAAACAACCTAAAACAACCTCTATAAATGAAACTATTTGGGTATCACCTGTATACAAATACTAATGAAACTTTACATCTTAAATTAGGAAACAATTTTAGCATGCATTGAAGTCTTTCTCTGCTAAAGCAATGAATGTACTTGAATTCAATACCAAATCATCAATTGAATTAATGAATTAATATGTATTTCAATATCTAATTAGTGAGACACCAGCTAATTCTTGTGGTTTTTTCTCTTTGCAACAAAGCAAAAAAATGAGGCAGAATTCTCTGTCCTAAGTGTTTTTAACAGGACTGATTCCATATTGGCAAAAGCAAAAAAAAAATTAAAAAATATTAACTGTTCTTTAAGCCAAATATCAAACACTGATTTTCCAAAGCATCTTTTTTGCAAGTAGTGATGCTTATTAATAAATGAACCAGAAATCTAATTCCAGTTCAGCCTTCTGCTTCCAAAACCTATACAAAATACTATCAGTGGATTTAAGACATACAGATATGACCTGGAAAAAGAAAGGAACTTGGAAAGAACAGAAAGAAGGAGTGGTGAAACAAAGGAGTAAGTTAAAGATATTTATAGTACACAGAGAGAAAACGAGGAAAGAGGTCAAAATAAGTCCTATCACTCTTCTGTCTTTCTTAAGTATGTGAGGTAAGTTTCAGCGTTACATTTTTCTGAAAAAGTGTATATAAATACATATTTTAAATAATTTCTTAAAGAATTGTATATGCTTTTATATGTATACAAATGAATATTTTTATATTTCTATATAAAGTTCTCTGTATTTATAAGACATGTAGATACATTAAAAATACCTAATTCGAAAGAATTTAAAAACAGTCTTCTTACTCCACTACTGACTTGCACTAACTCATAAGTAGTGAAAATTACAGGAAGAAGTGGATTAGTTTCATTGTGTACATGAGTTTTCAGACAATTACATCATTTTAAAAACATTGAATTCATTTTTTATCATCATCAGAATCAGTTCTGCTTGGTTTTGGAAAAGAGTTCAAGATTGCAAAATTGTGGATCTCTCAAGACGATTGAAATAGGAAATAGGGAGACCAGAAGTAAAAGGAAGTACACACTGTTTACTTTTAGAGGGAATCTTGGTCAAACCACAGTCTACAGAGTCCTTAGTTCGGTTTTGCCACATGCAATAACATCTATTCAAGTTACAGGTACAAAACATTGGTCACAAAGAATTTGTTGAGGGTTTATTACCAAACCTACCTCCAGGAATAATGAAAGATTCTAAAGTGGCATTTCCTCGTTTACAAATATAGCCAAGTTTCTTATCACATTCCCAGTTCTCCCACTTAGCACCTTTGCCAGGATTCAATGCACCACAGATTTTCCCAGGTTCTGGAGAAGGATGGCCTTAAAAACAAAACAAACAAACAAAACAAAAAACTATCACCACAATTCTCATCAACAACAGAGTATAAGCACGACATGGTTATCCTCCCAACTCTCACATTCCCTTCTGGTCCATACTTCAACCATAAAATGCATTAACACACAGACAACTGTGGTACATGGCAGTCCTTTAGCCTGAAGGGGAAGGTTCATTCCCTTAAGAGAAAATTTTTCCACAGCAGCCACAAGTTGCAAATTCATAATTTAACAGCCCCTTAAATGTTCAAAGTCCTGGTAGAAGGTGTTACAATGTATGTGTTTATTTTCTTTGGGATTTTTCTTTTTCTAAATAGAGAATGTCTAAGCTCCAGAGGACAGTCTTCAGGTTAAAAAAAAAATAAAAATTCCATAAGCTAGTCAAATTCTGTACTCAGTATAAGAAAAATAATAACTAATTATTTTGCTGAAGTGAACTTCATTTGTCTAAACAACATGACAATATCAGGATATTGATATATTTTTGTTATAGTTGGTTATCATTAATAACAAAAACACCTAGAAGAAAGGTAGAAACTGTAGAACAGAATAAATTTCAGCAATAAACCAGGTGAACTTTTCAAGATCTGACATATTGCTATTAAACTTAGCTTGTTTCTTCTTTAATTTTTGACCATACGTTGCTATTCTGCATAACAAGCATTGGTGCTACACAGAACAAACACAATACAACAATACTTTTAAAGTCCAAGATTTTTCACTGAAATTTTCTTATATCATTATGATTTTATTACTTTAGATTAAATATAGTCTTATATTTGCAGTCATGTTCTATCTTCTTTTCACCGGAGAAAGAATATCCTTACTTCAAAAATACAATTTTAAATTGTTTTATTGCACAAAGTACAGCTATTGGCAGCTAGATCCCCAAAATGTCTAAGCAAAATTAGTTTTGTTTAAACACTGATGACAGTTCGATTTTTTTTCTATTACTTTAGGGCTAGTGCGATGGAAAAATCTGAAGTTTCCACAAATTCCCTTAAAATGTGTTAGTGAAAATACTTAAGAAAATGTTCTTAAGTATTCAGTGTAATGGGGATGAGACAGGGAGGCAGAGCCAACATAAAGTCATGAAGGAGATAGCACAAATATAAAATATGTTATATGGACATAAGAGTAGAGTATTACCTGTGAATGAAATTAAGGAATGTAAGGAGTTAAGGGTAAATGGAGTCCATTTCTGTTACATCAAACCCCATCTTAACTATTTCATTCTTTACAGTACAGCTGAGAGTTGTCTGCAGTTTTAACAACCATGAACAGCCCCTCTTGCTGCTTTGGCTCCATCTCACAACTCTGTTTCCCCCAATCCTCCTTACATGCTCATCAGTGCACTCAGATGACAGACCTGTAAATACCTCCACAGCCACTTGCAGTTAATCTCTTTGCCTGTGTGCTCACTCCACTGGAGAGCTATTTGTAAAGTAGTTCAATTCACTCTTCAGAGCTTGCCTGCTCAAGAAGTTTGTCCACCTAAAACGTGCTTTTGGCCTTATCTACCCAAGGAAGGCCCTGGGTGGTATACTGGAGCATGCTCTTTTAGTTACTGATGATTAAATGCTCAGTGAAGATAAAGAGCATTTACACTGCAGAGCTTCAGATACCTACTTTAAATTAGTCTCCAAAAGATCCCTGAATAGCCAGTGCAAAGGAACAAGGCAAGGGTCCTGCAAAAAAATGCTATTACATAGGCACTCTGAATAGTCAACCAGAGATGCAGCCCTTCACCACATGCACAGATGGCACAGAAACTTTCTGATGATGGCACCAGAGCTCAACACTGCAGCCACACCTGTGGAGTAGCTGGGCTTCTGTCAAAATAGTCTAGCCTCAAATGTTCAGCTTGATATGTGTTACTGTTGAGGGTACGTTAATCCCAAACGAAAATGAAAAGCTATTCTTGAAGCAAATTTAAAAAAAAAAAATTGAACAAAAACAAACTGGAAAGGAATTTGAAGAAAAGGGGAAAACAAACATAACCACCTCACCATTGATCATCCTAATTTCACAAATTAAGACTTCTACAGCACTTGGTTTCTTCTGCATTCAAAAATAAAATAAATCAGGAAAATAAGCAAATGAAGTGTCAACAAATGACTTAAAACTTTCCTATGGATTTTTAGCCTACCATTTCCCTTATGAATAATAAATTAAGCCTGGGCCATATCCCTAGCAAAAGGGCCATTACTCACACAGAATCTTTCAGCATCAAAACAAGTCCAATAATTGCAGGAGAATAGAGCGCTAGAAAAGATATTTGTTACACAATGACCAAATGTTTGCCTTTTGAACAGGGTAGCAAAGCATTTAACCTTACCTGGAACCCAGTTTAAGTACCGGAAAGGAGCACCACCAACCCATTGCCATCCACTGTTGAAATTCAAACTGTTGAGGCCAAACCAGAGAGCGGAACTCAGTGTGCGAGTCAGACCTGGGTAACAGAGACACAGAGAGACACTGGAAGTCCACAGCAAGAGAAAACACTCCTCAAAACTCGAGAGCTGAACTCTTGCTAAGCCTTCTCTTTTTTCCTAGTACAAGTTTTAACAATTTTTAACATTCAAGTTAAGGTGGTTATGCTAAACCTGATAAACTGGTCATCCTACATCGGTTTAGTTTTTGAGTTTTGACATATTTAGATCGGCAGAATTTTATTACAACAGAAAACAAAATTACTCTACTACCATTGATAAAAACATGAAACTTGTGTTTTTTGGAACTATAAAATATTAAATGAATAAAGTTGCAGAAAAGGTCACAAAACCAAAAATCAGTTTTCTAAAATGAAAGATAAAGTTTCCCAGCGTGTATTTTCTCTTCCATAAAATTACAAGTTTGAGTTTCACAATCTAAAAACCTCTTCTCATTTATCAAAATACATTAAAATGCAATCATTGCAAGCACCATCTTTTTAACAGCGTATCTTGTGCGTTTTTCAGACTGATCAATTTCAGTTCTTTTGCCAATGTTAAGTCAGTTAGCTAATGTTAAGGTTTTGAAAAAAAATCAGTTCAAATGTATTCCTCTAGCTCTGAAAAGCACTTAGAAGTATCATACTTATGTATGGCCCTGCTGAGCATTATTCATAGTCAGTACTAATCAATTGTCTATCTCTGCCCTCAGTATAAGGCTACGAAGAGCAGCTGGATGCCTGCTGACTTTTTTTTAAATTTAAGTGTGTTTCTGCATAGTTCACAGAAAATCATTGTGCAATATGTATCATTTGTTTCTGCTTCTACTGATGGCATCTTTCCAAGATGCAGTTTGTAGCTGCCTTTGACACCACAGCAATGGGCAGCACTTCAAGCATGGCAAACTTCAAAGGAGAGGTAGTTGACTGGAAAGAATTGGAATCTCAGACCTGGTTTTGCATCAACACATTAACATGCTCTATTACTTCTCCTGGACAAACAATTTGTGGTTGGGAGAACTGAGAACTGAGCATGACAGGAAATCCTAGTACTGCCGAGGTATCTGTATAATGAAAAACTGATCTTCACATAAATTTAGCAGCCATATTTATCAGTTTGCAATTAAAACACATCAATTAATAACTATCTTCTGTATCAGCACCAGTTTGCTCCCTTGAGCACTAATTTCAACAGTAATTTTCTCACAGTCATTTAAAAAACAATCCATGTTTTGACCAAATCTTTAAATTGAAAATGGAAGTTTAGACAGAACAAATTGTTCATAGCATTAAAAATACATTTCTCATTTCTCTAAAGTGGAGAAGTATGGATTTGATTGAGGGACTACTAGATGGATAAGGAATTTGCTGGATGGCTCATCTAAAGAGCTACAGCCAATGGCTCAGAATCCAAATGGAAACCAGTAACAAGTGGTGTCCCTCTGGGGTCTGTATTGGGACCAATATTATCAATATCTACGTCACTCACATAGCAATGGGACTGGGTGTCCCCTCAGCAAGCTTGACATGGCAATGACAGCCAGCTGAGAGGTGTGTTTGGCTCATGGAGGGAAGCAATGGCAGCCAGAGGCCTCTGACAGGCTGGAGGAGTGGGCCCATTGAAGTTCAACAAGGCCAAGCACCAGGTTCTGTCCCTGGGCCATGGAAATTCACAATATCAATATGGACTAGGGGATGAATGGATTGAGAGCAGCATGGCACAGAAGGACTTCATGGATGAAAAGCTGGACACGACCAGGCCACGTGCACTCACAGCCCAGAAAGCCAAACATGTCCAGCCTCCAAAGCGGCGTGGGCAGCAGGGCAAGGGAAGGGATTCTGACCCTCACCCCTCTCTGGGGATCCACTCGGAGTGCTGTGCTCAACTGTGGAGTCCCCAGTACAAGAAAGGCATGGAGCAAGTCCAGAAGAGGCAGGAAAATTCATCAGAGGGCTGAAACATCCCTCCTGTGAAGAAAGGCTGAGAGAGCTGGGGTTGTTCAGCCTGCAGAGGAGAAGGCTCTGGGGAGACCTTATCATGGCTTTTCAATAAATGCAAAGGACTTCTATAAATTTGGAGGAAGACTTTTTACCCGGGCTTGTAGTGGCAGGACAAGGGGTAATTGCTTAAAAGTTAAAGAGGGCAGATTTAGATTGGATATAATGAAGACATTTTTATAATGCTGATGGAACAGGTTGCCCTGAGAAATTGTGACTCTCATCATTGAGAGTGTTCAGGGTCAGGTTACATGGGACTTTTAGCAACCTAGTGGAATCCATGCTGTCCCATACCATGGTAGAGATTGGACTAGATGATCTTTAAATGTTCACCTTTCTATCCAAACCATTCTCTAATCCTCTTCTTCTACAAATTTAGAGAGTACAACATATAGGTTATGGTATACAATATTTTATATTTCAACTGATGTACCATATTCAAAATATTTTCCAATCTATTTAATAGATGAATCAGTGAATTATTTAATGTTTGTACACAGGCTGAGAAGGTAATAAAGAGGATTTTCTCAATGTAGAATGAAAATATATTCTAGTAAAATTTAAAATTTAAGATTTTTCTCATAGGAGAAGTGTGGAGATTAAAACTAAAAGAGAATATTTATGAGTCCTTTTGTTTATTACTTCTTTTTCTTTTCATATATTAGGATATACTGAAGATGCAATGGCTTTAGTGAAATAGGCAAAACTGCTGACTAATACACACTACAAGAAGAAGGAAATAAGCATGCAATCTTGGTATCTACATCTTCAGTTTACAAACTACTTAGCATTTTTCTGCATTCTAAAATTCATTTTTTATTGCCTGCATTACTTAATTGTTGTCATTTTTTATGCCACTATTAGTTCATGGCAATATTTAATAATGATTAAATAAATATTATTTGTCCTATATTTCCAGATGAATCATTCAATATAACTATTTCAATTTACTAATTACCAGAATTGAACAAATATAATCTTCAAGATGGAACATGCCATATTAGTGTCACTGTTGCAATAATACACTTTTTAAAGGAAAAAGTGGATAATATCAACCTACCTGTCAGGTATGTTTGTTCATGCAACTCTGTGATGCTCAATAGCTCTGCCTTCTGCTGCTGACAGCTTTTTCTTGCCTGATGCCACTTCAGAGCTGTCTCAGAGTTTATCTGGTACTGGACATTTGTTAAAGGGTCTGTGTTCCACAAATCATTACTAGTAACTACAGGGAGAAACAAAAATGCTGTAACTCATCATAAAGGCAGAGCCAGATAAAATATACCCAAAAAAAATTGCATAGCAAAAGACAAAAAATGCCCGAACACTGCTATAGACAAATGGTTTGAAAGGAATCCTGAGGTTCTCTAATGTAATAGTGGATCCAGGACAGTAGATAGGGTATGAAACAAGGTCCTTGCTTTCTCTGGTACAAAAGAATCTGCTGTTTAGGTGGATAAAAACATGCTAAAAGAGTTGATTTGTGAATGTGGGGGAAAAGACTAAAATCTTTCAGGCTGATGCTAGCTAAGGCGTGTATCAAGCTGACCTTTTTTCTGAGATAAACTCCAATTTTTTTACTAATTTGAGTCATTATATAAAGTGGCTATAGATTTTTCTTACTGTGATTGTGGTAATCAGACCCAAGTGCAGAATGCAAAGCTGACATCATCAGCATCCATCTCACATTCCCCTGCAATTCCTGATTCCTTAAGCATGTGTCTGACATGGCATGATTTTCTCCTCTGCCCCACAGCCTGACTGAACTCCTTGAATACCTGAATTGGCACTTTCAGGCAATGCCAGTGAGAGCATCACCCAAAAGCACCCAACAGAAGAAGCTGCCCCAGAAGGCCCCACACTCCTTACACTGCTGCAGTTACACTGCTGCAGTCTCTCCTGCCTCATCTCAATTGTTTCTCCACAAACAAGCAACAGAAAACAGTGTGATCTCGATCTGCCAAAAATGGAACCCACGTGAGGTCCCAACACTGAGCTAAATATCACATAAAGGGAATAAAGTTGCATGACTAAAGCAGAACACAGCAGAGATCAGTGCATGTCTGCCAACAAGGAAAAAAAACGGAATTCCTGAAGCCTTTATCAGCTTCTCAAGTTGCAATCTGAAAAACTGAGAGAAAGAGGTCTTATCTAAATTCAGAGTGCTCAGAATACTTCAGTCTGTAAATAGAGGGAAATGGGACAATAAACAAAAAACAAAGCATGATACATGTTAAATACCAGGAGGTCACTTACCAGTTCCACTTTTTTCCTGTATTAAATCTGATAATCTATAGGTAATATAAAGTGCTTCTTTTCACATTATCTTTATTTTTAAAATAAATTAAATATAACCTACTGTATTAATGACATTTCATTAAAAATGGTAGCTTTCATGTGATTATCATTATCCACAAATCAACTTCTGTCCAAAATATTTTATGGCAATCAGAATAAAAACTTCTTTGCTACACTATGTTCTAAAAGACCATAAATCCCTGTGCACAAGCCTAGGATGAAATTAATATTATAAAAGTAGTAAAATCTATAATTCAGTAAAAAAACTGGCTCTGACTTGATAGTAAGGGGTTTATAAATCTTGTGTGATTATTACAGAGAACAGGTAAACAAGTGTTGGGCATTTTTCCAACCTTCCACCTCAGTTCCCCTGTCTCATAATTTATAGCTGACTTCCATATGGTGCTCTCTTGTAGAATTTTGGCCTTTCATAAAAATCAAACTCATTTCTAAGTCTTGGAAAATTGGCTTTTAAGATGCCTGAGTTTTGAGAGTTCAAATGGCAGGATTGCAGAGCAGGATTTTGGAAAATCTGTAGGCTACTGTTTAAAGCTTAGTTCCCCCAGAGAAACAAGATAAAACATTTTTCTGGAACAATATATTTTAGTGCCTAAAATTAAAACAAAAAGCTAAATTAATGTTAAATCACACCTGTTCTCAGTACATAAGTAGAAAATTAATAAAAATCTGAACTCTATCCCTAAACAGATCAATTCAGCATGAATTTATTTTCTGCAGGTTTTGTTCCTGTCCTAGTCACTTGCATTTTTATGCATTGCTTAATGCATAAAAAACCCTTCAGAAGAGTTTCTGAATCCTTCATCCATCAAGAGAGGCCTCAATGGACTTTTCCCACTGGAATAGACCTACAGGTACACGTTGAGTCACTCTCCTGATGGTCTTACACTGTGCAACTTTTCTTCCCAACACCTTCTTTCAAGAACAGCATACAGTTCAAAAAGACATGGTGTACCCTATAAAGAAGCAGACTTTCCTAGCCTACTAAAAATTGTTTGCTCTATTCCTGCTCAGTTCCTTTAGTTGGGGTTAAACTTCTGCTGTTACTGTCCCAGCATCTCTTTCTAAATCACCAAATAAACAGTCACGATCACAATTATGGCACCTCCACTGATAAAATTTCTCCACCTCTGTTGATTATAATTGTCACAGGTGCAGCCTCATGCCCTCTTCATTTTGGAGAACACCTGAGGTGGTTTTGGTCACAATGAGAAGTGACTGGGTCAGCCAGAGACATTTCCCTGAAGGTCCTGGCCCCAGTATGAGCAGCTGCAAGAGTTTGCGTCACATATTTTCATGTTTGCACCCTTGGTCTGTTGAAGAAGACAGTTTAGGAAACAACACTTTATTCTTAGTAAATAAACTTTAACACACACAAACTTAAACACCCTATTTTTAAAGGTGTTGCTGAAGTTTATTAACTTATCACACTCTCATATCTCATTCATTTCTCTTTCATATGGATGACTAAATCGTTTGGTACTATGGCCTGTCTCTCACTAAAATATATGACCCAAAACTGAATATTTTATAGCTAGTTCTGAAGAATCAGGAAGGAAACATGCAGGCAGTCAGTGTAAAGCAGCTTTTTCCAAAAACAATCACTGCCATCTGAATGGATTTCCTTGAATTATGCCAAAGAATTAAACAAAATTTTAATGATGCCTCCTATTTGTTGTACTCAAATAATACTAAGCAGGGAGTATTCTTAAGTCAGCTTTGCATGTGCTTTATTAATGGGATTGATATTCTCAGCATGTTTTTATTGTTCTGAAAATTATATTGGCCTTGAAGAAAAAAAAGTGCAGTTTTTATTTTCTGAAATACTGAATGCAACATTCATGGAAATCAGGAAAGGACACCAGTATTTTGTCATCAAATCAGTTAAGATCAACCCAAACAGTTTTCTTCACATCAAAGGAAAGGCATATTTTTCTCCTTATCTCTGCTTGCAGTCAGCTGGAGCTTTACAGCAAAACACAATAATAAAGAAAAAAGGAGGGAAAAGTGCTACCCTTCTCAGCATGACAGAAGAAGCAGCTTGCAGTCTAAATGTTTAGTACGTATTTTACAGAGGTCCAGAGAAAATTCATTAAAATTTAAAAGAATTCAAATACATGCAGGCATAAATTACTCCCATTTACTTAAAGTAAGATCAACATTTCTAAATCAAGTTCTGCATTTTGATAATACTGCATTTTATACACCAAGTATACGCAAACCAGGGAATTTAAAATACAAATACTTCTAATTGAATTAAAAGACTGAAATAAAATACAGTACACAGATTTGAGAAACACTGGGATGTACTAAAGAGTCCATGAAAGCTCCTTTATGTCTAAAAGGCAACTCATTCTCCAAAGTAATTTTAATTTTCAATTAAACTGTATTCTAGCTTTCAGTTCCATTTCATAGATTTCTACTTTTTGACCTTTTATATATACTACTTAAGCTACTGTAAGCATCTAATTTACTTTCTATTTAAGTAAATGGTGTACACAGAGATTCCAGAATACGATTAAAATACTTTCACCCAAAAATAACTGAGCAATGTTTTTTATGCTGGGTCCTATATTTGGATATTTATGTTGCTCTTAAAAGGAAAGCAGGCTAAACAGAGACATTTCAAACTGTAAGGCACATGTTATGGGCATATTTCCAGGCAGCTGAGTAAGAGAACAGCAGAACTGTGAATGTAAAATCTTACATTTCATTGGGCAAAATCCATACTTTCTGTCAACATCATAGTCCGAGGTGGTTCCACACCAGAACCAGCCATCTGATCTGCCAGCATTTGTGCAGTCAGCGTACCATTTACCACCAAACTTGAAAGGAAACACACAAGGGGCTCCATTGTCATTTCCTTTCACTGTGTAGGTATCTAAGGAGACACAACAATTCAAAAATGCATAAAAATGAATAAGCATGAGATATATAGGAGTTTGTCTTTATGATCCTATTAAAATATTATAGCAAGGAAAGCTTGCTAGCTTAGTATACAACTGTACTAGAACTGGAACATTGGTAATTTTACTTCAGGACAAAGCTGATACCCACGTTCACAGTGAGACAAATTTTTGTTGCTAAGACAGCTGACTAAGACAGCTAAGACAAGTACAAAACACACACACTTATGCCATTTTTTAAAGTGCAAAAGACTGTTGAGTGTTCTGTCAATAACCCAGTCAACTGCTGATGATTTTGGACCTGGAAGAGCATGTCCACGTAAACTTGAAAGATTTATGCCATAGAGGGGACTCCAATATATTATGCCCAAATAAATTTTATATTTGCATGTAAAAAAACTTTTTGTTTTATCAGAAACGTGACTCAATGGAACTTTATGAGAGTAACTAAAGCAGCTTTCTGTGTGTGCACATGTCATGTACATTCATTGATGGAAGGACACACAGGGGAACTGGACCTGACAAGGATTTTTGGAGAGGTGGCATACCAGGGTCTCTGTCTCACAGAGCTGCTAGAAAACAGAGGAGGAAGGAATAGCAGGCCATCATTACATCTCCCCCCTGCCTTCATTCACATAATTTGCTTTGCTAGGGTTCTTCTGCTCTGGCTTCTGGCCAAGGACTAGTACTGTAATCAGTCATAGTGTAAACCACAGAAACTGCACCCATACCTCCCTCTGTGACCATTTCTGTTTATCAGAGAATACTAAATGGGAAGTCAAATGTATTTCCAGATACTCATCCTGAATATATACGAATGAATATATATAGAGATGTATTATATATAATATATATATATTATATATATAGAGATATATTATATATATAGATGAATGAATATACATAGAGATGTGTTATACATAACTTTTTCAAATTTAACTATTTAAAATGTCTTATTTGAATTTAACTATTTAAAATATATGTTTTCTTTGACATTTCAGCACCAACTCTTAGACTCCCTTCAAACATCTAGGAAGACATCTGCAATACACTGTAAATTAACATATCAGGAGTTAACTATCTTACTGCCAGTTAATATTTACACCCCAAGGGGAAAAAATATAACCAACAGACTAAACACTTACACTATGTCTTTCTGCACACATGCAGTAAATAGTAAAAGCTATCATCAACTGCTGTGCAATAGTTATACACGTTATGATTAACAATAAACTTTTTTTATTCTCTCCAAATGAATCACTACCATGCATGGTTAATCATCTATCAGCACTTTGACAAATTTGACAAAAACCAAACTGAAGTACTCAAAAAACGAAAGGCACACCCACTCAAGTATTGTTTATTTCACCTGAATTCACACTCACTCATCATTAATAAGATTAGGAAATTCTTCAACACATATAAAATATTTCAATTATCTACACATAAAAATGAGATTGAAATACAGAAATTAATTTACAGAACTTTACCTTCATAGCCTCGAGAACACAGATCGTCTGTGGTTCCGTAGACCTTCCACCTACTCCACAAACCAGATCCCTTGAACAGCATAATATTCCTTTCCTGTTTGTTTCCATAGTTGAAGAACAAATCTTCCCCTTGGATTGCAAAGAGAGTCTCATTTCTGCATTCCCATCGCTGAAGTTCACTAGCCTTGTCACAAGGGTACAGGGTGACGGGAACCCAGTCTTTCTTCGAAGGCACTCCCAAGCACAATTTGAATGCTATGCTCATAAGCTGGTGATCTGAGACCCACCTGAATTTTTGTGCCTCATTTTCTTGAACACAAGGAGCAGTAGTCACTGAATTAGAACTTTGAGCCAGTACACAGCGCTTGTGATCTTCATTATATATTAAGAAGATGCTAGTATCTGTAAAAAAAAACCAAACACTGGAATGATTTGGTTTGAAATAACCTTATCTGCTATCTAAATGAAATATGAATCTGGACACTCCTCTTGATGTGCAAATCTCATTATATGTTCAGCAAAAGAAGGTGTGGACTACACTTACACCTGTTGAAGTGGCTGTATGGTGCAACTAGCTCAAAAGTGAGGACATTTCAACTGGTTTGTGCCAGTGAAAGCATCTACACACAAAAGCACAAGGCAGCAGAGGTGTAGACCTAGCGTCTCCTGCAGGTTTAAAGCTTGGGTTAAAGTGAAGAGAGAAAACACACTCATGGTGTTAATCCAAGCTGCACCCATGGGAATTTACTGAAATGAGGGTACATGGACACTTTAGGGAGCAGATCCTGACACTGAACTCTCCAGCAGCACTGGCTCCCAGGCGTGGGGGGATGAAAACTGTCACTGATTTCTTCAGGCTCCATTTCCTCACAGTGGGCAGCTCTGCTCCCAAAAGTCCTGCTAAAATCTTTAAGGTATTAACTGAGGACAAGGATATGTTTTTAAGCTTTATACTCAAGCTTCTTGTAGAACATATTTATTTTTTAATTCAGTCATCAGTGACTTCTTTCTTGCATCTCTCCATTATGAATGAATACCAACAGCAGTGAGATTTACCATCACCAGTTATGCCTCTTGATGACTTATGAAAATATGCAAAGCTCTTCATAGCTGCCCAGGTTATTTTTCCCTCTCAGTAAACAGTGATTCACAGCATGCATTTTCATGTATTCAAGGTTGGTTTCAAAATTGTAACCACTTGAAAAGTTTTAGCATCTTTTGCACGTGGATGTGCTATGAGTGTAACATTTCTGTGCCAGTCTTGCTGAAAGACTGTAAATTTCTCCTCTCTGATCCACCTGAGATACCTTTTGGCACAGTTACTTTATCATGCTCTTTCATATAAGGTAACAGGATGCACAACATTTTAAAGCTGTATTTTGACTGGCTATAAGATAGGAAGGAGAAATATTAATTTATGTCACTCTGGGGATGGAAGCTGATTTAAATACTATTTATTTTAGTGTATGATTGCCAAACTAAACAAATTCTATAATGGAGAAATAGTTAAGGGGAAAACAGGTTAACCACAGAAAGTCTTCCCTTTTCTGCTGAGGCTCTAATGTGGAAATGATCATTCTGCAGAAGAACAATCTGGGAACAAATAACCTCTCTCTCAGAGAAAGAGCTGACCTAGACGTATCTCATCTATAGTTCAGCTTCCTTCTCTTGTCCTTTGGCTTCCAACTCACTGGGAAATAATGTAAAACTGATGAGCACTGGAGGCAGAAATTGTTGTCTTTTGCCAAACTGTTTTACTCACAGACAATACAAGGAAATGTATAATTATCACTCCTGGTGACAACTTCTTTTTATTCTGCATTTCTACTAGCATTTAGCACAATGTTATTGTAAACTGATTTATGCAGTGCTTGCAACTCTCCTTTTCCTGAAATCTTGTTCAAAGTTTCTGGATAAAAGAGATGTCAAACAATTTCATATGTGTAGAAAACACTACCTGATTTTTCAAACTGCTAAAATTGTATCTGTAGCCTAAAATAACAGTCCTTATTTTCTGGTTCTTGTGGTGTTAAAGAGAAGGTGCTATTTCACATGAAAAAAAGTATCCCTAAGTCAAAAGCCTGGATCATTGCATCCAAGCATGAGTTTTGGCTTCAAAAATGAAGTTTAAAAGCTGAACAAAGTAGTCTGGCCATTGGGGATGGAGAGGGGCACAAAACTGAGGCTCTCTACTATTCCAATGGTGCCTTTACACATCATTAGAAGTGTGTAAACCCAACCCACCTGCTTTTACAGGGGCATATTCCCAATGCAGGCAGTAGTGCTCATGAAAGCAGCTAAAAGGCCAGCTCAGCCAAGGAGGCATGGAAAATAAGCTGACACCAAAACAGAACAGAACAAGAGGGAGCAGGATTCTGCAGCAACTGTGGTGAGGCTGTAATTGCAGGATTTCCTTTCCCCCAGTGTTGCTCCTCTCTAATCCATGGCCATTGAGCAGACTCGTAACTTAGTGCTGTATTGCTCAAGTTTGCAGCTTTATTTCTGTTTATTCTGCCATCCTGCTCACCAAAGGGGATTCCCATATGAAAGTATCCGTGTGAGTAATTAGATTGTCTAGAAGAAACAAACCAGGTATTTGTGCAGCACTTCCTCTGCCCTGCCAAGTCCTCTCTGTAAACACTTGACACGACTCTTGCCAACATGATGAGCTGTATCTGGGAAATGGGCTGAGCAGAATCACACATTGCACCATTAGCTGTGTTTCACTGCTCTGCAGCAACATTTGTTATAGAGCTCTGTAACAGGTGCTGTTCTTCGCCACAGATGAACTGTGGGTGGAACAGTTTAGGGTCCGCCACAGTGTGCTCATGAGTACCATGATGTTAGTACTTTGAATTAAACCTATTTCTAACAGTAAGTCGTATTTTGAAACTTGCTCCTGGAAGGAAGGTCTTTAAAATGCATGAGAACATGCCAGGCTTAGGAAACAACTTCACCACTACCAGTGCACAAGCAGCCATTCAAGGACATCAAGCATCTTTTCCCTCAAATGTCCCAAAGAATTTTTCTCACAGACTTTCATTTTTCTTTACTCACCCCACTGTGACTATTTGCCATCTATCTCTGGCCCCAAGTTGCATTTAAGAATTATGCCAAGTACTGCAGAATCTCACTGGACAGTATCATTTCCATGGTAGAGATGCCAGAATGCCAAACTGACTTCACACTCTGCAGCATTTCCAAACCATCACAGATTATGTGAGCATAAATAAGGAAGTAATTTGAGCAGCCAGTGAAGTGCTACCAGTGTAAAACACTAATGGAGAGCATCAGAATAACAGACCCAGAAACAGAAGCAAAAGAGGAAAGAGCAAGGAGGCAGACGCAGGTAGGGTGACTGTTTTCCCTACACAGGCTCTTGTCTGCCAGATGGCCAAAACTGATTGCTGCTGGTTACACAAAGAAAGGTTACAAGGCAGTGTTACAAAGATTTGCATTGCTAGATCTCAATCCAGAGAGCAAAGGATGTTGAAAGGTTTCCAGAAAGTGCAAGTGCAAAACTTTCACTGAAATGTAGCTGTGAGCTGGAAATCATGGCAAATCTCAGAGTAAGTGGGTATAAACTCCAGGTATCACCAAGCAACACAACTCCCCCCTGTTGTCACACCTCCATCCATCCCAGCACCTCAGCTACCCTAACATTCCCCCATTAAAGCCACCTGTCAAAAGCAGGGCCCGTCCAAGAGGGCTGGAGGACAGGCACAGCCGCAGTACCGGGCAGTTCCACAAACCTCTGTAGTGAGCAGGACTGCGAGGGAAAGCTGGGGAAGGCGTCAAATCAATCAGGGACTGATGGGAGCGGTGGGGAAACTGAGGCAGCGCCGGTGACAGCCCTGTTTGGCGTCCCCAGCGCCACGGGCACCCAAAAGGCCGCCCAGCCTGGCAGCTCTGCCAGCCGGGCACCTCTGGGTGCGGGCGAGGAAGGGGTCCCGAGGGGGGGCCGGCTCCATCCCTCCATCAGCCGCAGAGAGGCTTCAAATATTCGCGGGTTTCACCTGCGCCTGCGGCTCCTCCCCACGCCCCCGCAGCCCCAGAGCGGCTCGGCTCCGTGTGACCCCTCGCTTTTCGGCACAGCCCCTGGGCACTTACCCAGCCGCGGAGCAGCCCGGGGCAGCAGTCCGAGCAGCAGGAGCAGGAGCGGGGACGGAGCCATGGCCGAGCCCCGGGCTGGGAGCAGAGCGCGTCCCGGTGGATCCGGGGAAAACTCTGCGCTCCAAATGATAAGGAAATATCCTGTCACATGGGGCGGTTTGAAATAACAGGAATTCGCTGTTCAAACTTTGCTTTCCTAAGCTGATTTTTTTTCCCTTAGCGGAGGAAAGAGCCTTCTTCCAGGCATGTGCAGGTGATAAAGCGGTGATAGCTGCGAGGGGCGCTGCTTTTATTGTTGTTGCCGTTGTGTGCGGCGTTTGTTTTTGTTCTTTTATCCCCTTTGCGACTCTGACAGCGTTGCATCTGGGTCAGCGGATTGTCTTCCAAGAAAATTAGCCAGTCCCGCTCGGAGGGAGGAGGAAAAGAGAAAGATAAGGGGGAGAAAGTCAAGTCTCAAGGAAAACCCCTGCTCGAAAGCCCGGGCTGCTGCTCAGAGAGGGCTGCAGAAGGAGCAGAGACCCGCTTTGGGATGCCGGGATCTGCACTGCGCCCCCGTGCCCAGCACTCCTCCCCCGGGCGCCAGCGGGAGCGGGTGCGGCTGCCGAGGAGGGGACCGGGGGCTTTAAAGTCCCTAAGAGACATTCTCTGAAGCCCAATAAATAAACTTCACTCGATATTTTTGTTTGTTTGTTTGTTTGTTTATTCATTCTACCGACAGTGATGGCACTATCTGCTGTTGACAGAACTCAAATCCTCCTCGTGAATCAGTGCGGGAAAGGCAAAACCTTGCCTGCTAGCTGAGTTTCACAAGCCAAGCACCTGCCTGGAATTAAATTATCTTTCTGAAAAGGTGTCTTTAGGGCACAATCAGCCTTAGTGATTTCTTGCTGCGCTGGATACAGAGCAGCATGCTACTTTGAGATCATCATCAATGTACAGTCCCAAATGGACTGATAACAGCATTCCTATGTTGTTTTACATAGAGACGCTTTTGTAACACATGGGACTTACTGGGTATTTTGATGGGGCATACATGAGGCTCAGGGAGAACCTTCCATCTACAGCTCCCTGAAAGAAGGGCTTAGTGAGGTGGGGATTGGTCTCTCTCCCAGGTGACAAGGGACAGGGCAAGAGGAAATGGCCTGAAATTGCACCAGGGGAGGTTTAGATTGGATATTAGGAAAAAATTATTTGCTGAAAGATTGGTCAAGCACTGCAACAGGCTGCCCAGGGAAATGGTGGAATAACCATCCCTGGAAGTATTTAAAAATGTGGAGATGTGACGCTTTAGAGACATGATTTATTGGTGGGCTTGGAAGAGCTGGATTAATGGTTGGACTCAATGATCTCAGAGGTCTTTTCCAACCTTAAAAATTCTATGATTCTATGATCCTTAAGGCACCACACCTACAATGTGTATAAAGCCTGTTGCACAGCAGGCTGTACCCCTGTGTTGTCATGCACTTGGACACTCTGATAAGTATTTAAAAATCGTCCAAATCCTCCTTGATGGAAGTTCTGGGTGGGAAAGTACAGCACATCCAGGGAAACACCAATATGAGATTAGTATGGCAAAAGGCAGAGCAAAGTAAAAAGGTACTTTGACACTGTTATAAGAGAAGAGGAAACAATGGTGATGGAAAACAAGCTCATTTGAAGTCAGTGAAACTCCTGCTAACATTGGAAAGGATTCCAGCCAGGCACTTCAGCTGTGCTGGGTCCTCTTGGGGGCTACATCAGGGGAGTAAAGAGGAAGTGCTTCATAATTCCTCTCAACATCTGTAGAACCACAAAAAGGTCAGGAACAGCCTGGCCCAGAGACAGGAGGTGGGAAGTATTTCAGCCATAATCAGCAATGTTCTGTATTGTTGTGTTGATGAATTGTCATGTGGGAAACTTTATCTCTTGCTGTAGTGTATGGGAGATATTTATTTTTCCCCAATTACTTGCAAAACCCAAAAGCCCAGGAAAACATGTAGTGTTAAAAGGAACAAGTCAGAAGATTCAGAAAAGTGCTGCTCCCCTAATAGAACACTGCTATTTCTAAGACAGTCACTGAAAGTTTGAGTATTTGTGGTATTCTTTTGGCTCAAGATAAACAGAGAAGGGGGATGCTGCATGAAGTTCAGTGCCAATGTAAAAAAATAAAACTTCCACCAAAGCCTTTGCATGGTTATGTAAGACTGATTATATGATGATTACGTGCAACAAAGGCTGCATGTAACTTAAATGAATAAATGTGTTGCACAAATAGGCAGAAAAAGGGAATTAAGTAGATGAGAAGTGATACCTCTTTGGATGTCAGTGGCTTTATGAGGAATGAGCTACTCCTCTAAGTGACAGAAGAAACTGTTTTAGGCTATTCTTGGAGTTTCTCAAAACTGAACTGGACAAGATACTGAGCAACCTGATCCAAGTCAGCCCTTCTTTAGAGAGGAGGTCATCCTAGGTGATCTCCCAAGGTCTCTCCCAAACAAAATGAGACTTCAGACGAACTACTTCCAAGTGAAGTATTGCATCTCCCTTCCTGATCTTAAAACTGCCTTTTTCTCATTGTCCCTTACGCTCACTGGATATCTATACTGCAGATATTACCAGTTCAAAGGCATTTTGACACAGACATGTGTGATACACACCTACATGTCTATGTGTGTCCATACATATGTCTACACATAACTCCTGTTTAGGGCAGCACAGGTCTTGATGAGCTTATCCACATAGCCTCTGTGCCTCATATGCAGCACACTCATCAGCGATTATATCTGGATCTGGCTCCCTCTTTCATCATGAATCAGGTATTCTGATCTAATATAGTCAAAGGGAAAGATTTTCTCTCTTCTGAGACAAAAGTACTCAGGAAAGTCTCAGGCTGCAGTGATTTGAAGGCAAAAAATTACCAAAAGCTCAATCTGGTAAATAACTAATGGTGGGGCACATGTCCTAGATAGACATATGTTCTCATCTTTCCCGTGGGTAGGAAGCCAGCTGACATTCACACAGAACAGAAAGGCTTGAATTCCTCAGAGGCAGGTCAGACCCTCTCTTCTTGTGGCACATCCAGTTCCAGCTCCAGGTCATTCTTCCTGGCAAAATACATTGCAAACCTGAAGCCACAGTGGCCCTTGACTTTTATAGCAGACTGGAAAATGGAAAGTTCAGTGCTAAATGAAATCATATCCAGATTTGAAAGATAATATGTGTAGAATAATTGTATGTGTGGAAGGAAATCAAGTGGATTACTATACATGCTTTTACATTTGCATCCAAGATGTTTTTTGATGTTTCCTGTGGGAACCTGTATTTCTCAGATAGTATTCAATAGTTAACTGCACATTACTAATATTTGCATGGGTGCTGCAGTCTGTTACCTGCAATGGAAACCTAAAACCATTTTTGTATTTCATTAGTCATCTTAGAGTATTTAAACAACATTCTCACACTACTGAATGATTTGGGAGAGAGAGCTTTCTAGAAGAGTTTACTATTGTAAGAAGATAATTAAAATTAGGTACTATACTGGTTTTGGCTGGGATGGAGTTAATTTTCTTTGTAGCAGCTCAGATGGTGATATGTTTTGAGTTTATGACCGAAACAGGGCTGATAACACAGGGATGTTTGAGTTATTACTGAACAGTTTTGCACAGCCTGAAGGCATTTTCTGCTTCTCATGCCACCCCATCAGTGAGCAGGCTGAGGTGGGCAGAAGCTGGGAGAGGATACAGCCAGGACAGTTGGTCCCAGTGGACCAAAGAGATATTCCACAATCTATGATGTCATGCTCAGCCATAAAAACTGGGGAGAAGGAAGGGGTGTTATGGTTTGGAATGGGAGGAAATTTAGAGAAGTGATGCAAAATTTTTTGTGTAATTGGTAGTTTGTTGAATTATTGAGAAGTTGGATATGTTTTTGTGAAATATACATGTTAAAGATTAAAAACTTCTGGGATTTTCTTTTTTTTTTTTTTTTGGTTGGTGAGGATTTGGTAGGTTTCGGTTTTGACTTTTTTGTTTTGGTTAGGTTGAGTTGGGTGGTTTTGTTGTGGGTCGGGTTCCTCTTTTTCTTTTCAGGTTGTTCATCGGTTCCCTTTATTGGTTTTGTTTTGTTGTGGGTTGGGTCTTAGTAGTTGTTGGGTAAGAAGATGGGGAGGTTGGGGAGTCTTGATCAGAGTAGGGTAGGTTGTGGTTTTGAAGACTTTGTCATCAGGTCCTTTTTTTAGTGTGGTTGAGATTAGAGACTTTTGTAGTTTGTGTAGAAAACTAAAGATGAATTATGAGGTTGATTTTGATATAGTCTAGTTATAGCTTTTTGTTATAAATTATTGGTGGGTTAGGTAGGCTTTAGGTGTGATGTTAATATTTTTAGTGTTTTAATTTTTTTTAAGTGAGAGAAAGGAATAAGATGTAAGTATGTAAAGGGATAATATGAAGATATTGAGGTTAGTGAGGAAGAAGTTAAGTCTTAGATGGGAGGGAATGAGGAGATATCTAGATTTTGGGGTTGAAATTTTTTTGTAAGTTCTGGAGAAAAGACTTTTTTTCTTATAATGTATGATATGGGGAGATTAAAGTGTTCAAATTGTGATTTTGTGAGAAGTTTGAATAGAGAAAGAGAGAAGAGTAGTTTTCTGTTTTTAGGAGAAGAAGAAGACTTTTGGTTTTAGGGATGAATATTTCTTTCTAAAAAGAAATAGATAATAATTTTTGCTTTTAAATAAATTATCTTTAAAATAATATTTTATAAGTTGACATAGTTTATTGATAAGTTGTGGGAAGGCTTGTGGAAACGGGAAGGATTTTACAATAATAGGGTTCCTTGGGTGGCTGCTATTCGTGACAAAATAGAGTTACAAGAGAACTGTTTTCTTTCCTCTTGTGGAGAAGTCTCCATAACCTTAACAGGAGGAACTTCTCTCCCAAAGTGAGCTGAAAAAAGATTATTTTAGAAGTAGTAAACTGACTGGAAATTTTAGGTTTACTTTCTTTACATTGTCAATAGGAAAGAAAAGGTTGTAGGGGGAGAAATGTTCTGAGGGGTTTGTTTTGATTATTTTCCTTTCTTTTAGTTACTTTTAATAACATTTTCTTTATATTCTTTTAAAGTTTTGAGCCTACTTTAGCTTTCTCCTAATCCTGTCTCACAACAAGGAGTGTATTAGTGATTAACCAACATCAAACCTGCCACAAGGGGGGACATTCAGAGTTGGGGTGTCTGTTATCCCAAGGCCCTGATTTCCTTGGGAAGTAGCTGGACACCTGTCTGCCACTGGAATGTAGTGAAAAAAAATCCCTTTTTTGTTGTTTTGTTCATGTAGCCTTTTGCTTTCCCTATTAAAATATCTTCATTCAGCCTACAAGTTTTCTCACTTTCACCCTTCTGTTCTCTCCCCCACTCACAGGAGAGTGAGTGAGCAGCTGTGTGGGGCTGAGCTGCCAGCTGGGGTAAAACTACAACAGACACAAATTGAAACATTATTTATTAACATGGTTTCAATAACTTTACTATTCTGTACATTCTAATTCGTATTTAGGAGTGAGAGATTTTGTTTTTCATTTAAACCAGAATCTTTCAGGATAAAAAGGAGTTAAAAGCTAAGAAGAAAATCACAGAAAATGGACAGAAATCTTAAATTTTCCCAAAGAATTTTCTATGTCAAGATAAATGTATCTGTCAAGCTGAGGCAAAATTGTTTAGCTCTTACAGAGTTGTGTATAAGCTAACAGAGCCAGGACACAAACCTGTGAATGCTGGGTGTGGATCAACAGCCACCACAGTTTATTTCAATTGTAGCTAAAGCTGAATCAGACACATTTCCTCCATACAGGAGCTAGTAGGAGGAAGAGTTATGAACACTTTTTTTCCATCTAATTTCATGCTTTGCAAGGCTTAAGCTCATCTTGTTGACTTCTGCAAGACCACAACACAGCTAATGGGAACAATGAGCAAGACACATAAGTAGAACCCAGTCCAGCACTGGTTTTAGAATACCATTATCTTAACAACAAATTGTGACCACTAGTGAGGAAAAAAAGAGAAAAAAATAATGCAGTAATACATGGCTAATAAATTAAATTCATTGTTCTGCAATCACTTCAAATCCCACCAAAAGAAAAAAAAAAAGAAAATACACAAATATATTCAGCTCTTATATATCCTAAAACTGCAGTACAGTCACTCTAACCTCCCTTTGCTATTGGTGGATGGAGCAAAGAAGGAGCAATAAATAGAGGACCAATTTAGATGTCATATTCTTATGCTTGGTCTTACCTAACTTGAGCCTGAGCCTGTATTCCTGAACAGGATATATACATCATTGTGCTGAGTAGTACAAAATAATAAATATTAAATCAGAATGACTTTTTATTTTTTTTTTCCTCAAGACAACACCTCAAGCCTTTATTGTGAAACCCTACATGTCTTCGTTTTTTTAATTACATGGAATTCATACTACAAATCCCCTACAGCCAGAAGGCAGAAAGGGAATTCTACTGTAGAAGCATTTGTTGATTTTCACAGCCTTTTCTTTCTCATTCTGTAGTAATAAGTCACTCCTAACTATCACTGTGGGAATTTTTCTTTAATTACAGTGTTCTACATGTTAGAACAGTGGGACCCATGGCTCTGTTACCTACACAAGAGACAAATACTGGACTGCCATGTCTTTTTTATCTAGGTACAATAAGCCTTCTGATAAGACTACTTCTCTAAACAAAATGAAAATATATCTTTAATCCTGGTCGTAACTTTTTGAGTGCACCAGTGGTCTATAAGATTTCTCCAAGCATAATAATCACGGAGAATCATCAAGTTTGGAAGAGACCTTAAAGATCATCAAGCCATGATCCAACCATCAAAGTACTACCACTACAATCTCCCCTAAACCAAATCTCCAAATCCAGACATCTCTTGAATTCTTCCAGAGACAGTGGAAGAGTCCATCACATCCTTGGCCAAATATACCATTGTCTAACCACTCTTCCAGGGAAAAAAATATTTCTAATATCTAAAATTTGGAACTCAGTGAGAGTAGAGCAGGACACACTTGAAATTAAAATAATGCCATAACCTACTTATAACAGTTACTGCCTTGAGTTGTATGTTCGTTTCCAGTCGTTTACCATGGTTAAAAGGAAATGTGTCAAAAGGAGAAGTGTTGCAGTAAATATATGAAACAGTGTTTTCTAAAGCATGAAGAGGAATAGGTATTTTAGAAATGGATGGCAAAAGATGATACATGATAGGAGAAGTATCAGGTGATAGGAAAAGATCCAGAACTAGTTTGTATTTTCTATTTGCCATATCACAATACATATGCCAAAGAAAATTCACTTTAATTCAGACACAACAATCTTCATATCCACTGTCATTATGAACTCAAAATACAGCCATGACATGAGCACAGAGGTCCTTCAAGAACCTTTAGGAGAGAAATAAAGCAGTAGGAGGAAGCTTTTAAGAAGAAACATCCAAGTGGGAGGTTAAGGGATCAACAGGTGGAGAGTCTGGGCTTTCTTTGTGGAGAGGAGAGTTACTTAGGGCTTTGTTTGCTTGGGCTTTTTAACTTCAAATTATCAAATTTTGGATGAAACTATAACCCACGCTCCTTAACCACAGATTTGATCCTGTCTCACTAGAATAGGAACACTCAGGCATCCCTCTAAGTATTAAGGGGATACCAAGAGATATTTGAATCATTCTTTTGGCAAATCTTCTGTTGAGCTGTTGTTGAGCAATGGTTTAATACCCCATACTATAAATAATAGTCTACAACCATGATCAGTATGCCAGTAAGTCTATGCCAGCCTGAATACTCATTCAGGATGGTTACAGTAGCAAAATACCACACACCTGACTTAAGAGAAAGGAAACAGGTTTCAGTGCAATTTCCAAAGAACTATGAAATTAAACAAAAACATGAATTTTAAAAAGCACGTATTTTTAAAACACATTATACCATCCCTAATGTCAGTCAGATAATTTTTACAAATTGCTGCTAGCCCCAAATTTATGAAATGTTACCATGGTATGGGATTTACCCATAGTCAGAATATCTCATTTTTTAATGGAAATTTACCTAATTTCAGTAAAGGCACTGAGAACTGCAATTTTGTATATGATTTAATGTTTAAACATGTCTGATTCAAGAATTTTTTACGCTGTCTGCATTTTATAATTTTTTTGCAGAATTAATTTTTTTCTCAGAAAGTTAGCAAAATTGAAATATTATGAATTATTACATAAACTAAACAGTCACTGAGTGCACATTATTGAAGATTCAGCATAGTAGGAGAGGAAATTAAATTTTATTTCAGAGATCATGTTTACATTTCATTCTAATTTCAACAAGAGGGTTTTTATTTTGGCAATATCTCCTGCAGAACAGAATAGAATTTCCATGCCTCAGTGATTTCCCCTTAGGCCAGCTCCAGCACCATGAGGTGGCCCCTGTCCCACTACAGCTCACCTTCTGCTTTGCTCATAAATGTGCTGGGTTTGTCTCTTCTATGGCCAAGACTGACAATCATGTTTTTTATTTGACATTGTTTAGCCACCAAATAATGTCACTTTGTTTAGTCCAAAATTGTTTGTGCACTCAGATGCAGCTCATCAGATTTCTTTGGAGAGTGATTGTAGTGCTGGCTTCACAAGCAGGGTGATCCTAGAGCTCAGCAGCTGCATCAGGTGAGTGCAGAGCCAGGGCTGCCTCCCCCAGAGCATTTCACACCTGAGCACGGGTCCTGTCACTGCAGCATCGCCCAGGAACAGCACCAGCCCCAAGAGCACCCACACTGAGCACAAAGCCCAGTCCAGGCACCCAACCTCACAATCCCATGCTTAACTCATCCTTCAAGTGACACAGTTCCTACCTCCTTCCCCTTACTAGAGAAGCTTATGGGGTGAAATGCATATTGAGTGCTCAATATAATTAAATTTATGAGCCAAAAAGTGGATGAGAATCTCAAAACTGTCCTCCCCCGCCTACTTCCAGTGAAATAAAGGCCATGTAAAAACCTGTGGATTGCAGCCTAAAGAGCTGTGTGTGAAGGAGGGTGACCTGTGAGACAGGGCTGGAGGGAGGGAGGCTGGCACCACCTGCTCTGGTGGAGGGAGCAGAGCTGCTGGAGCTGAGGAGGAGCTGCTGGAGCTGAGGAGGAGCTGCTGGAGCTTCCAGCTGCTGGTGCTGCTGCTGGAAGAAGGCACATGCTGAAACACCAAGATGGGACTGGTGTAAAGCATATTTGGGGGCTTAATTCTACCCTGGATCTCAGGAGCCTGCTGGAGTTGCAATAATGAACCTTGTCACTTTTTCCTCCATCTACTCCTCTGTAACTGAACTACAGGGCAGTGTGGCTCCAAGAGATAAAGAGTTTAGCACTTCTTCTTGATGTAGTGTCTCCTGCACAAAGCTTAGTGGGACAAGATGAAGAGAAAACAGAAGTTTGAGTTGCTCTCTTCCTCTTATGAAGTTTTGGTAACATAGAAGGGATGAGTCTAAATCTGTAGATAATACTTTCTGTGAAATTCACCAGTCTTTCCTTGAATTTGTTTTAAGCTCCAAAGTTAAGAAAAAATGTTACACTTAATAAAATATGTTACATACATGTAAGCACTACAGCACCCTGAAACACCTGCCACCTGCAAAATGCTGGATGAGCCAGTACTGAAATGCCTTAGGCCGGAAGCACCTGAGTAAGGGACTCAGATTCCACTTTCCTGCATGTTCATGGTACATGGCAGTCACCACTGCCTCATCTCTCCAGCTTAAGGCATGCTGGTGTAGTGTCCTGTGAAGGTCTATCAATACTTGCAGGATGATGGTGACTCCTGGGTGAGATGGTTCCATCATATAAAACTTACTTGGAGATGGAGTGATTAAATCATGAATACAATCATGGATACAATCATGAAAGCTTCCTTCAGAAGAGCAGGGAGCCAGGTGGGTCTGAAAACCACATCAAAGACCGAAACAGAAGGCAGCAGCACCTGGATCCTACTTGGAAAATGTCCTGTCCAATAAAACTATTCAGGATACAATACTTTCACAGTATTTTCTGTGATTATTATATTCTCTTTTGCACCAGCAGTGGAGACCAGCCCTCACACATGGGGGATATTGACAGCACTAGAGGGGTGAGGAGCCTCATACAATCTCCCCATCTCTCCTACAAAATAGTCCTGTACCTCCTCCTTGACCAAATAGCAGCAGTTCTGTTACCAGGAGAGCTTCATCTCTTGTTTTCATACAGATACAGGCTGTCCATGGGTGGGCTAGACTCCAATTCCTGTTGGTATTTCCATAGAAAGAATCCCAAACAGACAGTTTGGATTTGGTGTCTGCCTTTCCTGGTGCCTTGGCTAATAGCAAGAGATCAGCAACAGTTGTGGCAAATTAATTTTGATGCCTCATTTCAGTGGGAGTTAGGTATAATAACTTTGAAAATATGAAACCTAGATGTTAGTTTAATCCTGAATGTGAAGTTGCAAGACTGATTAAATGGCAGTTAAATAAGAAAAAAAAAAAAATCAAATGAAAATCATTACTCTGGTAGGTTAAGAATAGTTTCCTGATAGGATATTTGCCACTTTTGAGACTTATTTTGTCAATATCTTTTCTACAGTTTTCCATCTCCACTATTTCATTTAAGAAACTTTTAAATATTTCAAATTAATTCTGTTATTTCAAGCACTGTGAGAGCTCCTAAATAAAACAAACCAAATTTTCACTGACTAGTAGCCAGCTATGCCATCTGCATTTAAACCTCTGGTGGAGGTAAATGCATAAGCTAGTTTACCTCCACCAGAAGTTAAATATCTTCAGCACTCAGTCCAGTACCAGAGAATCTCAGAATCTGTTTCTGAAGGTGCAACAGCAGCTGTGCTATTTGTTGTTGCCCCAGTGCAGTGTGCAGCTGCTCAGGCAGCCCCACTGTGGCAGCCTGCCAAGCAGCCCAGACAGCCACGAGACAACAGCTTCATCCTCTCCATGTTTCATTCTGACACTGTCACCTTATCTAAGCTTTCTGTAGAGTAATGGGTTTGAAATCATGAACAACACAAAATATCTGTATTTTCTGAGAACAGCTTCCTTCTGCAGTATCAAACATGACATTTGCTTTTTCTTCCTAAAGTAAAAATACCCACTTCAGCTCTGTTCTGCATGCAGGATTTTAATGGACTATTCTTCTTAGGAGTCCTGGCAGCTCTTCCTGCCTATTATCTATGACCAGAAGTGAGCTGATCCATCAGTTTTCACAGGAAACCAAATCAGCAAATGTCACACAGGCAGCAAAGCAGGATATAGTAAACCATGCTCCACATATACATCCTGAGCTTCCTTTACACTTTTGAAGCTGAGACCCAAGTAGCAAACAGAAAACATAGGTATAGGGGAGGAAGAAAGCTGAAGAGCTTCATAAATCATAAAATCTGATTCTCTCTACAAACTACTCAGTGCAAATGTAAACAACTAAAGGTGAACATGAAGTGCTCAAGATATCATACGCCATTGGAGTCCAAACATGGTCCAAAAAGGCTTGTCCTAAACATCCTTAAATTTTGTTTATTTTAATAATTCTTCTGGGTGAGATGTTTAACTAATGCACTCAAAATAGAAAACTTCTGTAAATCTCTCGAAATTATAAAACATACCAATCAGAACTTTGATTTCCCTCAGAGGCCTGATTTACTTTTGACACTTTAAATACTAAAGACTTTAAATACTGCTTGGTTTACAGAAACTGAGGGTTTCTGTAGATGAATCCTCCCTGTACAAAGCATGTGTCCTCCTACAAACCAAGCTTTACTACTAAAGACTCATTTATTTGCACGAAGTCTTCATCCTTGTCTCTCCTAATTGCATCATTCACCTCAAGTTGTCTCGTGCTTTTTGAGACCTCTCCACCTTCCTCAGTTCCTAGATACCCTGCCCCACTTGTCATGCTCAAAATGAAGCCACATTTGCAGTAAATCTGTAAGAATAGGAACTAAAACCATTTCATGATGGTCTCTTGCTTGTCATTCCAAAGTGGAACATTACCCAAAAATATTGACTACTACATTCCATGTTTTGCCAGAGTTACCTTCAACAGCTGCCTCTTCTGTTCCTTTCTGCAAGACAAACAAATGTTTACAAAGAAAAGAAAAGACTTATAACCTCTAACAAGCTATGGATAGCCTATCAAGTAGAGTTCAGCTGAGAAATTCAGACAAATATTTCTGGGTAATTATGAGAGACTGACTCTGTAGACAAGACCCATTTAACGGCACAACAGCCCTTACAGTTTTGCACTGGGAGTCACAATCACTGAAAGATTGAAAAATCTCGAGGGAAAGATTAGTATCCATGCAAAGCATGTGCCAAAAGGTGACATCTGTATCAATACCTGAATACAGCATTCTCCTACCAAAGAAGACAAAGATCCTTTCTCACCAACTTTCTCTAATGAAATACAATCTCCTTAGCCTTGTGCTGCAGATACTGATCTTATGCAGAACTGATTATTATTTTAATAGAAATTAACCCAAGACTATTGTACCTCAGGGGCCAAGTCCTTTATTTTCCAAAGGACTTTGTAACACCAATGGGAAAAAGAAAATAGAGACAATTTTTGATATTCTAGTAAACTCTGAGTACAAGGCAGGCTTAAATATTCCGTGAATATGTAAATGCTACAGCTGTCCTGAAGGATCCCAGAGTTTAAGAAGGAATCATGAAAGGGAGACTTTTTCCTGACTTTGTTGATAGGAAAGATTTTTAAGCCTACAGGATTTACTGTTATGGAACATGCAGTAGTGTTGCTGATAAAAACTGGTCTGGCAGTGATGAGCCAGGAGATCACATTCCTTAATGCAGCATAGAACATTACGAAAATGAAATTGAACATGTAGGAGATCAACACTGGTTTTACCTGACTGCTGCCTATGTGTGAAACTGTATTGCAATGCAATAACAGTTCTTAACAACAGTTAAGAACACATCCAGGGAAGTTGAGGATGCCCCATCCCTGAAGGTGTTCAAGGCCAGGCTGAACATGGTTCTGAGAAAGTGGAAGGTGTCTCTGTCCATGACAGGAGGTTTGGAACTAGATAATCCTTAAGATCCCTTTCCACCCAGACCATTCTATGATTTTGTGAATCTTGACAGGAACACACAGTGTATGGCAAAGTACTCATAAAATTTTATGATGGACTTACTTGCCACACATACCACAGTATTTGTGTTTCTGAATCCTGCAATGAATAAAATTAGCAAGTAGGATGGAACTGTCAGCATGCATCATTAAACAACTTGGAACCAAACTTTGATTCCCTAGAACAGCAGTGCTTCTTTCCTGGGCTGAAATCTGGCCAATTCCCTTGATGAAAGTGCACCACTGACGAAGAGAAAATAAAGAAAGCAATGACCCCAAGTTAATGGCAAGGTGCTGTGAAAAAAATACCCCATAGGCCAAAGGGATATTGCAGAAACATGAAAAATACGAAGCCCAGTTCCAGCAATTTTGTGACTTAACCAGTGATGAGGGACACTACTTCAGAGGTTAAAGATCAGGACTGTCTGCCTTTCAGAAAACAAGGTAAAAGGCTCCATCTGCATTATGTGGAAGGACAATCTGCAGACTAGAAATATCCAGAGAGATTGTATGTACGCGTATATATATGAAATTAATTACATTTATGATTCACCATTAGTATTTCTGGGCATGCTTGCTGTAAGGATCAAGTATGGAAAGCATATGAAAGGAGATAATCATTAGGAAATACATAGACTACATGAAACTGATTGAATATATATATAGAGGAGAGCTGGGATTTGGACTTTCTGCATTGCTGCTGCAGTACAGGAGTCCACTGAATGCTGCTCAACTCTATTGTTCACAGATACACAAAATTGTTTCATGCTACCTACCGTCTATCTTGAATAAAGAAAGCTTTGGAACAAATCTGGTCAAATTGAGCCCCATGGATGGACAAATGCAAGGAGTCTAGGTTTTGGAAGAGGCAATCAGGAACTGGTCTGAGCAATTAGGACACAGCTGCCCCCTGAAGTGATCAGTAGGACTCTGAAATCTTGGAAGGAACAGCTAACATTTACAGAAGGCCTTGATTATCCTGAAGATAAGAAGTGCTCAAGAGTGGAAAGCGTGTCTGTTTTGAGAGAACAAGCTTACTAAAATAAACTACTAAATTAAAATCACATACTTTATACTTAAGTGAGCAGGAAGAGGTTTAAAAATTCCTAATGCAATATCCCAGTGGATATAGTGGAGTGTCATTAGCCAGACAATCAGATCATATAAATCAAGATTCCAGAGAAGCTGAAAGAAACTGGCTAAAATATTAGATTGTGGACTTGAATAAAACAAAAAAATCTTCACTAATTGTTTTGCCTCACCCCACCAGGAGGAAAGGGAGTTCTCTGAACAAACACACCCCTAACAAGTTTTTTAGACACTACCATGATTTCTCTGAAAAAGAACCCAACCAACTTATCTGGAAGTTTCAATAGCACATTCCAGTGAGATTCTTGCTCCTGATCCTGTGCTCAAATTCAGGTTCAGAGAATTTGAATCAGGTTTCTCTGCTATTCTCTGGAGACTTCCCTTTTTTTTTATGAAAATCATTGTATTACCTATAAATCCTCAGGCCACATGATTTTTGCTGAAGGATTTGCCTAACCACTCTTCAGCATCAGCTATGACAGTGTCTCACAAGGCAAAGAAAAAAAACTAATTTGGGGAAATTTTCACAAGTCTAAAAGCCATTAAAACCAAGCGAACTAAATGTTCACACTCCTTTGAAAAGCACAGTAATTTGGGACAGTCTGACACACAGACTGCAAAATAAAACACATCTGCATAATCCACAAATACCTGAAGATGCATGAGTCAACAGGGGTGAGCCATCACAATGGGCCAGAAATAGATTCCAGTGTGATTTCAGTAACAGAGTGTCATTAGTAAACCAAGCTTCAAAACTGAGTGGTCCAGGTATGTGTGTATTGAAGTCTTCCATTCCTTGATATGAATGCTTCCTGTAGCCAGAAAGTGATAGACAGAGACCCTGACCAGCCAGGTTGTGGTACTGAGCAGAGTCCCAATGACAACAGGCTCTGCCAAGCACCCTCCACCTTGCTGCTGGGTTCTCCTCCTCTGCAGGGCTCCAAAGCACAGCTGCTGAGGCAGGGGATGTCACCAGCATGGGAACATGGGGCCAAGGCACCAAGCTGCACTGTGTGTTAGCAATCAAAGCTGCATGCAGAAGGACTCAAACCCATGCTGAACAGGGTTAAGCAAAGTCAAAGCAAAATATTAGGTGACAAAATCACCTCATTCCATATATATTCTATTAGAAGACTGTATGCTAAAAATGCATTTATCTTTTTTAGCCCTATGTGATTATCTGCATTAGTGTGTGTGTTGCCCATGTACACTCCCAGGGTTGATGTGAATTTTAAAAAGCACAAACCAGCTTTAATCAGTGGAAGTTCTCCCAAAGGTTCCCTCATAATGGCTTAATTCTCATTTCTCACTTAAAACATAGATCACAATCAGTATCAACAAAAACAGACTTGACTCAAAATAATCTGGAAATTTAAATTTAAAAGTATTGCAAGAGAGAAAAATCTTTTTCCTGCAACACAGTAGAATAAGATTTCAAAAACTAGTTAGAGTAATAAGACAATTCATTAAAGTCTCCAGCTTCATAAATATGATATGAAGTGAGTGCTATGAAGAGATTATAGATGAACCAGTTCTTCAAAAGTTTAAGAGTTGGTTCCAGCTTCTTAAATACAGACTTCATGCTTATATTATCTCTTGCCCAGGTTCATGGCAACAGATTTTACAATAAACTTTAAATACTATGAAACAAACTCTCAAAATCTATTTTTATCATAGGCATCTCAACAGAAATGCTTATCTAAAAGAGGCAGTAAAGCAAACTCATCATTAATTGCCTCTCCCTGATCCAAAACAGAACAAATTTCATTTCCACACAATCTACAGAACTTTTAATTCTGTCAGCTGAATAGACATTCTCTTGAAAGACACAAATTATCCTACTGAACTAACCCACAATCCACATAACCTCTTCTTCTAAGGGGTTTGGCTCATATCTTTAGGAAGTGGCCCTAAGAACAGGCAAACTGATACTGCTGCTCACTGCTCCCAAAGTCCTATGCATGGTGTCTACATCAATTTAAGCAAGAGATTTATGCTTATCACTGTTGTAAGAACACAGCATACATTGTCACAGCACACATTGTCAATTCTATTAAGCTTCAATTCTAACAGCACTTTAAGATTCATTAACCAGATTTTAGCCTGATTTTCAAGACATTGCACATTGATCAAAACATCAGGTTCTACACTACTTTGTGTTGCTGTCACAGAAATGGAATGAACTATCAAGCTACCATAGAATCAACTTATTCATCTGTAACCAAATATATACATCATAGTACAGACACAATTGTTTCCATTTGTTCTTTAAAATCCTTTTAAAACACTGATGCTGTATTTACCAACAGACAGAGGACATGCAGCATACTTGAAATAAGATATACATTGGATTATCTGAGTTAGCTGAAGGAAATCAATGAGAGAATGTGTTTAAAAAGATAATGTAATTTATGTGTAAGCATTAAACAAGAACAAAAAACCTACAAATCCTCCCTGACCAGAACAAACAAAACCTCCACCTCCAACCCATCTGAAAACAGAAAATGTAAGTACTTCTAACAGACCTTGCTTATTGTATCTCTAAGTCTTTCCAGCAAAAGAACTCCTTGCCAGAATATTCTTCTATAAAATTTATAAATTGACTTTGCAACATAATGAACTAAATACTCCAACTTTAATATTTTGCATTCATACCAAAAAACAATTAACAGTTTTTACAAATAGTGTTATTTACTAAAACAATTCTTGTACAACAGTGCAGTATATCTAAATATATACATATGCCAACATCAAAGGGAGCATCAAAACAAACAAAGCCAAACAAAATGCACTTTGCTACTGTGTACACTTTATTAAAACCAAAGCAGACTGCAGCAGGTTTTTATTTTTCATGACATAGACAAAAAATATTTGGATTCCAGAAGAACATGCAGGATAGAACAAAAACTGCTACCACCTTTCTGCCAAGGAAGCAGCATGAAAAGGGAATTTCAGATCTGCAATTTACATAGTAGCAAATGGAATGTTTTTAAACACAACCATCCTAATTTAAGAAACAAGGCTTCAAAAATGTACGTAGTGTTTTTTACATACTGAAGCAAAAGTTCAAATGTCAAGGCTTTCTCCATGTTTTCCTATGGTGTTGGACAGTGTACGTATGAAAGTCAATATTCTTCACTGCAGCTGAAAATGAGAAAGGAGCAGCTGTAGTGTGGAGTTGATCAGCTTTACTAAGGTTGAATAACAAGAGTAAAAAATGATTCTGCCTGCTGTTGGCAATGAAGGTTTTTGTAACTTTTATTCTACCTTGATTTTTAAAAATAACTCTTCCAGTTCTTAACTGGAAAAATTATGCTCCCTTGTTCTTCAAAACAGATACATACATGCTCTCCAAAGGAAGGTGCAGTTGTGTAATTCAAAGTGCCAGTGTAGCTGCTCTAACTAGAGATGCCTTTTTCATTCTGTGAATCCCAGTAGAGAAGGAATAAGACAAGACCTTTGTATATAAAGACTGCACAGATATCTTTGAAATATGAGTGAAAAATAAAGTGATATTAGAGAAAATACTAAAAAAATTGGAGAATGAGGTATTAAGCAGTTCTCCAGTGTAAATCTGATGCTCCTGCCATCTAGGGGAAATCAGAGAACTATAGTAGCAGCCTAGAGTTGATCAGCAAAATATGTATATGCTATTAAAAACAAATCCATCTCATTCATGTAACTATTTGCAATCTGACAGAATTTTCTGAGCTCAGATTTTTTAGTTCTCCCTGCCTCAAAATTCATGAACAGTATTTTGACATAAATACTGCGACATGAGGGCAGTATGCTGCTCCACACCTGTTGAAACATGCAGGAATTCTTACATTTTGCTCCTTTTTTACTACTATGTGCTTTGGCCAATGACATTACAGACACATCTACACAGCACCAATTACTAAACAGAGTTGGGCAAATATATTGTGACTGCACACTCTGGAACACACTGCCATGATGTCAATACAGAAAATTTTAACATAGTACCCGAGTATTTTTCCTGGGAGGTTTTACAGTAAATCTTGACACCTTTGTTGTGCCCACATAAATTGAGATGATACACATGGCTAAAAAAATTTTACTCATAGAAGTGAAATGCACAGAAGGCAGTTTCCAGAGTTTGCTCCAATTCATGCCAACCAAGACACTGAAATGCCCCTTCTGAAGTTAATGAGCACTTTTGTATTCCTTAATGAAAGGGTTAAGTAAAAAAGGGTTATACAAACTATCTGGAAGACATTTTAGCCTTAAACTGACAACTTACTTGTAAAGAAACAAGACATTCAAAAATCAGGTCCTCTATTGGAACATGAATAACATTTCCAACGATTCCTTACTTTCAAACAGTTTACATTCTGACACTTTATTTAATTGTTAAAAAGCTTTTCCACACAGTAGCTGTATGTGTGCTTTCCCCTGCTCACTAACATTTCAGTGTTCAACACCATAATAAGGTAGAACAGAAGTGAACTTGGTCAAAACAATGCATGAACAAGGAATCTGAGAATAAATCATGGCAGAGAAGCACCAGTAATGGCATCTCCAGGTTCATGATAACAAACCAGCAGAGAGGAGGTAAACTGAAGTTCATTTCTGAGCTGTAAGAGAGAATGTGAGAGGATGACTGCGGGAATTCATGCAGTGACAGCATCTAGCAAAGCAGAAGACATCACTTCAGAGTATCAAGCATACAGGGCACAACCAAGCAGAAAGACATTTTCTGATTTAAAAAATCAACATGAAGTAATACAGCTCCAAATTCAATTTAATCCAAAAATTGCATGTGAAATGGAAAATGTAGGTAGCAACAGAAACACTAAGACTCGGAACGTAAAATTTTAGTGACCTCCTCCACCAGTTATAGACAATGAACTCTGATTCAAAGTCAACTAAAATTCCCAGCCTGCTACAGGAGATACCTTACAGCAGTGACTTTTATTAAAGTATGAAGGAAAATAGAAAATGTCTATCTTTTTTTCACAACTTTCATATATTGAATTTAAAGGGGCACTGAATTTTAGCAAGTGGGTTTTTTTGTCATTATGAGCATGAAAGGTGATTTTAATTTTCATAAAAGTGGATGAATGACCAAAATAAGCAAATTGGAGAGCAGAAAAACTGTGATGCACATAATGGTTCAGTGTTCAAATGAGAAACCAGGATCCAGCATTTCTGCAAATCAAGGAAAAACTTCAAAAGTTTTTAAAACAATGACAAATTATGAACAAAATGTATTTTTTCTGGGTCATTTCTGTATGGAAGTTCCACATACCCTTATTAGGGAACATGTGACACAACATATGAAAACCTAAGAATACAACTGTTAATATCAAAAAGACTAACTTGATGCTTCAAGCTTCTCCTTGAATCAGGGACTAAGAACAATGGAATAAAAACATTATTTTCAATTTTGTGTATAAATTATACATTTCTATACATTGACTATCTGATTTTAGAACAAGATACCTAATGCACACAGAGAACACTATCTAAATTATACTACAAGTTCTTTCTAAAGACATCACTTCTTCAATCCATAAAAAGTCATCCATGACACAGTATGTCAGGTTATTACTTTTTTCTTTAGTATTTCCTTTCAAATTTCACAGCCTTTTGTGATGACACCAAGTACTGAAATAATTAATGACAGTTTACAAGGATGGTTAAAAAGTTTAGAGAAAACAAATATGTGAAAATTCTAGCATTAGATCAAGCAGCTGGCTAGAACATCTCCAACTGGAATAGATCAACCATGGGCACGTTTTGTAACCACCCCAATCAGAAGTTATGCAAAGCAGTCATCGGAAAGTATCTGGCAAAACACTGATGTCAATTAAAATAGTGAAACAAAGGCATGTTAGGTAACTGTGAATAGATGCAGGAGTAAATGGGATAACAGAGCTCATTTTATAGTACAATGTACAATTGCAACATTTAATTCCAGAAGCATCACACTAAAATATAGTACACATAACAAACAACTTCTGACATACACACAGGACTAAAACCAGATCTGGTATTGAAATTAGTGGAAATTAGAGCTGCTGGAAAAGATGAAAAAGGATGCATTACAAGATGGAATACAAACACAAAGTAACAACAATCTTTGTACAAGATACTCTGCTCAAGCACACCTGAAATGCTGCCTTCCATTACCACATTTCTTTTGCAGCACCTCATCTACAGAAAGAAAATACCATGCTTTGCAAAGCCATGTGGCTAAATTACTGAGGAACACAAGGATTTAAAACAGGCTAATACATGTTGCTGCAGAAGAGAATTTAAAGTAACCTAAAAGTGGATTTAGATGAGATGCCTCATGAACTATTCAAATTATAGAAGGGTTAATAAACTCAAATGGTACAACTGGAAAGTGAAACAGACATTTAAGGCAGAAGTGTTTGTGTTAGAACAGTAAACAGAACAAATTGTTAAGCAAGGCCACAAGAGATATAATGAAGCCCTGAAGGTTTGTTCAGCAAAGTGATTTACATGTCCGTAATTCTCCATGTTCTAATTAAGAAGACTTGAATAAAATAGTGTAATTCACATTGTGTGTTCCAGTTTAAAACTCCATTGTTTCTCTTTCAAATCAATTCCTCTGTCTTTCTTTGGTGTAATCTCTACCAACACACATAGAATACAGTTCTGGTTCTCATTTTAAAAAACAACTCAAAAATAAATTACATGCTTCTCATGATAAAATGCTGTTCTGTTTCATGGTCCCATGACATGTTTAGCAGCCTCTGAATAGCAGTTTTAAGTTAGTAATTATGTCCGAAGCAGAATCATAATTTGCTGTTATCCCCCCAACTTATTTACTAGTTAACAAGTTTACTTTGGTAGATAAGCTATCTAATAGTCATGATACACTTGTGTTCAATTTAAGAAGTAGTGAAACTTAGATAAGTTTATAAATTCATATATAGACTTTAGCTTGTAATTGTAACCATGATATGCAGAATTACTGTTTTTCCTGCACTGGAAAAAGACATTGCATCTGTCTTAAAACCAGACAAAACTATGAAATATGGTTGTCAGTTCATGATTAAAATAAAAGAGTAAAGCAAATTATTTTTAAACATTGTGTTAAATATATTCACATGACCACCATAGTTATACGAAATGGGCACTACTGCAATCACACACTATATGTACATAACATATATGCCACAACAGTTTGCAATGGTTGAGTTTTCACAAACTAGCCAATTTAACCATACATAAATAATCTTGTACCAATTTTAGGCATTTTAAAAGGAATTAAATTTCCTAAATATATCAGTTCTTCCGCAAAATTAAAAAAAAAATCCTAAAAAGTCAGTGCAAATTGAACTTGTTCACCAAGAGAGATTCTTATTAAGCTGAGGATAAACAAAGTTTAAGAGATTAAATGAAGGAACTCATAGAATCGCCAACCGCCTTTAGCAGAGGTTAAAGAAGATTAGGAATCACAAGTCCTGGATCCTATAGCAGAGCCTTCTGTGAGTAACTGTGCTGTGCTTGTTGAGGAGGTGGAGGCTGTGGTTGTTGTGGAGGTGCTTGCTGACTGCCTGCTGTCTGTGGCAGAGCTGTAGATGCTAAGTTATAGTTTGGCACCTGGGACATATTAGTTCCAGCATTCTGATAAGCAGCAACATCAACAGTACCAGGTGGTGGACTATACACTGAAGGCTGGTTAGAGAACGTACTTCCAGCAACAGAACCAACCATTGCACTGAAAAGAAAAAAACCCAAAAACAACAAAAATGAGAGAAAACATATTTAAAGTAGAATTAACAAACAATTTACCAACAGAACAGCAAAACTTCATTGCTTCTTCAGTTGTTCTATTTATACACACAAAAATCTTCTAACTCTGGACACATTGGCTACACATAAAACTGTAGCCAATGAGTACTCCCATAAAACTCAAACACACTCCTCAGATTTAAACATACAGTAGACACTCCCCATATATTTAAAATTAGACCATGTGTCTATACTTCTGATTTATTTCAAGGTGCAACATGGAATACCATCTATCTTCTAATCTATTAATGAAAAAAACCAAAACCCATCAAATTGTTTTAAATAGCAAAAAAAGTCAGATGAATATGCAGAAACTCACTTTATCATTGTATGCTTTGCTATCCCAAATAAATACCTCTAGAGACAAAGACTAACAAATACTTTAATGACTCATATTGATGTGTCTCCCAGCTTTTTAGAATAAAATTACTCTCCATAGAGAGTAAACAAAACCAAAAAACTCAAACAAACAAAAACCAATTAACAAAAACCCACAAATCTTTCCACAATATAGGTAACTGAACCAAAATTTTGCATCTTTGGCCATCCAGCCAATGTAAAATGTCTCTTTTAGCTTCCTTATTTGGGCAAGCTGTATAAGCTTTAGTCAGTATTCATTGCCCATTCACTTCTTTCCCAAAATGAGCAGAATTCTCCCCATTCTTCTGTAGTACGATATTTAACAAATAAGCAGTAGAATTTACACTCAGAAATTATGTGGAACCAGACAGAGCAGCATATAATCTTCATCATTAAAACAATATTAAAAGTTACTACTAATTCTACTAAATCATGTCTGTATAATTTTCTCTGTTTTATATAAAAGAGCATAGAGCTATATAAATTACATATTTTGTATACAGAAAATTTAAAACTATATAAAATTAAAAAAAAAACCCAATTAAAAACTTAAGTTTGTCAGGAATTTTTACCAAATACATGACACCAATAAAAAGCACTCTGGAAATGACTGCACTAAAGTATCATTCAGTTGTGTTTTTTATACTCCTGTAATTTCAAAAGAGAGTCTCTGTTTAAATTTATTTAAACTTGAATAGAAAAATATTTAAAATTACTTTGTGTAAGACGTCTGTGCAGGCTGACCAGGAATTACTGAGCTGGCAGATGGAGTAACTGTGCCTTGGCTGAGAGAAGGGAGCTGTTCTGGAGGAAGATTGTAACCTTGAATGGGGCCCATCTGTGCACTCCCTGCCACCAAATACGCATTACCTTGAGTTTGCCCTGGATAAACCTAGGAAGTTAAATAAAGCAGTATTAGAAATAAAATACAAGAAAATTTGCTATTTAGTATCTGACTTTAGAACTTAAAGACTTCCCAAATATTTTCATTTCCCTTTTTTTAAAATTATCAGCGAAGAGCATTTAGCATTTAAATTACTGCAGTTAAAAATGGTGATTCTTTCATAGCATCATTTTCATATTGAATTATCTCTGAGTAGATAGGGAGAAATTGTACTCCTTTGGTGGCTTATTTTCTTTAACCCAATATGCAAAGCCCTGGCACTTTTATTTTTTAATTTTATGCACCTTAAAGCCCAGGATGGGCTTTTTCCTTCATCAAAAGGAACTGAACAGAAAAACACTAAACACATTAGAACACACAAAAGAAGAGCATCCAAAGCTTGTAGCTGAAAACAAACACTTTTATTTTTATTTTTTTACATACTGTGCAAAAAAACTAAGAGAAAACACTGCTCAGTCAATGTGAACTTGATAAGGTCAATGGCTATTAAAGGCTACATCCATACCTGAGAGCCAGAAACACCAGATGACTGCATGTAATACTGCTGGTTTTGTAGTTTTGCATACATGGAATACATTGGGTCCTCATTCATCAATTTGTTATACAAAGAAAGAGCCTCCATTGCTTTCACATTGAGCTCTGACAGTTCTGAATGTTTCCTAGAAAATATATGTTACAGTTATATTACAGTTCATTTTACAATTGAGATAACTTTATTATAGGACAGACAACATAGAGTAATTTCATTAAGTGTGTTAAGTAACTTTTTTTTATTGTGAACTGATGCTTGACAAGTGACTGAAAGTCAAATGGTATAACACTATAAATTGTTATGTGACTATGGGAAAAAAAATCTTCAGATCTCTTTTCAGAGAAACTCCTAATAAATACACATATTTTCTTTGCCAGTATTCATAGAAATTACAATATTATCAAGTAATAGCTCTGGTTTCTAAGAATGAATTTTAATTTCGGTCAAAGCACATGAAATTTCTTTTTACCTGTCTATATCCTCCAATTTTTCATCTATGAGAGGTCCCATCTGGTGGCACATTGCTAGAATAGAAACACATTAAAATATATCAGAGTAATAATTTTTTCCATACTGCAAAGTCAGAAAGCAATAAAAAAATTAGATAGAAATAGATGCTAGTCCAATTTTGTTTTAGTTCATTACTATAATCTGTATGTCAAAAAATTTTTAATAACAGAGGTAGCATCATGAACAATTCAAGAATGAGACCCAGCTAAAGTTTTCAGTACCGGTACAATTTTTAAATTATATTTTAAAATAAAAATAAAATGAAACAAAACACATTTAATATCCAGGAAGTATAAAACTGAAACTATTTTGCATAAAAGGTCCACATGAATTGAAATCTTTTCTTAAAGGAAGAAGATTTGGCACTGGAACCTAGATCATGTGCTCATTCAATTTTGCTACAAGAAGACTATGAAAACAATGAAGGAGAAAACTGGTTGCAAAGATTCAATTATCTGCACATCAAAGACACTAATAGCACATTAGTCTCACTAGAATTCTAACTAGGGGAAGGGGCTCTTTCAAACCAGTGACATGTGCAAAAAATAACACAAAATCTTACCAGAATCAGAATTAAAAAGCATTAAAATAAACAAAAATGCACACCCCACGCCTCCTTTCAGCACAAGGACATGGGGCTCATCTACCTGCCAAGCAAACCATGGCTATTTAGCAGAAAGGCAGAGTTTGTCAAATGTCAAATAAACAGACACAGAAACTGAAAGAAAAATTTAGGATATTAGAAATGCAGAAGGTCCTGAAAACATCTGAGCCATGACAAGTGAAAGGACATCTTTACTGAGTTCCTTGAAGGCAACTCCAGGTGAAAGAGGAGTTGTATGCGAGGTACCCATCTGCTTCTTTGAACCTGGGATCAGAAATACATTGGCAGAAATGTTGGGCAAAGATATAAAAGCTGTCAAAGTTCTGCCTGCTTTTATGTATAGCACACAGTGTGACAAAAGGCATCACAAGGATTGCTTAGATGTCTGTTAACATGATGACTGCTGTGCTGCCAACTACAAACTCTGGGCTCCTGAAGAGCTCTCCAGTTCAAAGACAATTGTGACTGGACATGTGGATGGCAGAAGAAAATGAAGTGATTTTTCTGTCATATTTTTGCTATAGATATGTTTTGAGTCCTTGGTTCTTACCAGTGGTGGCAGATGCTGATCAACATTTGATAGAAAACCACTTCATTTTCTTCTGCCATCCACATGTCCAGTCACAAATGTCTTTAATCAGCATCTGCCACCACTGGTAGGAACCAAGAACTCAAAACACATCTACAGCAAAATTTTCAGAACCTATGCCAAAACCAGTAGTTCACCAAAGCCTACTTAAGTGTAGAGCAAGTAATCTTGAATTAGCATTGTAGAACTACATGTAGCCCTAAGTTTGACATGTGCTTTTGCAGGTACCTGGGGAGTAATCATCTGACCACACTACTGCCTTCAGATTCCAGGAGCAGTCCCATGGTTCAATATAAATTTCAGCATTGCTTTAATGATCTCACAATGCATTTTGAAGGAACTCCTAAGGTAAGCCATATTTCTAGGCTGGTTGACAAGCATACCTTTAATTTCTCTGCCTCTGTCCTGCATCAGATATAGGCAATCTGCTTCTTAGACAATAGCCTCTATAGCTATGTTTGGGACTTGAAAGAATAAAACCAGTCATGTTTCTTTTTTACCTCTCTTTAGTTTCAGTGGAAGTAGAATATGTGTAGACATGTTGCTGATGTGAGTTTCTGAAACAGGATTCATTTACAGACATGATGAACCAGATGGGTGTGGAAAGATGGGAGATACCTAGAAGTTTACAAACCTAATTAATTATTAACTTCTAGATAGATGTAGAAACTGCCATTTTCATAACAAAGTCTGGTGTCATCTGAATTGTCACTTTAAGCCTATGTTCTGTCTTGTAATTGGGAAGTTTCTTTTCTTCCTTTTCCAAATTCTATTTTAAAATTTTTGGTGCATGTATCAGCCTAGGTAAAATGATCTATAATGTCTCTCTGAAGAGGTAGTCTAAACAATGACTCAAAGAGTAGGAAAATTTGTAGCACTCTATGAGTTATTTGTTAATATGCAACTCCTCCAGAAATACACATGCAAGCGAAAAGCATGTGGGACACCCACAGGTCTATTCTAAATCTCTCTAGTATTTCTGCTTCCTCTCATGGAATCTTCCTGACACTCCTTTTGCCACTCATGCTGTGCTACCCTGTGAAGGAAAAAAATTATGAATGAATATGACCAAGTATTTATGTGTCTTGAAAAGGGAAAATAATTTAGGAAACAGTAGAGAAAAGTAGCTTTGTTTTAAGTTAATGTTTTTGACTTTGGTCACGTGGATGTGGGAAACAAGAAGTGAGAAGATAATTATGGCTCAGGCACTATTCTCAGGCATGCTTCTCACATGCACACGAAACTGAAGTTGTTTCAGCTTAGTTTCAATCTGCATTGATACAGAAAATTACCAGTAAGGAAAACAACAATGAAAAAATTCATTCTTTTTTGTTACCCTCAAGATGAAGCAGTTCTGGGAGGTCTGGCTGGTCATCAGATGGATCAGCACTTTGCAACATCTGCAAGAGTTGGTCCATTTTATCCTGCAACACAAATTGTATTATTAGGGCAAATGTGGCAGCAAGGGAATTAGCACTTTCCGGATAGTAAATTAAAGCACCTGTTCACAACAGCCATTTTGATCTCTTGGCACTTCAGAATCAACTAGACTAACTTTAAGAAATTGCAAATTATACATGCTACTTTACAGGAATGAAGATGCTTGAACAAGAAAATGCTAAATGAGAAAAAATAGTGGTAACAAGTGGAATGTGCAGAATACTCCTTTATTCCTAGAAGTCCTTCTAAACATATATTATCTTCTCAGCAGTTCCTATCTTGCCAGCCTAGATATTACATATGCAATAGCACCACCTAGTGGGATTGGTGGGAATGTTTTGACAGAATACATTGAGAAAGTACTTTAAATTCACTGAAAAGAAATTTTAAGTGCATGAGGCCTATTCAGCATATGAGCCTTGTCATTACCAATGTAACGAAGTGTTGTTTTAAGATGATGTTTGGAGGCATCTCAGGATTTACTTCAGAATAAGTTAAGCTTAACTAAGGAGTTTAAGTGCAACCCTTTTGTCATAAAAATATCAAAGGTTAGAAAACAAACAGGCATAAAATCTTTGAAGAATATGTCTTGGACTGAACTATATTGGTTAAAGTACAAAAAGCATAACATGTAAATTTTTTTAATCATTTATTAGCTGAGCACTATCAAATAAATAGCCTATTTCACATTGACTTATATTGGTTGTATAAAGGAAAACCATGCTTTGTCCTCCTTAAACCATGGGAAAAGTCAAATTAACTACTTTCTTAAAAATTATACTGTGGCCAATTCAAAAACAAAAGAAGACACTAAAAACTCAACAATGGACTCACAGAAAACAAAAGCTGGAAGGCTGAAAGCTCAAGGCAGGCCTCAGATAATCTATTTCAGCAGGTTACAAACTAGTATCTCCTGGGAAGAAGAGTTTTTGAGGTGGAATTTAAATAGGACTTCAGGAAGGCAGTAACTGATTTCTCATTTCAAAAAAACAATGACAGAACCCAGGTTGAGGTAAAAAAAAAAAAAAAAAGGGAGGGGGGGGGGAAATTTCCTGGACTGAATGTTCCTGGAAACCTTACAGGATCACCAAGGTGAGATTGTAAATATCTTACTAAATATTACTTACACAGGAACAGAATTTTAGACTTTTCAGGGACAGAAAGAGATCTTTTAGTCTGAGGGTAGACAGTGGTGGTTACACTGGAAATAAATCTAAGTGAGCTGTCAAGATGAGTATCTCTATGGTATCCTGAAGTATTTTAAACAAAATTTGAAAGTAGATGTACCACTCAGCGCTAAGATTCTAGCTTGGAGGTAAACAGATGTACAACCCTCAAGTAGGGCACTAAATGGAATGCAGTTCCAAATTCATTTTCAGAAATTCCTAAAAACTTCAAGACTCTTAAACAAAAGGGAATACTGAAGATTTTATTTATTACTTTAATGAAAACTCTGTTTCCATGCTCTTTTTATCATATTTTTGAAGTATGAGATGAAAGGGTTAAACATCACATATTTAAATGTCCCAGCAGCGCATTTTATACCAATCAGGATTTTTGCCATGCTTACTTCATCAATATAAACTGGTTCTGGCTCAGGTTCTATTGTCTCTACTTGAACTTCATCACTGAACTGCACTGTTTTCTTCTCTGCTTTCACTGTAAGATAAACAGCCAGACTTAATTTTACAAAAGAAAAAAATAAACAATTACATTAATATTATACAACTAGTATAGGTTATAGGTTCCTGGCATTTGAAATGTCTACTGTGAAAATTTTAAAAATTAATATTTTATTTACATTTGAAAGCTACAGACCTAAATAATTTTCTTATCTGTAAATCACATTATTTAAAAAAATAGATCAGTTCACACAAGCTCAGCAGAAATGTGTGTTAGCAAGTAAATGGCTTTATCATAGTCTCCCTATACATAACATATATTAAAAGGTCATCTGGATAAAAGACTCAAAGATTGACTGGAAACAACAGGGCCACCAAGTCAAGTTTAATCTTAAACTGATAAAATCATCTATGACAAACTGAGCCTTCTTTTCTCCAAAGCCAAGCCCACAATTGAAAGGTCTCAAGATTCTCTACTCCTTCTTCACCAAATCCTATATGCAAAGCATCTCACTCCTCTGTAGTGGAGACTAGCACAAAAAAGCTCTACATTTAGCAAAAAAGCTAAATATTACTCTTATTAGATAGTCTTAGCATAGCACAAATGACTGGTACAGCATGTAATTCTGCTGACCTGCTCATCCTTCTAGCACCCTCAAATTGAGAGCACAGAAGATTAATCTTGCAAACCCATGAGATTTACAGAAATCAGCTCTAGAATCTTGAAGTCTTATCTCATATTTAATATTTTTATTAAATATTTAAAGTAGATTGGATGGATATAAATAAGCTGCATGCAGAAAATCCCTCTGTCCACTATGCACAGGTACATACCTACAGTAGGTAGGTTTCTTGAACTATTTGAATACCGGTAATCTGTCTCCAAGTCCTATCTGCCATGGGGTCTTCAGTTCCATCTCAATTAGATATGCACCATTGCAACTGCACAGAAAGGCCATTTGGAAAAAAAGCTGCTGTTGCCCACATTTATTTAGGTGTCAATGGAGTGATTTCATGAGTCTCAAAGAAGCTGCTGACAAAGCAGCAGCAGACAGCAGCATTTCACAGCAGAAGACAGTTTGGGCAGCCTTGGTCTGACTGTTATTTGTGACAGCATAGCAAGGGTTCCTCAGTTTTACTCCAGTTATCACATTAACTTGCAACTGAACACCATCATAAGGGAAAGGAAATCACCCATGAGCCATGGCAGAGTTAAACATATATACATAAATGCAATGCTACTTACTCATTTCAGGCTCAGCAGAAAGATCAGCTGTTACAAAATTAGATGGAAACAATCCTATACCCTGATGAGTTTCACCTTTCCACCAATTTGGATCACTAAAGATTTAAAAAAAAAAAGTAAAGCCATCATACATCAGAAATCCCATATTCACACGGAACTTTCCTAGGAATTGCACAGTAAAGGTTTTTATATTACTAGCACATGAATATAACTTGCATATATGCAGAAATCTTTACACAGGAAATTTTATGCAAATACATTTATTTGTAAAAAATTGAGAAGATAACAAAATAAAGTATTAATACAAAAATACATTTCCATTCATTGTATTTCAAGGTATGCTTTTACATAGAAGATATAATTACTTCTAATTAATTTTTACAGTTTAACATGATTCTAGTAGGCTTTCTATATTACTTACCTGTCATCAAGTATAGTTATTAGTTCTCCAGCTTTAAAAGTTAGTTCATTATCTTCAGCAGCCTCAAAATCGTAGATTGCACGAACTTTTCGGCCCTCATGTTTGTGGTTTGTTAAAAGGCTTGAGGTGCTTGGATACAAACTGGAAAGTGCTGTCTGCTGTTGCCTTTGTTCTTTTAGTGACAGCTCAATAGCTACAAAAGAAGAGTTACTCAGATGAAAATTCCCTACAAAAATGGGTTGATGGATATGAAAATCTAATTCTGTGAAAACTTTTAGTCTAATTCTATTCCTGTTGCATTTTAATGACTTTGTGTCTTTCTCTTAGAATTAATGGTAAATAACAAAGAGAGCAGAATTCTGCCTGTGGATTTACTGAGGCTTCCAACATGGACAGGATGAATAAATGGCATTTAAGAACAAATATAATAACCCCACAAAGTATGATATTATTGTTACAACCTTGAACCAATGTAAAATATTTACATTCTTATTTTACATCTTACACCATGTTGAACTTTTCCAGATTGCTTGAAACATTAAAAAGATACATCTGTTCCAGTGCACACTGGTTCTCTGCTAGACAGAAGACCTTAGCCTGGATTCACAGAATCAGATTGACACAAATTGGTTGAGGTTGGAAGGCACCTCTGGAAGTCATCTGGTCCAATCCCTTGTTCATGCAGGGTCACTACAGCTGACTGCCAACGATAGCTTTTTAATATCTCCAAGAATAAAGACACCATGATATCCTTGGGAACCAGGTTATCATGGTTATCCCATGATAACCTGTGCTAGGGCTTGGTCACCTTCACAGTAAAGTCCCTCCTTAATTCATAATTAACAAAATGATTTTTGCTTGAACAAGCAAAACTTTTCCCCTTCCTTTATATTCTTCCCTATCATTCCTTGAATTATTTCCCATTTCTGGGTCATTTTCAATTGAACTTGACTGAGCAGAAAAGTTTCACTGACATTAAACTCAGTTCAAGTTTGCAGAAAAAAATGGATCATATTTAAGAAGGGGCAGTGTGGACACAAACTTTATGAGACTCATGCAGATATGTTTTGAGACACAGATCTCTTTAAAAGTAGATTTTGGTGGGTTGACTATTGAAGAAACCATCAGTAACACATACAGATTGACTACTGTTCATTTAAATAAATATGCATCATGTCAGTAAATAAATGCACTCACCTTTAGCTAAATCCTCCTCTTCCTTTTTGGTGGCTACTGTACCAGGATCTTTGGCAACTAGAGCTGGACTTGCTTTTGCCTGTTCAGCAGCCTAGCCAAAAGTAAAAGATGTAAAAATTAATCGAAGAAAAAACTGACAGTGCATTAAGTTCACCATTTTGTTTTGTATTCATCTGCTACATAAAAATCTAAAATAATTTAGAGCATTTCACTCCTCAAAGAAAAGTTTTATTAAGACAGGGTAGCTTTCATTTTGTTTGCCAAACATTCTAGAATTCAAGACTACAAACTGTAAAATGCAGAGCTAAGGATAAAAAGAATTTGTGACACATTTTGAGAACAACCACAAAAATCTAATATACCTGTGAGCCAATAGCTGGGAAAGTAACTCCTTGCTCCTTAAGATTTTTTATCATGGCAGATATTAAGCTAAGCTGTGGGTCATTCTTGAATTCATCAGTCCATTCCACCATAAGGGCTTTCAGCTTTTCACAAACTTTTGGATGACCCTGCATGGAGAGTAGAAACTAGTTAAAGGATGTAAGAATCTGATCTTAATTTCAAGTAATTGCATGTTACTGTCAATATAAAACATATAGATACCTTAATTTGCAGTCAAATTTAGCACTCAGTCTTTATCAGAAAGGGAGAAAAATACATCAGCATTGTGTTTGTGCCAGTACAGTATGTGCTAGGCCCAAAATGAAGTAAAATAAGATTACATAACACCCCCTGTTCTATCTTCATTTCATCATATTTGTATTTAATGTTTTACTGATGTTATTGAAAGTGAAAATATAGTAGCTTATTTATAAATTAACACGCCACACCTCCCCCAGACAGAATACCCATGTTACCTAGTATGAGGTGGCATTCAGGAAGTTCTGAGAGCCACAGTCTTTACAGTAATCTTCTCTCCTTCCCCTCCCCCTTGTTTCCAGTCCTCTAAAAGTAGATTCCATTCCACTTTCAGATTATCCCAATTCTGTACCTAATTTTACTTACAAGTGAAACATAAAAGTCAATGCAATACATTACCTTATTCAACACATTGCTTACTTCACTGGCAAAATCTCTTGAACAGACTTCTAAATGAAAGATTTTGCCACAGTTTGATACACATGCTCCTAGAAGCTAATGAAAGAAAGATTAAAACTTAGAGATTTTTTTTGCAATATAACTTTTCAGGAAGAAAGTGAACTACATAAAAAAGAACCTACTGTTAATGCTTGCATAGCGACGTGCGGATCTTTATGGTTCACTCTCTTCATTATAGAGCGGAGGCAGTCCTTAGGCCTGAAAAACACAATCCAGCTTTAAAAATATGGAATGGAATGAACATTTCCTACTGCACACGTGATCATGCTGACAACGTTAACAGATAGCAAGATCTCCTGAACACCGTGAGTAAATTATTTAGTAGCTTATCATTTAAAACAACAACATTTAAAAATAAATTAAACAACATAAACTGTTGTAGCCATTTCTATCTGTAGGATTTGTATCTCTCTTAATTATCATAACCTTTCAGTAATTTATATAACTTCTTGTACTTAGAGCAAATTACTGTAAATACTCCACAAATGCATAAAATCCCTTACAATTAGAGAAGTGGAATTCTCTGTAGTCCATGTACCTACTCTTCTATATTTCACATATATATGTAAGAACATTTCCTTACATACTGATTTATCAACACTGTTTTATTCTGAATTACCACCATATTCCTCAAAATCTCTTTTAATCTACAGAATAACAATAATAAAGAAGACATGTAATGAACCAATAATTTCTAAAAAAAACTGATAGACAATCTACATCAAAGTTACAAAACAATTAAGTACAGAATTCAAGTCTTACCTATGTTGTGGTAGATAGAAATAATATGAAAAGCAACTTCAACAAAGAAAGGGGACTTCAGAAAGTTTAGCATATTGAAATGTATGTGACTTTCTGATACTTTGTTCCATCTATAAAGTAGTGGAAAGCTAAGCCAGGTTGAGGTAGGAATTTTCAAGGGCATACAATCATCATGTGTTAAATAGCCCTGGAAAGATAACCCTGGAAGAGGGTAAGTAGAGAAGGAGGAAAGGAGAAGGTAAATCTACACTAAGAGATTTTACACACTTATGGAGTTTACACATTTATAGCATGGTTGTCTTTGGAAGCAAAAGTATTTTTCTGTTGAACTGATATCCAAAAACTAACATGAAACTCAGGTATAAGTTACACCACTGCTTGGCTATACTATATTTGGCAGTGTCTACATTTTACAGAAATGTCCACCTCATATTTAGTGGCACTAATTATAGAAAGTGCTGTCACACAGCACAAGTACATATCATTCAGTGTATACCTTCATATACCAATTATTACAGATGAAGGCTTTAAGGCAAGTACTACCTTTTATCTATTAATTATCCAAGACTTCTCATATGTTCACTTTAGTTGAGAAAGAATACAAGCTAAAATTGTTAGAAATAACTGCTTTCTGTAACCATTAGTTTATGAGTAGGATTAACAATGCGATATGATTGCAAGCTCAAAAAAGGTGCTTGCCCATTGTGAAGCCAGTATTTATAAAGGCAGGGTGCAGGATCAAGAGCTTAGGAGTTCAGGAACAGGACCATTAGCCTATAATGTTTTTTACAAAAAAATCCAAAGTCTTATTAAAAGTAATAAGAAAGCCTCAAAGCCAAATGATAATCCACATGTCTCAAGTACAATCTATTTGTTTATATATTTAAAAGAAATTATCAATGCTTGAGTGTTAAATGTTTTTAAATACTCAAATGTTTAAGATAAGAAAAATTTTGATTACATGTAGATAGGAAAATAATCCAGGTGTACCAATGTTTAGTCACACAGAGTAAGAAGACCTATTCTAGACAGGCCTGTAATTCTTATTTTTACTTCTAATTAATTCATCATACAATTTAGTGTGTAAATTACGATAAGCACTATGCAGAAACCAGAGGGAAGCATGCACTCTATGAGTGTAGAATTCTGTCTACTTATTAGGCATCTCTCCAAATTGTACTATACAAATATTTGGCCACAGCACCACTCCAATGATGATAATTTCAGAGGCACCACAATGAGTAGTAATAACAAATAAGTAGGGTGAAAATATGGCAAGATATAATAGAAGCTATGTATCATATGTGGCATCATATGGTATCATAAACCAATTCATAGAGAAAATAATGAATTTCAGGTTTAGTTTTAGAAAGTAGAAAAACAATCTGATTATATTTTATTTAACAAGGACACAATTAGCAGCATTTGCAATATAAAATACTACTCTGCACAAAACATTTCAGATATGTTCAGGAATTCATTGTTCATTTACAGTCTAAGGTAACTCTGTGGGACTCAGCTTTCCTCCTAGCTCCTTCAGCAACAGGCTGGTCATTAAGCTTCCTGGTCAGCCTGTGAGACATACACTGCAATTACAATGCAAATGCTACTGAGATTGTGTAATGTGAGGGGGAAAAATGGAAGACACATTGGAAAATTATCAAGTAAGCAAGTTTGCTGCTCTCTCTTGCATGACCAAGCACAAAAAAATCCAAAGAAGAAACAGCTAACCAGAACACTGACTTGCTGAGGCAGTGATTAATCCTTAAGGAATCAAGACAAAGTTAGGCAAGCAGCAATATGGGACAAGCCATTTCTCAATGACAATTTGCCAATACCCACCCCCAACAGAGAGCACTGCAATGAACATTTCTATTTTCTCAACACTTGGTGCAGCCTCTCAGCCACTGACTCCATTTTTTCCAGCCATCTTTTTTTTTTTTTATTAAGTAACCTTTCTTGAAAAAACTGAAGTTGTGAAAGTTTCAGTGTAGACTGATATGTCTAATGAAATAAACAGTACAAGTGTCTCAAAGCCAAATGCAAACCTGATTGGAGTAAGGAACTGGCTAGCACTTGAAATTACTCAAGAAGGGTGGGGCATCTTTGCTAAAATATACCATACCTGTCCATTAATTTTTCCTTTTATTCTGTTTAAAGAACCATCCAAATTTTATAATGTTATTTTATTCTAAGATGAAAAAACTATAGATTCAGTTTTGTAAATATTTTCATTGTAGAAAAGCAACACTATGCAAAAATTGATACCTTTCCTGTAGTCAGATTTAAAATGCCAGTCAAATATAAAATCATAGAACATCCCGAGTTGGAAGGGATCCCCAAAGGGCCCTGCAAAGTACAGACTCAAGAATCACTCCATGTGATTAAAATTTTAAATTTTTTTAAAAGAAACAAGTTTTAAAGAATGCTGTACAAAACCAGGAGGCAGAAAGGATTGCCTCTAACAGTATAAAACCTTTGTTTTAATCATGTTTCTACGCTGAAAAGGCAACTTGCTCATTGAGTTAATATTGGCAAAAACCAGGATGCAAACAATGTGATGTGTGACTGCTGAGCTGTATGAGCCCCTAATGGAAATTCAGAGATTAAAAAAAGTGTTGTCTCATCATTAGACAAATTTTAGATTATCTAAGAACCTGATATGTGAAGTATGCAGAATATGTTAATTCTGTACTACATAGAGTAGTATTTCATATAGGCTATTGTAAACAAGTCATATTGTTTAAAATATTGACACATTTTCTGTCTTTCCTGTGTTTTCTATAAAAATTCTAATAGCAACTCTGATTTGGAAATTCATAAAAAAAACAGAAAGCAGTCAAAGAGAGGGATTCTAACTTGCTAAAAATCTGGTTTAGTTGTTTGGATTAAAGGAAGCAAGATAACATTTTCAGCAATTTGCAATTCTCAGTACCGAGAGTATTACAACATAAAAAATAACAGTAGCAATTATGCTATGGAACTGTAACTAATTTATCTTATGAGAAAATGCAATACCTTTGTAGCATAACAGGCTTCCAACAATTAATCTGGATACCAACAAGTTTGCAGACAATGTGCTATACCAGAAGTGTTACTTAATGAATAAGTGTTTTTCTAGGCTGCTGTGGCTTCAGGTGTAAGGCAATCTACATCTAGAATGCTGCAGGATGCAAGGGAGCTTGTAGACTAGTACAAAGAAAATCAAAGAGAGATTTTTGTAATCTAAACTTCTTCCAAGAACAGTAATAAACAGCCTGTACTGCAGCAGAATTGGTTAAAAAATTAAAGTCAATCCCAGCTAAGAAGACTTGCATCCTTGTCAGAGGACCTTAAACTGCAGGAGAATTTCAAACAGCTAAGCATATCTCATTTAAACTTCTTAATGGGAAACATTATCTTGCTTTACCTTGCTACTGCACAACATAACCTATTAAAAACAAAGAAAACCCACTCTCGGCAAGTTTTAACAGAATCTGAATTTAAGCAACAAGTCAGCTGGCAGCCTATTACAAGCAGGATAAATACTACAAAGGTTTAAGTCCCACTTTTCATTTATAAAAAAAAAATTTTAGGAAAAAGATTAAAATACAAATACACAAAACAAAAAGACTAAAACCAACACAAACAAACCTCAGAAATACTAACAGGAATTTATCTGCATATTACCAGAAGATCTCTAGCTTTATGTGTACTGCTGTGTCTTGCAGCTACACACATTTCAGCACTGTTCAGGACAGTCTCACTGTTGCTGTGAGACTTAATTTCATCTGTGGAAAGGCTTTCAGTGATTAAACAGAATACTGAAACATTCAATAATATAGTTACTGTTACAAGCTTGGCATCAACGTGCTCAAGGAATAGAAATGCAGTTTTATATATTAAGACTAATATGAAACATTATTAACAACTTGCCAGCTGCTATCTTCACTACAGTTATATACAACAGCACAGAAACCTCAATATGCTGTGCTATTTTTGTGTACTCCTCCAGAGACCATCTCTAATCCCAAGGAATAAGATTATTTGCAAACCTGTCCTTAGGAACAAAAGTCCCAGGTGGGACTTTGCTGTCTGGCATCTCATACTGTTTCTAGCAGTTCTACAAGGCAATCCAAGTCATTCTCAGAGAAGCCTTCCACAGCATCAGTGGCAAAACTTTCTTCTTGAGATTGTTCCATTCCTAAATTCTTACAAGAAATGTTTCAAAAAGGTGTATTTAAAACATTTCCCAGTCCTAATACTAAAGCGACTGAAAGCACTATAAATACTCTGAAATTATGTCTTTAAACTGCAGTTTTAGTTGCTAGTTATTATACTTTTATACTTCCTACTTTATCTTTTCTTGTCTGAAAAGTAAGTTCATGCATGAATTCTATAAGAGAGCTCAGTAAATAATCAAACACGAAACATTAGCAGCCCATATTAAGATGTGTTTAATTTAGTATCACATCTCCAAAATGTACGTTTTCCAAAGCCCTGCTGACAGAGAATAGCTTCTGAAAACAAGGAGAAGAAACACGAAGTCTTGTTGTTTTCTGACAAAGACACTGGTGGTCTGATGGTGAGAAAAATGGAGGGCAGCAGATGCTTTATACCTTGGTGTTAGCAAATATTTGACATACAGCTGAAGTCTTTGTAGTGTCCTTAACACACAGCAAGTGAAATATGGGCTGGATAAAGGTGAGTGGAAAACTGGTCTCCTAGGCTCAAAGAGCTGTCACCTGTAGTGCAAATTCCAGCTAGCAGGCAGTGTCCTTCAAGGATTTCTGCTGGGATCAACAGTGCTCTCAGTAACTTACTGTCCAGAGCAAGTTGCAGGGGAACATATCAGTACACTGAAGCTGTGGCTAATGTTCAGAGGGACCTGGACAGGCTGGAGAAATGGGCACACTGGAAGTTCAATAAGAACAAGGATAAACTATTGCATTTTAATGAAGCCAGGAGCTGACCACATGAAAAGCAGGAAATTATCTGCAGGTCCTATTGGGTGAGAGGTGTCAGCAGTGCAGCCTGGCAGCTAAGACAACCAACCACATCCTGGCTTGAACTACAGGTCAGCACAACCAACACGGTCAGGAAAGTGACCCTTTCCCTCCATTCTGCACTTGTAAGATTGCATCTGGAGCATTTTGTCCACTTTGGAGCTCCCCAGTGCAAGAAGGGTATTTACACACTGCCCTAAATCCAATAGATAGCTGCCAGGACAGTCAGGGAGGGTCACATACAAGGAAAAGATGAGAGAGGTGCTTTCAGCTTTGAGAAGAGGAGCCAAAAAGTGGGGCTTACTGCTTTCAACAAGCAATTAGTCAGAGTATACACAGAAGATGCAGCCAGATTCTTTCTTAGAGCTGCACAGTCACAGGACAAGATGCAACAGACAAGACAAAACAGTAAAAATTGCAAACAGATTGCAGAATTTTTAATTTCCTTACTTAGTAAGTAGAACTAGTTAAATACTGAAACATGTTGCCCACAGAAGTTGCAGAACCTTTGACCTTGGAAGCATTCAAGACTCGACACGGTCCTGAGCAACCTGATCTAATTAGACCTGTTTGAAGCTGGGGGGGGTGGGACTAGATGTCCTCTGGAGGTCACTTCCAACTTAGATTATGATTCTGTAAGAAAAATGCCTCATGAAGCTTCCTGGGTTTACAGTAATACTGCTAAAACATGTCAATTTATTTTATCTGCTGCACTGGTGAAAAGCTGCAGTACACAAATCCTAATTTTAACACATCAGCCAGTATCTCCAAAGCAAGGATTGCAAAATATTTCCGCAGAAACCCCATACATTTTCCTTTTACTTGTAATCAATTTAAGTTAAATTCAGCTTTTGTAGAAGTTTGTAAAAGATAACAAAAAATTCACTTCTCTCACCTGGGTATGAGACTGAAGTAACAGAATTAAAAACATTTGGGGAGGAAATTCCTGAAGTTACTTACCCTGTGCGTGACTGTCCAACTTTATCACAGATGTCTAAGATGAGGCCCCAGTCCTCTGCAGTGTTCATCTCACTGGTTGCTTTCTCTGATAAATAAAGTAAAAGTAAATCAAAATACAAATTTAAAAAAATATTTAATTGCTAACAAAGATGTTGATATATTACCTCTTTGTATATTTCTAAATGTATGAAAAAATCCTTTTTAGTTACTAAAACTCATATATTAGTAGTGTCGTACTTAATACTTTTTGATTTTCTAATGTTCACTTGTGACTATTAATTTTAATTAATAAGCAAATATATTTTGGGGTTGTTTTACCCCATCATAAAGATGCACATAAAACATGACACAAGCAGTATAGCTATCAACAGATTTTTTTTTTCCATTTGAACTATAAAGTTTATTAGGATATGAATATCCAAAGCATTGGTTCACTTTTTGCAGAGTCAGATACAAATGAATTTATCATGTTCTCAGACACCAAAGTGCTGTGTCTTGCATTTCCTTTCATGATATATTTCACTGTTTCTTTTCAGCTACAAAGACTGCTAAACCAAAGTTAATTTCAAAGAAGCCACTGTGACTCTTCCTTCCAAATTTTTTTAATAGGCCAAAGGTCTCTGGTAAAGACTAAAGAAATAGAGAAAGGATGTAGAGAAGAAATAGATTCATTGTCAGAAGAAAAAATAGACTCCCTCCCTATTTGTCCCCCACAAACACTTAGTTACAGTAAGGATAACTGAGCCTTACACTGCAGCTCAATAGAAAATTATCTAAACACTGATACATCAGCTCAGGACTGGAGAGCATAAGGGAGTGCACCTGCATTTTTAATTACTAACCAAAAAGTACGAGAATGGGCATAGAATAATACAGAAACTTTGTTTCCCATCCCTGCTCTTCATCTAATGTTCACAGCTTCATCTACAAAACACAAAATATGCCTCAGCAGTAAATATCATCCTTCAGGGAATGTCTTGGGCTACTTAGTTTTATGAAAAGAACCAAAGATTTCCTATAAAAACTTCTCTGTCAGGAAAGATTCATTATCTAGATTGGCACTGGCAAAATTGCAAGATAAAGACAAAGTAAACACCTAACTCCAAAAATTACAAGGATTATTGATATTGAAGTCGAAGACTTTTCTTATGAATGTTTCCATGTCCTGCTCTATAGTTATGTGCTCCCAAAGTATTTCTGAGGAAAAATTCAACACTGACATATATTCAACTGAAATGATAACACATCAGCTCTATGGCCTGATGCAAGTAAAGAGCAAAACAGTATAGGGAAATCCTAAATGGAAGTTAATTACTATTCTGAATGTTCTCTCAGATAAAGTAGAGAGACATTACCTCTTCTCTGTAAACCCTATCAGAAAACTTGTTTGATTAGAAAAAGCATTCATAAGCAACAGAAACATCAAAAATGATGGGTAGACATCATGCTAACATCTAGCACTAAGATATACCAGCTGATCAACCAACCACTTCATTTTCCTTTCAGTCTGCTCTTGTTCCAATTCATGCTTATGACTAACAATCTAGAGATTTGTGATTTTCAGGTAAGACACTTGAACTCAATGCCTGGCATGAACCATCACAGACCAAGGCAGCCTTCTGAAATTGCAGTCTATGCACACAGCAGCTGTTCTGCTCCAAAGACAGCCTCAACTCTGCAGCACCAGAACTGCTTTTTTGAAACACAGAGCCAGAGTTTCCTACACTGTGTTCCTCAGACTGAAAGCAGCTGATGAGCACAGTCCAGACACACAAAACAGATCACATGGAGGCAGTTTACTTCCAAGACTCCACTGCCTCTGTTCATTGCCTGCTCTACTGGAGCTGGACCAGCTCCAGTCAGAGTGCCTGCAAAGTTCTGTCCAAAGCCCTCAGCTCCTGCCAGGCTCCGAGCTCGCACGAGGAGCTCACAACCCACACTGGTCACTCTTGCCTAATGCTGCACTTCAGTTGGCACGTCCTGTAGCAGAGAGATGAGCAATCCAATGGAACTGGAACCTTGGTCTTTTCCATTGTTCTACATAACAGACATTTGTCTGTATTTCTGACAACAATCGATCCTTCTTTCCTCACCATGTCAGCAAAGAGAAATGACATAGCAATCAGTTATGTCTTCTACAAACCAAGGAGTAAACTAATGCATGTTTAATGTTTTAATATAACAGCAAACTGTGCTTTATGCTAATTCAAATACTTTGGCTAAAACTCCAAATAAGATAGTGATTGATGAAATCCCTGATCCACATCAACCACACTGATTACAGCCTTTATTTTAATTCTCCGTGAGAATATTTTGCAAATCTATTCATGAGTACAATTACAAGGTTTTTGCTATGACCACGTTCTTTCTTGGCAGTCGAAGTTAGTCCTATGAAAAAAGTGCCATTTGCTTGTAATGCCTTCCCCTAGGATATTTCCTCTACCAACAAACACTAGATAGTTTCTTAGTAAATTTCAGCCTGAAACCAAATTCCACTGTATACTTTCAATCCTCTGTAGTAACAAGCATCCAATAAATCAATCAGATAATAAAATTAATGGTAAGACATGAGAAAAAAAATGCCTCTATTTAAATTCTGTCTCAAACAAGAGAAGTTAAAAGTTAAGAACATACTGAGAATGTTAGCAGCACACTGAGCTGACTGTCCACAAAAAAGGCCTCTCACTAATGCTATGCCAAACACAAAGGAAAAAGGACTACATCACAGCTCTCTTCCACGAGGCTGCACCACTCAAATTCAAGGCAGTGTTTTCAGAGCACAAGCAAGGCCTACAATAGTAACTTTAAGCAGTGCAAGACTGTACAATCATATATTGCATCAGGATAATTTGTAGTAACTAATAGTTATTATTAATCCTAATTACTATTAATAGTAGTTAGTAAAATAATAGTTTTAAATTTTTTTAACTGTTTTTTCCTTGTTTGTTTTTTTTTTTCACTACTTGTCTTTACTGCTCACCTTTATTTTTTCAGGAGTTATTTAATATTCTTTTCTTACCAGTAATTCCATAAGACACACACACATATTCATAAGAGCCAGAATTTCAGATGAAAACAATAATTGGATCTATGGGTTCTTTGGCAAAAACAACAATGATCAGGCACAATATAAGAATATATTTCTAAATTATTTCAACAATTTATTTAGTTCCTAAAACAAACACAAAAGAGACAAAAAACTCATAGAACTTTTTGGCCACTTTGCAAGGCGCAGACCTTGGAATCACTAGGCCTCTCTCCTTACACTTCTGCATTCAGAACACGAGCCATACTGGGCCAAACCAGTTCCAACTTGCCCAACATTCAGTCTCTAAAATATTTATTATACCTACACCAGACACCTAGGAAAAAGAGAACAAGGTAAGCATTAATTGTACTTTCCTGCCAACACACCTTTCAATGACCAACAATTTGCAGCTTCGTAACTCCTGAGTCAGAATTGGTGCTCCAACCACACAAACATTGTCATAAATCACACACAGAACAAATAAAACATTCTGAAGCAAAAATGCACCTCATTTGATGGAAATCTCAGCTGTGTTTGTATGTTTAGCTTCTCAATAATTTGTAGAATATAATGTCCTTTAAATAAAGTACCTACATGCAGAAATAATTCTTCCAAACATATATTGTATCTTTTTTCATGGCACTGAATAGCACCTGGCTTCTAAGGAAAACATCATTCCTCATTACAAATGCCATAGACTCTCCCTGAAATACTGTACCTAAAATCCAGAAGACAAAGTTAGACCTATTGAATGAGAAGCCAGGCCAAAAAGATCTAAATATACGAGTTTAATTTCTTATGCATTGGTTGAAAGCACAGAGGCTATTGCATGGCTCTTTTGGGATACCTAAATCACCCTGCCTCTCCTTGTGTCCTAAGGTTCATTAAGTGTGTTGAGGCCCCATTTCCCTCTCATTTACACAAACCTGAATGCTTGGAGCATTGATAAAATTCTGTTTGCTCCTCTGGTTTTATGCATTATTTATAAATTATAGGCAAAGCAAAAAATATTTGCATTCTGATTCTATTTGAAGTTCTCTATTACATTCAAAACACAATTGCAGTTGATTATTTTAGGACAGAAGAAAAAAAAAACCAAAACCTTTTCTCAGAAATAAAAATAAATATTACCTAAAATACATGCCTGTCCTAAAAGAAATTTATCATCAGATCTACAAAATACTATTAGCCAGAAGAAAGGTCGTGCACATTGAAAAAAATCCATGGCCAGATTTAGTGGTTGATGCTTTAGGTGCTGGTTAAAGGAATATAAATATTGCTGCAGATTTGCCATGGAAATATGTGCTACCCACTGCCTTAGTTCTGCATCTTAACAATAGCATTTTACTGTCTTAACAGAAATTTGCAAGAGTAAATACTCTCATGACTGTTTGGATACTGCAGTGAACCACATGATGCATTTCTAAGGGCAGAAAACTCAGTGACAGTCCATTGCTAACATCATTTTCAGAGGGAGTTCTTGGCAGGCTTGAGCTTCCCAAGCTTCAGTTTTTACTGAAGTTTATTTTGAAAGAAAAACCCCAGTCTAAGAACTGAGCTATTTTTCTGCAATGAAGTTTCAAAGATGTTAAAACTATTAGAATTTCAAGAAATAACAAAGCTAGATCAAAATACCTTCAAACCCAACACTTAAAATGTACATTATTTAAAGCAGTTAAAACAAGTAGCAGTAAAAACTGCCAGAAAATTCTACCAATATAAGGTTTTCAACCATCCTACTTATTATTTGCTATTACTCTATTCATGAATCTAGCATCATTTTCACAGTTGGACATCATCAAAATGAAATACTGAAGTTGTAACTTCAATTATAAAGAGACAAATGGCTACAGAAAGTCTTCAAAAGAATAGCTAAAGAAAGTCTTCAACTCACAGACTCATATTACAACCACTTTCTAGCATGATAAAAAATCCTCAAAAATCTCTTATATCATTATAAATAACACAGATTTAATGAAAAATTCAACACTCCCCTAAGCCTTCTCTCCTCTTCTGCTCAAAGTTTTCTTTTCTCCACATGGCTAAATAAAGAATTTCCCCTCCCTTATGAAATTGCAAACACTAAAATTTCAAAGCAATATAGTTTAAATAGCCTTTAAAGACTAAAAGTGACTGCAAATTTTTCTTTTTGCAGGCACTTGCTGAGAACTTTGGATTACATGCCACTCCACATCACTGAAGTTAAATGCACTTAAGTTTTGCTCTTTTTGTCAGCCAAATAAAAAGAACAAATACATTTGTTGGTCCATTCTACAAAAGCCACCACTTGAATATTAACCACTTTGCATTTCACTAACACGCTCAGAATTGCACAAGAAGAATATGTCCAACCAGATTTCATTTGGCCAAGATTGAAAATACTCCTAACAGCAATGACACCATAGAGAGAAACTTGAATTCCATGTACCATTAACTTGGATAAAGCTATTAACCAACTTCTGCAGTTTCACTGTACATGTGCAGTGTTCCCAAGTCCTTCTGGGGGCAATTGTAGGAGGTGAAAGCCCTGCAGCTGATCCAGGGCAAAGCCAGCAGCAGTGACTGAGGCCACCTCAGCCCATTCCTTCAGAAAACTGCAGGATCTCACCGTGCTTACAGTGGCCCAGCAAAAATGAACATCCCTCAGCTCAATGAACTGAGCAGAATGTTGACAAAAGGACTCCCAACCTGGTTGAAAAAGGCTGAAATTTTAAGACTAGCTGAGCAAAAATAATTTAGATGTTTAGATCTCTCACACAAACCCTAACAAATCCACAGAACTCACACTGCCTTTCACCCAGAAATATTACAACAGAACAGGAAGGTGAGCACATTACAGATGCATCAGAAGGATGAACAGTCTGTAAACAAGGTGTATCACAGGCATGTCATGTGAAGAAAAGGTGCCAGGATATACTTGCAGAAGCCCATAAACCAAGGCACAGAACAAGAAGCATTTCAGAAGGAAGATCAGCAAGAACCTAATTTTCCACATCAGGTATGCAGTGTTATTTTTATCGGTTAGAGGAACAGATTTTACATGTTGAAGATCTACTTGGATTCTTTTAAATTTTGGTATTATAATACACACTGTCATAGCTGAAAGGAGAACCACTTAAGTGACAGTTCTTCCCTGGGAGGAAAGAAAGAGAATTACCAGAAAAGTACAATCTTTCGCTATGGAACATCCTATGCCCACCTGAACTGACAGCCTGCTAATTGACACTGGAAAAGATTTTTTTTTTTTGTTGGCTGATGCACTGAAGGGGTGATCACTTAAGTCTTACCCTGTCAGCATTGCCATTTTTCACTGAGGACCTATCACCAAAGGTATCTTTAAGTAAGAAGTTCCTGTTTTTCATAAATATTTATAAATTACTGGAAAGGGGGGGGAAATATAGCTCATTTTCCACACATTTTCTACTTGGTCTCTCTGTTAGCTCACAGTTAATGTCCTTTGTAAAACAAAGCTGAGAAAAACAGTAGGCCAACTCAGGCAAAAAAGTGTCAGTCTCATGACAAGCTGAACCAATCTCCGGAATTCATATTTCTTTGCAGCCAGATGTTAACTCACAGTCTGCAGTCTCCATAATGATCTGGGGTCAAGAAACTCATCTATGACAATTTCCCCTTTTTTTGGCAAACCTGGCCCAACAAAAACATTCAGCTCAGAGAGACATGTAATTGGATGCTTTGAAAATGTTGACTAAGCAAGGGCATAAATCTAAAAAACAATGAGCTTAAATAGCAAGAGGATTTTATTTCAAGAAACTGCACCATGGGAATCATGGTCAAACCATTTCTTACATTCTAAAAGCATGAAACTATAGGTGATCATATATAATTCAAGCATATTATTAAATATTTGAAGAGTCAATAGCATAAAATTATTAACAACTGCTAGAGTTAATAAAACATGGGGAAAATGATTACAAGTCACATCAAGTTCTACTATCTTACTAAACCACCTGCCTAATTTCCTATTACTGTAAATAACAAGCCTGAATTTCTTCTCAATCCTGTGTTGCTTCAAACCATCCAGAGTAACATCCAGAGCAAGTGCAAATACCTTCATCCTTTACTGTGTGTAAGGAAAAAAGAAAAAAAACCTAATCCACCATGTTTTTTAACAGCTTCTCCTAATATCACGTGTGATTTCTATGACATCTTATACCAGAACCTGAGTTACAGATTTTATTCTTGAGATAATATCTAAATGACACTTGAGACCTGTTTTAGCAGTAAGTTCTTCATCAAACCTAGCCTAAGCACCACTAGATTACTAATAAGCCTGTCATGACAGATCAGTAGACAGTCTTTTGGTTCTTAAAGCAAATGTCACCATTATTTTACCTGAGTCAAACTTACAGATGAATCTGCATTTCTCAGGAACATCTCACTGGGAATAATTTTATTATTAAGATTGAAAAATACAGCAGAAACAGAAAACCCACAAACCTAATAAGAACACTTTTAATTCTACCTCCTTAAATGGAAGATTAGAGTTTCTTAATTATATTCTCAACAGGCCCAGTTCTTGGTGATTTTTTTTCTTTTTTTTAAATTCCATTATTACATTTCTTACTTGGGCACATCATCAAAGGTTCCTCAACTTGAGTGTGAAAACTTGAGTGTCACCATTGATTAGCATCCTTTTCTGCTGAAATATTCTTAAATATGGTAAAAAAGAAACTTCAGAAAATGAAAAGTATTTGGGCTTCATCCAGAGATTTGGACTCTTGAGGATGACAATGGTTAACTTCTCAAATCTCTGGGTATTCTTCAGTATTATTAATTTAATAGCAGTCTTAAACAACATTCTTTAGCCAGCTACACCAAAAAAAAACAGTTGGCACAAATGGTAAACTATTATGGATGACCAGGTTCCACTGCAGCAGCATACTAACAGGATTAGCCAAATGTTGCTAGCTGGCCAGACAAACTGAAAAATTTGTCCTGAATGTAAGACATACTTATGCTTCTCAAAATGATGGAAAACAATTTAGTTCCAGATATGTTCTCTGCAATCCATTATCCTAAATTGTTTCAAGATAATTTCCAACTACTCCACAGTGCTGATCAGCTGTTCAGAAAACAAGAATGCACAGCTATTGCAATACTATCAATTACACCAATGTCCAAATTCATATGAAATTAAGAATGGCTGCTGACTGCCTTTCTGCTTCAGGAGTCTGATTTAAAAAGACAACTTTCTTGCTGGTTAAGAACAAAAGCAGAGCACTCAACTTTCACTCACAGGAAACAAATGAAAAATAGCACTATGTCTTGACAACTTTTGGAAGTTTCCTGAGAACATGATAGCTTACTCTACAACTGATGCTGTCTTATGAAGCCTGCCAAAAAATTAATCCAGATAATAGCAAATTCCCAAAGGGCCCCAGAGAAGAAGAGCCCAGGGACGCTTTCCGGGAGACTTCATCATTCCCATCTCCCTGGCACAAATCCAGGTAAATGATGGATAAAGGCAGCAGGCTCCTGAAAGTAGGCTGTCACCAAGTGGACAACCTGCTGCTCCTTCAGTCTCCCTCAGGACACCATGAAAGGGGCCAAAATAAAGAGGCCGTCTACCAGTGAAAAAGAGCTCATTGCCCACTCTGTGCTTTTCCAAGAAGGATTTGGTACTGAGTGGTTATTTCTATCTCCTCATATAGTTTACAGAATAACACTTTTGAAAATTCTTCACTGTTGATCATACTAGGCAAGCACAGTAGGTAGGAGGTTGGCATCTTCTGTACCTGGAAAAGAGCAACTGAGCCACTGAAGCAACTGATGGGTGCTACTGCCCTGCCTTGAGACTGGCAGTGCTGAGGAGTACACTCAGTGAACTGAGCTCCAGAGACCCCTTCAAGCAGTCTGAGCTCCCCTGCCAGCCAGAGGCACTAGGAGGAAAAAAAGTGAACACCTGCCAGAACCTGAGCCTATCACTTTTTAATCTTATTAGTTCAAATAATTCTCTAATAGTCCATGGAAAACTGGCAAGCAGTACAATCTCTTCCTCACTTTCAGCTGCCAAATTACACTAGAAGATAGCAGAACAACTAAGAAGAATTATTTACTGCTCTCCAAAATAAGCCAGTCAAGTTTGCTACCAACAAAAGCGTTAATTGGAGCACAGTCTTCAGCTTAAAAGTGTTGAGTTCAAAATGAGAAGACTGAGCTATGCTTATTTTTGATGCAATAAACTAAGAATTGCTGATAACATACATGTAAACTTTATGTCTCAGTACTTTGTTTGGGCACTAATCTTTTCTCCTGAAAGGTTACACACTTTTCAAACGGTTTTGACTTGGTATTCCTTTGAAGAGCTGGAAGAATTGAATCAGAGCCTGAACGTCAGAAGTCTGATAAACATTTAGAAACAATGTATCTGTAGTTGAAAGTTACAGCCAGTTTAATACTATCAAAGAAATTAGTTTCAAGATACTTATACAATGTTGCACTTCTGTAGGACAATAACCAAGGGGTGTACTTATCCACACAGGAGAAAAGGTCCCTTTATATTATGGGATTCCCCTGACAAAGCCTTTATGGCTCAAAGCAAAAGAGATGTCAGCAGCAGGTCAAAACCAAACCATATTAAACAATCTCAAATAAAACACACAAAACTAATTATTAACTATCTATATGTTATCTTCAGTTTCGACACATCAGCATTAAGTACAATTTTTGTCAAGTAAAAGCAAGATACTTCCTCTCCATCTAGTCTGGCCTTGGAACAAGCAAGGTGGGGATAACACCTGAGCTCAGCACGTCAAGCTTTACTTGAAAGGAAAAGAGAAAGCTCCCACAGGAATCCCCTTTAGAGAACTAAATACAAAACGCTTTAATGATTTTCTCATGCCTGTCTGTGGAGCAACTGTAGATGGTGCTTTTTACTGTTCACCCTTTCAAAAACACTCCAGCGCGGACCTTTCGCACTACTTGTTTTGCTGTGCCGCAGCGTTTCTCGTGCTGAGCAGGCCGGCCCGTCCCCCAGGAGCATCCCCGCGCTCAGCCCCGCGGCCCGCAAGGCCACAGGGCCCCGGCGCTGGCCCCGGCCGGCCCCCGCCGGGACGCGGCCCCGGCCCAGCCCAGCCCAGCCCGGCGCGGCCCGGCCGCTCCCGCCGCACCGCGCCCGCCGCCGCTGCTCCCGCTGCCCGGCCGGGGGCCAGCGAGCCCAGCAGCGCAGGGCCGGGACAGGGGCCGGCCGCCCGCGGGGGATGGAGCCAGAGCGGCTCGGAGGGCCGGCCGGCCGGCCGCGGGGTTACCTCGGGGGAGGCCGGGCCGCGGGAGCCACTCACCCACATCCTGGTCGAAGGGGTTGGTGGCGAAGAGCGGCATGGTGGGGCGGGGGGCGGCCGCCCCTCCCGGCGGCGCGGCGGCAGCGGCGGCGAGAGAGAGCAGCCCTCGGTGGCGGCGGCGGCGGCGGCTCCTCCTCCCGCCCCGGGCAGCTCCGCCGCCACCTCCTCCCCGGGCCGGGCGCCGCCTCCCGCGCAGCACGCCGGGAACCGGGGCTGGGCCCGCCGCCTCCCGCGGGGCCCGGCAGCGACACCGGGCCCCGCAGCGACACCGGGCCCCACAGCGACACCGGGCCCAGCAGTGACACCCGGGCCCGGCAGCGACACCCGGGCCTGCCAGCGACACCAGGGCCTGCCAGCGACACCCGGGCCCGGCAGCGACACCCGGGCACGGCCCACCCACCACCCCAGGCCGGCACGGCTGCCCTAGGCGGAGGTTTATATTGTTTAGTTATATACCCTGCTCGAGAGGCTAGTTTTGTATCCAGCCACATCTGCTTTGTATGGAGGATTTTTGGAGCTTCCCTATACATTGGTGTGACTGAATCTTTTCATTGGTAATGCCATGGTGCTTGTGACATGGGTTAGCCTGCCGGCAAAGGGCAGGCTGGTGGTTATGCCAGCATCCCTCAGAGCATCGCACGGGAGCCTGACCCGTTCTCCGCGGTCACATCCCATGGAGAGCAGCTATCAGCTTGTCACAGGGCCTGGAATATCCCGTGGCCTCTGCTTGCCTATCTTGGTGCTCCATTTTTGTAAGCCTCTGTTCTGGCTTCAGTGGGGTGTGTCCCACGTTAACAATATGACTCATAGGATAAGACACGTTCTGCCTATTCTTGCTGTCACATAAAACTCCAAGTCATTAACCTTAAGGCCTTTTAGTACTGTTCGATTACTCTGAACTAGTTAGATTGCAAATTAAGTAAAACTAGGCTCATGTAACCCTTGGGGAAAGAGTCAGACACAGAGCAATAGGGGCATATCACAGGCGTGCAAACAAGGAATGAAAAAGCTGTTTGGAGGGCAGAAACACTGGAATCAATCAATAGCACTAACCATGCTCAATAATGAATGTGATTGCGTGCATTAGGCAGACTTCTGACACATCAAATGAAAACTGCACACCAAGCCTCTTCCCGCAAGGATTTACAGTCACTAGGCACTTTGTTATTTTACTGGGGTTTCTTCCCAGACCTCTAGTTCTGTTTCTTTACCTATCCATAGAAACTGTGTTCAGCAGCTAATGCAGGTCAGCACTGATCTACTGTGTAGAACTGGCTGCTTGTAAGGAATTGCATGTTTTCTTTGGATTCTACCTCAATTCAATGACTAGATATCCTCAGAGGGTGCTTTTCCTCCTCCCCATTCATCATCCCCCATTGTGTTCACAAAAGAAATATGGCAGATGCTCTTTGAGCCTGTTTTATCCCCTCCTTTCTCATCCCGTCTTTCTAATGGGTTCAAAACTAGTTGAAGGAAACCTTTCAAAATAAGCAGAGCTTTTATTCAGTAGTTCTGCAGGAAGGGCTAACAAAGCACTCATGGAGAACTGAGGTTTTAGACTCCCTTCAGCCTAAAAGCATTCCAACCCAACTTTCCTTCCCAATACCCTACTCAACATTTTGTAAAAAGGCAGTCTATACCAGGAAGCATCTCAAGGGTCTGTAATCATGGCTCATATTTTGATTCTGTAATGATTTTTTTTACTGTAGACATAGTGTGAAATCCTTCCAAAACTCTGTATTGTATTGTATCTCTCTCTTTTCCCTGTCTCATGGCTCTATTATTTTTCCATGGCATGGCAATGGGTGGTAGGTAGAGCACTCTCCCAGGAAGTGTGGGGTTTGCCCTCTCAGGCATAAATAGCTACAGAAACCAGCTTTTCCACCTTATGAGTGAGTAGTATAATGAATATGCTATTAAAAACAGGTGTGTTAATCTATATGCTATTAATAAAGAGGTGTGAACTACATCTTTACTGGATGTAATTCAAAATGCTTGTATTATTTCCTACTGCTGCCCAAGTTAGCTATCTAAAAGTAAGGCGTATAGATCAAAGTTTCAGTCTCAAATTGCATCTAATTTTGGGGGATCTACAGCTGAAAGAGAATGTAGCAACACTGCCCTGTTCCCACAACTATGTGCTGCCACCACATTTCTTGTATTAGATTTGCAATTTGATCCATTTCATTTGCGGTTGCACAATCAGCTGATCCAGCTGAAAACTACCTCACTGCAGAGAAGTTCCCTGTTGGATCATGTCACACCTCTGACTCACCTTGGAATTAGATCAGGCATGTAAGAGGTGGGAAGGCATGGCTGGGGACAGTACTGCAACGCTCTGGGTCAGGAAAAACAGGCATGTCCAGGGGATTATTCATCTGTTCTATTTTGGACCTCATTCTGAAGATGGCCTCTGCAACAGTGACTCTGTTGGTTTCACAGATGAGTCTATCTGTCCAACAGTTCTCTGACTTAGGGCTTGCCTCTGGACGGCCTTATAGCAAGTTTTAAGTAGAGTGGGGTTTTTTTAAAATATGTGCTACTTTTGTTTGAAGTAAGCAGTCTCAGACAACTGGTGCAGACATTTCTTTTTTCTTTGCACACTTCTCTTTTTATATAGGGCTGTTGTTCACATACAGCTGAGAGATCATAGAATGCCTTGGGTTAGAATGCACCTTAGAGGTAATCCAGTTCCAATCCCCCTGCCACAGGCAGGGACACTTCCCACTACACCAGGCTAGTCATACCCCTGTTCAATCTTTGAACCACTGCCAGGTTTGGGGCACCCACAACTTCTCTGGGCAACATGTTCCAGAGCCTCACCACCCTGACAGTAAATAATTTCTTCCCAATATCTCATCTAAATCTGCCCTGTTTCACTTTAAAGCCATTACCCTTTGTCTTATTGCTGTGTCTCTGCAATGTCCTTGTTAAAAAGTCCCTCTCCACCTTTCTTGCAGGCACTCTTCACACTTCAGAAGGCTGAAGTGAGGTCTCCCAGAGCCTTCTCCTTCCAGTCTGCACAGCCCCAACTCTCTCAGCCCATCTCCATAGCAGAGCTGCTCCAGCCCTCTGATCATATTCATGGCCTCCTCTGCACTCACTCCAGCAGGTCCACATCCTTCTTGTGTAGGGGTATCCAGAGCTGAATCCAGTACTCCAGGTGGAGTCTCATAAAGGCAGGTATTCAGTTAATTTCCAGCATAACACACTTCCTGAATTTTAGATGTGACATACATCTAAATTTGATTGTTTTATTTATGTTGTTCGTTTATATAATTTATTACTTATTTCTTAAATTATGACAAGAGTTTATCCATATGAAGGTAAGTTCTGGATTCTGATATACAATTATTCATTTCTCTATCGTCTTCAGTAGGAAAGGGTACCTAAGAGGAGCAACTTGTAAATAACAATCTGCTGACAAAGTTCTAATGTTCTTTACCATCATTCAATTGACACCCATCTGCATTAGACAAGCATTTTCTTAAAACAAGACAGTACCATTGTAGCCATGGGGGCCCACTGCAGCTCCAGTTTGCTGGGGTAGTATTTTATTTGTCATGCCCATTCATTTTAGCATATCTTACTTTTGTAGCTGCTGCATTGTAAAAGTAAGGTGTATGATGCCAGGAAAAAGTCAGGCCAGTACACTTCCAGCAAGGAGACAGATATGAAGAACAATGATTGTCTCACAAATCAGCCCCACTGATCTTTATTTTAATTGCATTTTCATTATAGTCCACTGTGTACATTGCTTTTGGAACTGGAAGCTGTGAAGAAAGGATAATCAAAGGAAAACAGAAAGGCTCAGAATAGAGCAAGTGCCAGCCATCCATTTAATCACAGCTTTTGTCTTTGACAGGGCAAGTACAAAATGTTTTGGATGGCACACAAGACGCTGTACTGCATAATGATATGGGGATATGACAAAGACAAAATGTCTCCCAGTTACAGGGCACATGTAAATGCTTTAGCTACTGGACCACAGTGATTTACTTCCCATCTATAATCTTATTGTGTATATTATAATATTTTGCAAGTGTCCAAGCAGCATGGCTTACAGTATTCTTATCTATTTCATTATGTATAGAGAAAATATATGAAACACATCAATACAGTAAGTCTGGTGTCTGCTGTTAGGAAATCAGGCTAAAATTATTTAATTGTCCCTTTTTGTCTTAATATTTATGAAGTATGCAAGTAGGATTATATGAAGAATATAACTGGAATTCCTTCAAACCCATGTAATCTTAGAACTAGGCAAAGATTCTACTAATAAATTTCATAAAATAGTTCATTTTGCCCTGTCCACATTAAAAATTGTGATGCGCAACCTTCTAGTTAACATTTGCACACAAATGACAGAAACAAGGGTTTATATCTTCCTCAGTCTCTCTGAATTCAAAGCAGTAATTCCAAAGCAGCTCACATGAAGTAATACTTCATGTATTTACACTGAAGTTTTGTTAAATTGATTTGAATAACAAGTTCACTGAAGTCAAACACAAAAATGTGTCTATGCTATTCCTTGAGTGCTCCTATGGTAATGTGTTGTGAGATACCTGTGAAAGGCAGATAACCTGTGAGGTGCTGGCTGCTGGGATCTCTGGGTGCCTGGGCTTCCCGGGGGATGCTGGCCAGAGCATCACTCTGTGCCAGCCAGCGTCCTGACACTGCTCTAGGGAACCGCTTGTCCTAGTGCTTTTTTTGGCACAAACACCTGTTCTCAGTGTGGCCAAACTGACTACACCCAGTATGGTCACTTTTTCATGCTGATAACTCAGGCCAGTTTTCAACCAATGATGAGGTTTAAATTAATCTTTTTGTTCTTTGCCACTCTTTGAAGAAGGAAATAGAAATACTTCTACTGACCACAGCAGGCACCAGATTGGCACACCACTCACTTGATAAAGAGCCCTTTTTAACTCAAGCTTGCAATAAAACTAAATAACAAGCTAAGATTCTGCCTGCTCTGAAACTAATAATGGAAGTGGTCTCCTCTATAGACATTGTAGTTCTCACACAAGCAAGCTACCATTGAAATATACAGAAAATCAGAAGGAATTTTTAGTATTATTTTGTGAAACCCTGTGAAAAAATTGCCTGATATCTGTTGGGCAAGGTAGAAAAGCTTCTTTAGAGGAAAAATATTACTTTTTATTGCATAATATAGAAAAGGAATTTAAGAATATGTTTATGCTACCAGGTAATTTCCAAAGTGTATTTATATTTTACTCACAGGAACTGTACAATTAAGTTAATACAATTGAAGCACTAATTTCAGTTTTAATCATTATATGTATATATATACACAAACAAAATTAGAATATTAAAGTGTAGTTAGCTTCTTGATACAGCCAGTGTGCAAAGATTCCAACTGCACAGATCACATCATATCTAAAATATCCTATAAAGAAAATAATTGCTTTACGTTGTTCAATTAGTCTGTTATAGCAAAAAGTACACTGAGTTTGGATAAATCAAAAACTCAGATAAACCAAACTCAAATGACCAGGATAGCCATCTCACTTTGACATGTGTTTGTTCTTCAGCACTGCAGTTTGCATTATGGTTTTGTTCCTGGAGAGGATTAAATAGAATACACAAGGGCATTCCAGATTTAATATGCTTTTCATAACATTTAATAAGCCAGTAGGCTTCAGATATGTAGAATCAATAACTTCTATACAAAAAATTTAAATGTTCACACCAAAATTTTCGTATTTTTATAACAGAATTATAAAATTCCACTTCAGCCTATGTTCATCACACATCTTTTCCTTTGCTGACTACTTAGCTGTACAGTCAGAGGCTTAATATGAATCATTTATTTTGCAGTAGCAGTGCAAAACTCTAACTGCTTTAGAAGTGCCAAAAATGAGATCTTCTAGCTCTTCCCACAAGATTTGTGCAATCCATTATGCCCCACATCTTTTGAAAGCATCTTCTACCAAATTCCTTGCATAGTAAATTAAGAATTAGATATACACACCTGGATGAATACACTAAAAGACACACACACAGTGTTCTTTAATTTAGACAAAATTCTGTTTACTTGCATTTATCCTTGAATATCTCATTGAGTCCTACATACCATGAACCTAGAATAGTGTACAAGTAGAGTATGATGTATAAATTCTGTTGTCTACAAATATATAGATTATAATTGGCAGATATCATGATTTAAAGAATAAAAGTAGGAAACTTATGAAAAAGAAATTACATTTCAACTAATTTATTGAAATTCCCGGAACATGCAATTATATAAAAAAGTTTGTAAAAAAAAAAAAGAATTAACACAACAAATATGCTTTGAAAATGCTGCTGAAAAAATGTCACACAGGAAGGACCCAGTATATGAAGTAGCTACAGATTAAGGAATAAAATATCTCCATGGATTAAAACATGGGAAATAGAAACGAGCAACTTTATTACAGCAAAATTACAGCAGTGGGGTTTTTATGAAAGTCCTGTGATACGTTTTGTGCTTAATACTTTAATATATGTTTGGGAAACAGCCAAATGGGAATGACGAATCTTGCAAATGGAACAAAAAATTTCATTTATTTCAATCCAAGAAAAGATTATGGGGATATTCAGAAAGTTTTCATCAATTGGGTGAATGAATGGTGTGATAGCAATAGAAACTGTAAGCTTAATAAACAGCAACCACAATATTAGAGCAAATACATTGAGACACTTATCCTCACCACTGAGTTCTGAATTGAGTAAATTAACTGAAGACAAACCCAGTCATCATAACAGATAATGTGTGCACCCAAAATCAATAAATCTGAGCAAATAAATAGGGGAAGGAAAGTAATACAGAATTCTGATGAGAATCAGACAAACTGCTTATCAAATTTCAAAAGATTCTGATCAAAAGCATGGAAAACATCCAAGAAGGGATTTAAAAATGGAAATTTTTCACTTCAGAAAGAAAATAGGATTTGTTGCCTCAAATCTGCTGTGGAAAAACCTCAAAAGAAACATAGCAAAGGACAGCTAAAAGTAGTAAAAAAACCCCCTAACTGATATTAAAATTGGAAATGAATCATGCCTTTCTCCATGTATCATAATTTAAGAAATTCTTCATCAGTTAATGAATTAATAAATTGAAAAAATGAGAAAAAAGCCACCTTACTCATAACATGTGGTTAATTTTTGATGCCTCTTTCCACACTACATTGTCAAAGCCAAAACCATTCTTCATTAGAATGGTTTGAAGAAAGAGGAATTCAAGTGGAGAAAATGTGTAAGTAAGATAGCAGGAATATCCAGAATTAAAATAATAAATATTGAAAATATTTTTGAAAACTAAAGTTTAAACTAACTTATAGCTGTCACATTGAGATGACATGTAGGCTCAGATTAACCTGTATTGGCAAAAACTTCTGAGTTGGGTCATTCAATCCTGTGTGTAAATTCTTTGTCTTGATTTTTTAACTACAGGATTCTTAAACTTGATTGTATTTATCACTTGAACACAAAAAGCATCTGAGTATGTGTAATATTGGTACCTAGTGTAATCTAAGAGCATATATAATGTGCTGTTCTGCCAACTACTCATTTTGCACATTATGCATTTGCTGTTGCCAGTGGGTGTGTGTTTTGAGGCTGAAAGATGAACATCTGCTTGTGTGCTTTGGTGAGGAGGGCCAGACTTAGGTTTTGTTTGACACATCTGCTTATCTTTACATGCAGGTCCTCAACCTGAGACATCCAGGTGTCTTCAGCATTGAAATACTCACCCCATTCTAAAGTAGATAGACTTGGACTCTCAATTCTGCTGAAAAAGTAGCATTTCAAAGATATCCTGACCCAGTTTTTGAATTTTTCTGTCTGTATAAGTCTGTGTCTGAGGTATTTGTGCTGAGAGGTCATGGTCACAATGCTGAGCTGTGGAAATGAGGAGCCTGCATCCCCAAGCTAGCAGAAACATGGCCAGGTGTCAGGATAGTGGATGCAGCCCACATTTTTGAAGCATCATGTCACAAGTCCGGCTAAGGCTGTCCCCCTTTCAGAGCCAGTCCCAGCAATGCTACCTGTGCTGGCTTAGCTTCCCTTTGCACTTGCACAGAGAGCAGACATTTACAAGGTAACCTGCATACTCAAATCTCATCCTTCAGTCTGCCACCTGCGTGCTCTTCAGAAGAGCCCTGGGTGCTCTTGGAATAAATTTCCCCTTCTCAGGTGGGAGCCTTAGTCTTCCTCATGTATTGAGGGTGGTATTTATGGAGACCCGGGGAGACTGTCACCCTGGTCACCCTGGCAGGTGGCTGTTTGGCCTCTGAGGTGGGGGCCAAACTGGTGGGCATATTCCCACCAGTCGGTCTCTGGACAGACTCGCAGGTGTTCCCAGTCTCAGATACCTATTTCTGTGTTTCCAAGAACTGCGTTATTTTCTGTCACCTTTTCTGAGGTGGCTGTGCCCACTGCTGCTGCCTGACGCCAGGTACCACCCCACCAGGATATCCCCGCGATGGGGCTCACCCGCCCCCGCAGGCTCCGGCTGACCCGGGGAGACCCGCGGCGCGGAGGGAGGAGCAGCAGGGCCATGTGAGCCGCTGGCGGCGGCAGCGGCCCTCGGGGAAGACAGATGGGGTGAGAGACAGCGCCCGGTCCGGCTGTCAGCGCGGCCCCAGCCCCGCCGCGGAGGGAGCCCCTCCTCCCCACGCTCCCGGCCGGGAACCATGGCGTCCAGCGAGGAGGACGGAGGCGGCAACGGCGCCGTGGAGGAGAAGGAGAACGGCAAGAAGAAGAAGAAACTGGGTGTCCTGGCCACCACATGGCTCATCTTCTACAACGTCGCCATGACCGCGGGGTGAGCGGGCGCGGGCGGCGGAGCGGGGGCGGCGCGGCCGGGGCGAGGCGCGGGCCCGGCGGGGCCGGGCAGGAGAGCGGGGACGCGGGGGAGCCGCCGGCAGCGGGGCTCCCCTCGCCTGCCGAGCATTGCCTAATACGGTGCAGCGCTGCCGGCCGCCGGCGCGTCACCCCGCGCCCGCCGCGGAGGTTAAGTATAGCCGGGACCGGCATGCCGGGCGGGGGAGCCGCGTCCCGCGGCGCGGCCTCCCGGATGCGGACGGAGCTGCTGGGCGCCCGCGGGGAGCCGGCAGCGCTCCGCGGTGCCCGGGGGCTCCGGGGCCCGGGTCCCGTGAGGGGCGGTCGGTGCGCCCGGGCTGTGAGCGAGCAGAGCCCGCCCCGGCTGCCGGCGGGCAGAGCTGTCCAAAGCCGGCCCGGCCCGCGGGCAGGAGCGATGAGCGGGGACCGGGGCACGCAGAACAGTAGCCCAGAGATTCCTTTGAGCTTGTGCTCCGTGCTGCGAGGCGTTGCTGTGAGGAAAGAGGGTATTTATCTTGAATAACAGATCATAAGGGCAGTCAGATTTATGTTGTTAATTCTCGAAGCACATATTCTCACTTCTTGAAGATTTTCACTGTTCACTAACTCCTGGGGGGAAAATCTTCAAACTGTCCATTTCCACGTGTTTAAAAGAAAGCTAAGAATGAAAAAAAATACAACTTCTAGTGTGGTATTCATCATGAGAACAGTTTTACTTTGGTTACTAATGGGTGGTCTCACTGCCCTTTGAATCCCGTAGAGTAAAACTAACACGCCACAGTTGAGGCAGGAGCTCAAGCACTGCTGGAGAAAGCCAGGAATGTGATCGTAATGGCTTTCTTCTCACTGGCAACTGTGAATCTTGATTATTTATTAAAGTCTGTTCATATATTATTGCAGCACTTTTTGGAAAGTGCTTTTACGTGAGGTTAATGTTACCTCATTGAATTACCAGTCTTGTGCTCCATGTGTGAATTTGCTAATGAACACTGACTCTTGCCACTGACTTTTATATGTCTCTAAAAGATTATCGAACCATATTAGTTTTGACCTTAGGTGCTGCAGCAGTATCTCCCACTTCCTTCTCTCTCATTTTCCATTAATATCAAAAGAAATTAGGACACACAAAATTGGATTTTTTTATGTGGAAACAGAAATAAAAGAGGTTGGAATAAATTCTTATAATCATTTATGGGCACAATTTAAGAGAAAAATACATATTTGAAATACAGGTATACTTAACAGAGACACTACACAGGATAAATATTTAACTAGAACAGTATATTTGTCCAGTTGTCCAGGTGGTAGTGCAATATATCAAAATGTTTCTGGAGTTTTAACAAACTAATGCATAACTACATGTTAACAACCATTCTGATAAAAAAACCTGCAGCTTATCTTTGTTTCTAAACAGATTTAAGGAACTAAAATGACAGATCAATACTCAGTTTTGCTGAAAGTCCCAACTAGAGATGCTGCCTTTATTACAGAAGGTGTTTTCCATTTCCTGGTGATTTGTAATAATCAGTATGAGGACTTTCCTGAGATCCAAAGTCAAAGCCATCGACAGCTGAATAAATCTATCTACAGAAATTTATGTCCACATAAAAAAATCCTTTAAGAAAAATACACTTGCCATCTTTGATTCTGAGTGTAGTCCAAGATTACTTCTCTCTGCAATGCTTATGCTTTGGTTGTGGAATGAGATGCAGAAAATGCCTTGTTAGGTTAAATATATTATGACTTCTCCATCTAAGTCACATATAGATCTGTTGCTGCCACATTTGTGCTGCCAGCTGGATGGAAACTCACCATCACCTTCCTCTTGTCAAACATCTCACTGTAAAATGGAGCAGCTCCACTGTGAAAGACTTCCAGTGATATTCCAGTAATTCTTTGTTTCCACAGTGGTTGGAGACAACCTGAAATAAATGCACTCATTTAAAATCCGTTATAAAATCTAAGTAACACTTGCAGGGGAAAATTTTGAAGCACTGACAGATCAGATTCACAGGCTTAAAGTAGAAGGGATCAAAGAGGGGAATGATTCCTGCTGTGTGGGGAAGCCTGACTAACTCTATGTGAGTTTGAAATGCTGTCATGAAGTGCTGGAATGGGGCACACCAAGTGGCTGCATAGCAGAGGCCGCCGTGCTAGGGAGCTGCTGAGGGGCTGGCACTGACGTCCGTGCCATGTGAGGTGAGCCAGGAGCTGTCAGGATCCAGGCACAGGGGGTCTGACCAAACATTGCTGCGTCCAGGTACCCTGTTTCCAGTGCTAGCCTATACCTTATGCTCAGGGAGGACTGCAGGAGGATGAGTTAAATATTTGTCCTAATGTTTATGTAAATATTTCTCTGATGTTTGTACTCTCTCTGAACCTGTCTCTGAGTATTTCTGAAGCCCTTCTGCTTTGTCACTTGGGCCCTTCCTTAGCCAGAGCTCTTGTTGCTGCAGAATATACTTGCCATGGCTTTGTGGAGAATGAAAGGACTGAGTAATTGTTCCCAGCAATTTCAGAGACATTAAACTAAAATTTTTGTCATTTTTGATTTTTATTTTTACCTCTCCGAATAGCCATCCATAGCTCTTGCTATGCCTATGTTAAAGAATTTTTGTACTTTCTTGGTTTTTTTGGATTGAAACCTGAAGTTTTCAGTCTTCTTGCTAATGTGATGTTTTAAGAACGAAGTGTAGGTCTGAAAGGCTGAGAGAGTTTGGTTTTTCAGTCTGGAGAATGGAAGGCTCCAGGGTGACATAATTTCAGTTCCTGAAGGGAGCCCACAAGAGAGCTGGAGAGGGAATTGTCACAAGCGCCTGTAGTGATAGAGACTATCACTAGAATAAGGTATAATGGGTTTGAACTGAAAGAAGGCAGGTTTAGATTAGATATTGGGAAGAAATTCTTTACTCAGAGGGTAGTGAGGCACTTGCAGAGGTTTCCCAAAGAACTCCTGGATGCCCCATTCCTGGAAGTGTTCAAAGCCAGGTTGGAAGGGGCCCTGAGTGACCTTGTCTAGTGGAAGGTATCCCTGCTTATGGCAGAGGGGGTTGGAACAAGATGATCTCCAAGGTCCATTCCTACCCAATCAATCCCATGATCAAGGAAAATACAGTACGCTGTTTTGAAAATCCTTATTATATAAAAATGGGTTTATTACATGGAAGGAATTCCCCATGCCTTGGATTATTTTACAGTGTCTGGGCATGTGGTGGGATCAACCCACAATTTAGATGTTTATTTTTTTATCTCAATTTCCATTCTAAATCTCAATTTAAATTTTATGTCAAATTCTACTATGATTAAAAGATACTGTTACTTTTTCTTTCTTTACATTGGAAGGGTTATTAGTTGGCATCATTGTTCAGTTTCCTAAAAAAAAAAAAATAAATTTATCCAACACCCTCAAATGTGCTCGTTAAATATGTTTCTTGAGGTCAGGAGCATAGAACATCCATCTCTCAGCACTTTGGAGTCTGATTTTTAAGTCAACTTTTAAAACACTTCTCAACACTTTGGAGAACATAATTATGGTGGTACCTTTGTTTGGACAATCACAAACAGGAGCATTAAAATCACTAGCCAGTCCTGAAATCAGTGAGTTGAGAGGACATGAAAAATGTAAAACTGACGTGCATAAATTCCTGTCCTTTACTTTGACAAACTTGAAACTCAAACAGTGACTTCAGCGCCAAGCTCACCATGTGGTTTCAAATAACAGTATTTAATAGTCAAGATGCATGAGGATTTAATAGATACATAAACATTTACATAAAAATATGTAGTCACTGCTGGAGAAAAGTCTGATGGATGGGTGGTTTTGGGGGGTTCCCTCAATTTAGTCAATCCTTGGAAGGCAGCAAGTTATTCTCCATTATTTTCCAAGTAAAGAGATGAGTGTAATGTTTACATAATATTATATACTATTTATGTCTAAAGATATTTTTTCGTTATCTAAGAACACCGACAAGTGAAGAATCAAAGTTAACCTGGGAAGAAAAATACTCTACTAAATTATTTACAATGGATGGATATTTTTAGAATTCTAATTTGAAATGTATCCATTCTCTTTCTTTTATAGGTGGCTGGTATTAGGTATTGCCATGGTGCGGTTTTATATACAGAAAGGAACACATAGAGGCTTATTCAGAAGCGTTCAAAAGACGCTTAAATTTTTCCAGACATTTGCTTTGCTTGAGGTAAATTTTAAACATTAGTTTGCTTTACTGGATGCTGCATATCATAGGCAAAACACATCATTTTCCTGAATTTAAAATAAGAATATTATCTTAGTTCTAAAAGTCCTTTTTACTTTATTATTTAATGAAGTTTTGGGGGCGGGACAAGGTGATTACTTGAAACAAATCAGCATGTGTTTTTCAGACTTAATTCTAATATTTCTTTAAGTCGGTGCCTGGGAACTGCTTTGATTTGAGAGTCTTTAATGCAAAAGGCAAAATCTTGAAGGCATTACAGCCAGCAGATCAGCCCTCTAGTGTAGTAGATATCACCATCTCAGAGATTGAGTATTTATAAAGAATATACTCTTTATACTGGACTTACTATCCTTCTGTGCCTTTCCTGCTTCTACTTATTTAAAGACGGGATTCACACACCCCATATAACCCATTGCTACAGGGTCTGTGCAAGATTTGCAAAGTATTCTTTAAGTAATACTTGTGCAAACTGTACACTACTGGTCTCAGTTCTGGTACATCTGTGGAATGAAGCTTTATTGCTGGGTTTATGGAGCACTTGCAGTTCTTTCCCAGGCACAGCAAAGAGTGTCTATCTACATTTTAATTTTTTTTCTCAATCTGCCTACAACATTCTAGTTCAAACAACTGTTAAAATCATGTCATCAGCTGCATATAAGCTTTTGTGCTGTTAAACTTTCACTGTAATTCTATTCAAACCTGCCAAAATTATGAAAAGCTCTTCATTTGCTAAACATTACTGACCAGAAAATACATTGTATCTCAAGCTTCATAGCTGTCATTGACAAAAGTATATTAATGTTAATAATCTGTAATAAATGTAGAACATTTTAAAATTGCTGTGTGGTTAGCATTCCTTATGTGACTTCCTCTACACTGTCCTGTAAAATTGTTCTTTGAGTAAGGTAAAGGAAGAGAAGCTAACTAGTTGAAAAAAATGCTTTGTAAGTACATAAATGTCTAATATTTACAATTAAATTGAAAAACAAATGTCGTTCATGTATTTGCACAGCTCAAATGGGACCATCCCAACACTGATTGCCAGGGCTCTGCCATGTATTTCTTTTTAAGACTGTTAGTGGGAGACAAAATCCAGAATTGAGCCTAGGTTTATATTAATGTCAAAAGGCCATGTTTATAGGGTAGCTAGTAACATGCCACACATCAGTAACCTCTGACATTTTTATTTACAGGTAATCCACTGTGCAGTTGGTGAGTTCTTTGTTTTAGTTTCTCCTGTAGCTAGTTAAAACATGAACTGTGGAGCAGAGATAACATGTTTCTCTTTTTAAGGAATAGTTCGCACATCTGTGCTTGTGACTGGGGTCCAAGTGAGTTCCAGAATCTTCATGGTGTGGTTCATTGCACACAGTATCAAACAGGTATGTGTCTCAGCAAATTGTGTTTTGATTGCTTTTAAGGAGAAGCTATTACTGCAGTTCTCATTTCACAAGGAAGACCAAGCTAAAAATTAATTCTATTCCTGTAGAGAATGCTTACATACTTGAGTGCAATTTTGGAATTTAGGATTGCAAAATAGAATTCGTGTGATTCTTGCCAGGAGACGGAGTCTGGGTCGTAGCTGTGAATCAGCAGTGTTTTCAGCATTGTGCCCTCTGTGGTCTGCCTAAATGAAATCAATGACTACTCCTGTTATTTACAAGCAAAACTACCTTAGTGTTAACAGTTCCCTTTCAAAAATTTTAATTAGCACTTGCTGAATTAATCTAAATAAAAGGTAAATTCATGTTTTTAAATCTGTGTCTTGAATTCACATGGATAAACATGGTAGCGATTTTGCTATTATTTTTAGAAGCCTTCTCAAAATTTTAATGTTATGGTAATCTGTTAAGATTGTTAATTTGATGGCATCTAGTGTGTCACAATGGCACTTAAGGACCTGTGTAAATGACAATGCTTATTTGCCTGGCTTTGGGTGGCTGTTGTAAGGTTAGTGATCCATTAGTAGAATGAAGCAAGCAGTTGACAACTAGTAGGTAAGGACATCAGGTTCAATTTGTGAGATGTGCTTTCTGTGAAAGGTGTATAAAAAATTAAGTGATAGGTTTTGAGCTCCTGAATTTCTTCAGGACTTGAAAAGCTGAGCCATTAAACTGTCTCACCAGCAGATGGCATAGGCCTTTCTGCAGATGAATTATCCTAGCACCTGCCTCAGTTATCAAATCTTCATTTCATTTCACAAGAGGACTTGTTTTCTACACTGCATCTTTTCCTTTGGCATGGAATAAAGTAAATAGGGTTTTCATAGGGTTAACTTTTTTGTTCTTCTTTTTCTTGTTGTTGTTTGTTTTTTAGGTTTGATTTGGGTTTTTTTGGTTTTGTTTTAGTTTGGTTTAGGTTTTTTTTTGTAAGCTAACTTTTTATATTTTTCTGTGAGGCAAAATGTCTCAAAGATTAACAAGATTCTTATATTAAATATCTACACATGAGCTGGACTATAGCACTGCATTTTGCCTTTTTTACTATCTGCAATGGACTAAATCTTAAGCATATCCAGCAATTTCTTTTATTTCCTCTATCTACACTACTGTAGGCCAAGCTGTGTCCAAGAAGAAATACATTTGAATGTATGTCTGATTGTATTTCATGCTGTTATTGCTTAGCAGGCATGAATGTTCAGGGTCACTCTAGGTGGTGAGAGGCACATCAGTGATAATAGCCAGAGCCAGGCCTCCCCACTTGACTGCAGATTTGCAAGGCAGCAGATAGGAATTCTCTGCATACTTATTTAAAGCTCTTCTGCTTGGATTTAGCCCTGTGCCATGAATCCAAGTTTGAGTTATCAATGTTTGTCTCTAATTGCATGAGGCAAAGAACAGCCTAATTCTGTCTTTACCTTTGCATATTTGTTTGGGTGTCTGCACTTCAGTTGCTGCTATTTGTTTGTGATTTTGGTGCTATTTTTATGTCACCATTTTCTTTATGATGTTGGTGAGATCCTTCTGCTAAAATTGCACCTTCTGTGACTGACACATTGAGGGTGCGATTTTATGAGCACTTATAATTCTTTTTGACTTTTGTCAGAGTTGTGGATTTTCAGCATCTTGGAGATATATTCAGCTTTGTCACCAAGTTGCATTTTATTTTGAAAAATAATTTCCCTTTTTTATTTTTTTAACAAAACTTGTGTTGCTTTATTCTATTTCACAGACATCCCTGGAGCTTTTCATCCTTCAGGCATAGAAGTGTATTACAAAATTCCTTCCCTCTTAAAGGAAAGAAAATTACTTGTGTGTAATTTTTCCTCACAGAAGGTAGTGTTTGTAATAGATCCCCAGGTGCCTTCTTTGTATTTGGGGACTTTTGTTTATTTGTTCACTCAGAGTGAAAAAGAACTGGTGTTTTGAAACAGCAGAAATGTGCTACTTACTGATGAGGCAGTTTAATGACTCAGAACTTAAATTTTACATGGGATTGTTGAGTGAGTTTACCCAGAGCTCCTGGTCTACCAACTACTCTTCATTTAGAGAGCCATCTGTGCTTCAGCTCCTCAACTATCTTAGAGCTCCCTGAAGTCTGCCAAGCTTGATCTTCTGTGACCAAGTTCCAGTTAGTAGGTTATATAAAGCAATTCCTTTTGTCTAAAGTTTCATGGAGATGTGCATTATATATCGAAGAAGAAGCAAGATGAAAAGTAAGAGAAAATCTAGGAAATGGAGTAGTGAAATGCAGAATGATTAAAAAGTGGTTATGAGAAGAACATACCTTCTGTAGCATTTTGTTGTTCTTGCTGCTTTGAGGAAGAAAAACATAAACAATTAGATAAACCACAAATAGAACAGGGATAGTTAGGTAGTCTAGTGGAATGTAGGTAGAAAACACAGAGGAAGAATAAGCATAATTATAGGGTTTTATATTTTGATATTTGCATAATGGAGGAAGATTGCTCAATTTGACAAATGTCTGTTTGTTAGTAATCATATATGATAATGAACTGTACATGGTCATGGTTTCAGCATATCACTTTTGTGCCAAAATTGTCTTTCTTTACAAGGTACTAGTTCTGTTCTATATATCTTAAAGAGAAGTCTGTTGCAGTTTGCACAGAAAAGAAGCCTAAGGATGAAGAAAATGTTGGTTCTTTATACTTCTGCAGATCCAGAATGAGGAGAGCGTTATTCTTTTTCTGGTCGTATGGACTGTGACAGAGATTACTCGATATTCCTTCTACACATTCAACCTGCTCAACCATTTGCCATACTTCATTAAATGGGCCAGGTGGAGATGTCTTGCACTCGAGTTTCTCATGGTTCTGTGCATGTTGGTTTCACGCATGCTGAACTAACACACAGGAGAGCAGATGTTTGAGCTTTGGTTATGTGTCAGCAAAGTGCAAGTCAGTTGCTTTCTGTACTTGGGATCATTGCTGCTTGGTTTAATATGTTAAAAACATTTTAGCTGAGGTTTTTGGAGTATGGTTTGTTCTTTGCTTTCTGTGTCTCACAGTTTGAACTCTGCTTTCACTTACTCTAATTTTATTTCTCTATCCTTTTAATTTTATCTCATCTTTTAATTTGCAGTATGACTCTACATGATGCTCTGAATACAGTGACCAAAATTAAGCACCTGTGCTAGTCTTTGTGGATGTTAGTTTTTTGAAAATGTGGGAGTTGTTGTCACTCAGTCTGTATTATTACTTTATAAGAAGTTCTGCTTTATCAGACCTTTTGTAAGATTATATGCATGTAGTAAAGTTAAATACTGACTTAGTTTAGGCCACAAAAATTGAGTTCCAAATCAAAACTGTCTTGATTTTGAAGCATTCTTAAGGTTGGCCACTGGATCACATACACTACACAGACCGTGTATGTTTATCAGGAGACTTGACTGGAATAGTATTCCATGTAGTAATTATTTGAAAAATACATGTAAGGCAGACTTGTTATATTAGAAGAAGAATATCTAAGCTACATTCAGTACAGATGCCTCCTATTTAAAAGAGTTTGTTTGTTATTTTCCTTTATTTTTGTTTTATAGATAATCCAAGTTTGATGCTTCTAGTGTGCTTCTTTGATATGTCTGATATTTATGTCTATTCTTATAAAACGTTTCTTTTTTGCTAGTGCCTAAGTGAGAGACTTGTTTAAGCACTAAATGACAAACTTAAAGATATTCAGATTGGCTATCATCAGTAGTTTTTTTAATACAGACTTCAGAAAGAGAAATGCGCTCAGAACAAATTACATTGACAGATAATAATTTTTACCATCAGGTCAGTGTGCCTTGAATAACAGAATTTTGTTTCCATAATATAGACAGTAGGGAAAACCAACATTCTCACTGAAAAGACATATGGTGAAAATTAATATAAATAAAACATTTGAAAATATATTATTTTTTCATAAAGTCTATAGTATCCCTTCAAGATTTATGGATAAACAAACAGCACAACTGGGCATGTATTCAGTACCAAGAGAGATGGAATTTCTGATCTTTAGCATATAACTGCATAGAGACAAACAATATGTAAGGTATTCGTTCCTTCTTATCTAATCTGCATTCTTCTTGGTGCTGCCAAGCAATAGGACAGGAGGCAAAGGGCAGAAATTGATGCACAGGAAGTGCCACCTGAACATGAGGAAGAACTTCTTTACTGTGCAGGTGCCCAAGCACTGGAACAGATTGTCCAGAGAGAAAATCCAGTGTCTCCCTCACTGGAGATATTCAAAACCCAGCTGGACACAATCCTGTTCCATGTGCCTTAGGAAAACCCTGCTTGAGTGGGGAGATTGAACCAGGTGACTCATTGTGGTCCCTTCCAACCTGAACTATTCTGTGATTCCCCTCATCTGGGAGTCTTCTAAGCCCTTCTGCTTCTAGGAGGATTTCATGCTTAGTTGCTGCTGTTTTGGATCTCATTTCTTTTGGTCAGGGAGTGCCCATTATACCTTTCTGTGTGACAGCTCTCATTGCTGTTCCCTATATGAACTGGAGAATTGTTCCATAGGAGAACCTGCATATCCCTGGTGCACTGTGTGAAAGAACAGCACATAACCTATTGATTACAATTTTCATTTTGTCACTGCCTCTGTGGCCTTTGGCATTCAAACCACATTTTCTTTCAGCTGGATGTTTTGCCTTTTATTTGAATATCATCTCACTTTAAAATGGATCTGATAAGTTTCTGGCACAGTCATTTTCTTTTCTCTTTTTATTCCAATTTCCATTAGTGGTAAATGTAGTATTCCCATGTTGTAGTGAGTAAAACAAGCTCTTGATGCTATTCAACATTGTCATTATCTTCAAACAATTTGTAGTACATACAACTGACCCAGTGTATGTGCACTGTGATGAAAATATGTAGGATTATCTGAGATTCAGTCCTGGTCTGAATCCTGTTGGTGACAATAGGAGTAAGAATAGTACATTTAAAAAAATTCGTTACTGGAGACTAAAAATTTGAGGGTGCTTCTATTAGAAAGAGATAAAAATGTTCTGACACTTCTCTGTTTTTAAACAAAGCACTGAGGAATTCTCTTGTCAACCAAAGCAACTCTACTGAAAGTAACTGAAACTGATATTTTGTGTCAAGTCAGGATGTGATCCCTGGTTCTGGTGCAGGAACCACTTTAGTACATTTCTGTGCCACTAATAATAACAAATGAAATTTTTAAGTTTACAGAGTGTTTCTCACAAGTTTTTTTTTTTTTATTATTCTTATTATTTTTCAATGCAGATACAACTTTTTTATCGTTTTGTATCCTGCTGGAGTTGCAGGTGAACTGCTAACCATATATGCTGCTTTACCCTATGTGAAGAAAACAGGAATGTTTTCACTGAGACTTCCCAACAAATACAACGTCTCCTTTGACTACTATTACTTCCTTATTATTGTCATGTTCTCGTATGTGCCATGTAAGTACTGTTTAACTGTAGAAACATTTTAACATCATAAAAATAAATCTTCAGCGATGCTATAAACACTGCCTGTATTAAAATTTGCTGAACACTTTCTACTGTAAGAGCCTGCTTTCTGTTGTGCCAAGCTATATTGTGCCAAGCTGCTTTAATTGGTTAGGCTGAAATTTACTGTCCTGTTATCTGCTTAGGAACATAATCTGTCTTAAAAATTTTAATGAATGTGCTAAAATTATTTCTCAGACTTGGATGAAGTAAGAAAAGTTTCTGCTTACACACAGATATGTCTGTAACTGTGTCATTGGGACTTTCTAGTGCCTCTCCCACTTTGAAATAATGACTTTAAAATGTTTATGCAAGTTGTGCCAGAGATTTACTGTGGCTTTTTACTGCTAATAACCATTTACCTTGGAAAAACCATCATTCAAGCATGCTCAGGAAAAACTTGAAGCAGTATGCTCTAAGATTTCATTTTCACAGAAATCATCCCCCCCAAACCTCTCTGAACATCTGCCAGTCCCTGGTTTAATCAGTTTACCTTTGTACTTATGCATGCCAGAAACCATGGAGGCAACAGTAGAGAGAGTATCTTATCTGTCTTTCACTTCCAGTGTTATCTCCACTGCTACCTAAGCAGTGAAGACAAGGAGAGAGCACCCTGATATACCAGCTATTCCACCATGAATAGGGCTAGACCAAACTAGGCAAATGTAATATTTTAGATAATATTAATAATTGAATATATAATATTTTAAAATACATTTATCTACATTGAGGCAGCAGATTAGAGAGAGAAATTGAAAAGCAGGAAAACTGAAGTTAAAGAGTCTGTGATCTGCATTCATGAAAGGTATTCATTTGAGAAGGCAACATTCAATATGGACTTTTGCAATACGAACACACACCTAAATTTTTGGTTCCAAGAAGTCATGAAGGACAACTAGAGAGATTTATATCAACAAAAAATATTCTAAGGTGTGGTAACTTACTAACAGTTTTACATCTTTTTATGTAACAACACTTCAGGAATAAACCTAGTTTTCTAGCCATTAAATATAAGGATCAGCTCTGTCAGTAGGACAGTAATATAATAGATGGCAGAGGGACAGCAAAGTGGGACCTCCCTACTTCAGACTTGAACAAATAGGGTAAATTTGTATCCTTCTCCAAGTCTTCAAAAATGCTTAGGACAGATTTGAAGTCTTCAAGCACTACCAGAATGTGGTGAAATCCTGTTTCTACAAGGAAACTGTTGGAGTGAAGTTCCTTGAACACAGGGTATTTATTCAGAGATAAATGAGCTTTGAGTAATTATTGTTTTTTAAATCACTGCAATATTCATGACTTGTTATTATTCACCTTAATCAACTCAACCACTGTGTGCTATAATTTTTACTCAGTTCATCATTCTGTAAAATAGTGGTTTTCCATTATGTGATCTGTTGAATTTTTCCATCTAATTTGCTTTCTTTTATGCTTTGATCAAGTATTTCCACAACTGTACTTCCACATGCTGCGGCAGAGAAGAAGGGTGCTTCATGGAGAAGTGATTGTGGAAAAGGACGATTGAATCAAGCTGTGTAACCATGGTGCTTTCAGTGGAAAGAAAAAGAAGAGAGGGTAAAGACCCAAAACTTCCTCTGATTTTTCTGAGTCCAAGTTTTAAAACATGGAACAAGAATAAACAACTGTGCCTGTGCCTGTGGACTGTATTATTTCTGCAGTTAATATATTTTGAGACCTACCTTTTCATCCTCAGATTCACTTTGGTTTTTAATTGTTCATTTCTTCAAAGAAATATTTTCTTATTTTCAATAGGTTGATGAGTAGCTTTAAGAATTAGAATAGTTGGCTACTGTGCCTTCTGTTCTGAAAGTTCTGTTATGACCTGTAGCCATTATCAAGAACAGAAGAAGAGTTGATAAGTTGTACTGAAAGTGAGTCTTCTGGAAATCAGAGTGTAAATTAGGTAATGATGTTTTTCATAGTCTAGGTGAATTGAATGGTATTTAAGCTTTATATTAAGTAATACCTTTCCAATTATAAGTACTGTAGCACATTGTTTAACATTTTTTTAATTACAGTATCACATGCAGAATTCCAGAAGGACTTTTGAAAAGAGTTGAATTCTTGATTGTCAGTGCAAATTTAGACCTCTCTGTATTTTCATATGTAATTTTAAAGATACTTAGATTATATAGATATAATATTAACTGGTTAAAAGTTTGTGCTGAGGAGAAGACAGGTTGTGCCTTCCTTTCTCTTATCAGTGGCTGGAATGGGACTCCTTTGCAGAGCAAAGCTCATTGTCAGCATGTTTCCTATTCTGCATTTGAAGTATGTATGCAGAAAAATCAGTATTGCATTGAAAATCTGTAGCTATGGTGAGATATTTGACTTCTTCTCAATACCTTGGTGGGATAAAATATATTTAAAAATATCATCCTAAAATATAAATTGTGCTTTGATTCATACCTTTGGGAAATTTTAATTGCTCCCTCCCCATTAATTGTTTATACTGTGTTGACCTAATTCTATTTCATGTCTTCAATAATCTGCAGGAAGGATCTACAGTATATTCATAGAAGTTAGAGGTGGTTTTATACTATATGGTACTTGAGTGGGAGAGGTCCAACAAATTGGAAGATTTTGATCTAACAGCGTAGCAGATTCAGAGAAAAGGTGATGCATTTGAGGAAAATTGGATACTGAGTGAGAGAGAGAAGATTGAAATATAGTAATGTGGTACGAAGCCTTGAAAATGTAGGCAGCAAACCTGTCTTGTTTCTGGCTTCACTGATGTCAAAAGAAGTGTATGCATATGTGGAAGAGCTGCATCAGGCAGCTGTAAATCAGAATACTTGTGGTTGCTGAGGTAATTTCTGGAGTAGAGTCTTCTGTTTTGGCTACCTCAGGGATGAAGAATTGGATAATCTTCTGAAAGCTCAGAGAACAATAACAAAACTAGTGGAAGTGAGAAGGAAGTCGGAAAGATTGAGTTGCTAATATGTGTAATTCTTTGTTCTATGATAAATATGGAAGAACTTTAAAAAGTATGGAGGTGTAGCTATGATGAATTTGGAACAAGGGAAAGAGCCAATGAATATCAGAAGAAAGGTCCTACTGATTAGTTCAATTATGGAATGACACTGCAATGCTTATCAATGCACGCGGTGTCTTGGAAGGGTTTCAGTTAAAGTTGGCAAGAGATTGAACTGCATATTGAAATAGGCAGTTTCCATTTTTAGCTTCAATGATACTATGATAATACAGCTTTTTGAAATTTGTAGATATGCCAGAATAAGGTGTATTAAGTAATTTATTAAAAAAGTAAGAATTTGCTATATCCCTGACTTTTAAAATCCATGTTGTGCCTTGGATTTGTGATATTTATGTGTGGCTTCATTACACATAAATGAGTTTCCTTTTATGTGACAGGTGCATAGTGGACTTGAGACAGAACAGTTGTATTTCTTTAAATTTTAAAAGGTGTAATCTTTATATTCCTTAAATTTCACACAAGGTGCTCTAATTTAACTTACTACTTCTGTGTTATATGCAGCTAAAATGATTAAAAGTTTTAAATATAAATTACATTTACAACACTGAATCACAAAATAGTTGTGTTACTATGTGTTCACACTAGCAGTTGTATGTATCCAACATTCTTTCAGTACTGTTTTATAAACTACGAGGAACGTATTGGCAGTTTTGGGAAATATATCTCCATTAGCAAACAGAAGAGTGTGATGAAATATGAAAAACTAAGATGAGATTAAGTTCTGTGTCTCTTTTTACTGTCAGGGCAGCTCACTGAAGACCATAGCTATCAATTAATTGAAAATGCATTGGATTTGAAATCCTTGATCAGATGAGTGTGTCCTGTAGATAGTAGTCTTTCTAAAGGAAATACTTGCACTATAAAAGTGTATTATATTTGTTTTCATTGCGGCCTAAGAATATTTTTATATGTTAATCAAGGACCTATTTTTATATCCTTTTGTACATATGAAATGAAAAAAAACAACACTGTTTGCTACAATCTTGGGTTACACTTCCATAAAACAACAATTTACAAGGTAATGATACAATTTAAAACTGGATTTACAGCCACGAGTCTTGCTAAATAATGAATTAACAAAAGTCAAGCTAAAATTTACTCACAGTACCACATTCAATGTTTCATTGACCAGAGAGATTGCCCCGTAGATTAGTTTACATGACATTTACCTAAGAAAAGTAAGCAACATGTTCTTTTCTTCCTTCTGTTTTTTGACTGAAACCTTTCCCTGAAGCCTCTTTTTCACAGAATCAGTAAGGTTGGAAAAGACCTCCAAGGTCACCAAGTCCAACCTTTGAACACCATCACATCAACTAGACTGTAGCACTAAGTGCCATGTCCAGCTGCTTCTTGAATGCTTCCAGGGGTGGTGACTCCACCACCTCCCTGGGGAGCCAGTTCCAATGCCTGACCAGCCTTTCCATGGAGGAATTCTTCCTGATGTCCAACCTGAGCCTCCCCTGACACAGCCTGAGGCCTTTTCCTCTTGTCTGGTTGCTGGTTCTGTTAACATATCTTCTGAAACATAGTGAGAATTGCAGGTAAAATCTTCTTGCTCTTGACTTCAGCTAGGATTTTATCCTAGGTAGTTATATTTAAATTTCAATATACCATCTTGAAACATTTAATTAGCCTGTCAAATGGATATTAAAACTTAAGTATGATTTTCATATGGTGCTCTCTTTCCAACTTCTTTTTTACATCTGTCTTTTTGTCTTTTCTCTGCAATATTCCTAGTTTTCTAAAGCATTTAAATCCTCCTGCTTAGGTAAGATTAGGAATGTATTCAAATATCAGCATCTCTGATGTTTTCATGTAGTCTTTTAACAAGTTGTCTTTATAAAGGTATTCTCTTACTTGTTCTATATAGGCCTTCTGAAATGAATTTATATAGAGCATGGCTTTATGAAACTTTTTGAATAGCGGTATATAGAAATAGGGAGATTCCTTTTAATCAGGTGACTTTTCCTACTATTTGTAGAAACAGAAAGCATCTTTTGTATAAACTACCTGAAAGCAGCTGTATTTCTTGAGGTTCTTCCCAGCACTCACATACTATGAAAAGCTGTTTTGGGACAGACTGGGTTGTTTCACAGCTCAGCTCAGAATGTTTGGAGGTCAGATTCCGGCTTCAGGGCATGGGCAGCAGCAAGGAACATGGTGCTGAGGTATTGCATCTTCTGTGTTACCTGGCAAGGGGTCACTGAGGCCGTGGTGAGCAGTAGCTGATAGATGTAATTTCTCCCACCCTGCAGGATGTGAGATGAGAGGAAGCTCAGTGTACTGTCATTACTGTCTGCTGAGGGAGCTCAGGGGATCAGCTGGAGGATCTCTGTGCACAGAGGGTGTGTTACAGAGAGGCTTTCCCACTCCACTCAGCTCTGGTTTGCTATCTGTTAGCCTACATGTCTTGAGATAGACAGGTCTGCCAGGACGGGCATGGCCCACCAACCTCAACAGCTCAGTTCAACATAAACTGACTTGGAGAAATGGTGCCGGGTGATGTTTCCCATTCCCATTGAACATAACATTTAAGCAGGGTCATGTTCTTGGATAGATTGCAAGTCTAGTTAACAGAGAGATGCATGGAGACCTGTTCTGTGACCAGATGGAAATATTTTAAATCTAGGTACATTTTAAATCTAGGTCTAGCTACTGCTCTGATTGTTGTACTCTTGGTCTTCACAGTAGCTTACTTCAGTGGATATTAGGATATGTGTATGGTTACTAAATAAACCAGAATGAAACCAATTCACAATCGTTACAATAATTTATCATTTCAAATTAGTTTAAATGACATTAACAGTTTTTCAATCAAGCTCTTGCTTAATCTGCCTTAGAAAGAAAAAAAAGAAAGGAAAGTTAATACAAATAAATGTTCTGCACTAGGTAGTAGGTCCTCATAAATCAAAATTTTCAGGCAGGCAAACTTGCTGCATTTCATACAGGATTTTTTAAGTGAGTTTTTTTAACAAAAAAGGTGAAAGCTTTTCGGAAAATCAAAGTTTATTTCATAATGTATATTTTAAAATGTGCTGAGACTTACTGTATTATTTATTACCGGTTTACAATTTAAATTCATGCTGAACCTGCATTTTTTATAGATGATTACCTGCAGCCCAATAAAATGTTTCATTCTGTGTTTGTTACAATGGCTGTTTAAAGAACAAACTCCCCATTTTCCTGCAGAGCTCTGTGTTCTGTTGCTCAAATGAGTTTCAGTATTGTTACTGCCTGGGATGCTTTTCCAGGGCTGCTGAAGGGCAGGTTTCAGAGTGCCAAGGGCAGCTCCAGGAGGGCACAGCTCCACAGTGGGTGGCACTCTCTGGTTGGTGTCGGGCACCGCGGTGCCACCAGTGTCATTCTGGGGTCTCGAGGAGTGCCAGCTCTGCAGATGTCCCCAGCTGATTCATCCCCAAGACTTCCCAGATGGAGAGAACTGTTAGGTCACAAAAGCAAATCTGACAAGTGAACTGAGAGCTGTCCCAAGAGAACTGCAGAGAACTGAGTGTTGGGTGACTCCAGCCCTCTCGAGGAAGTTGCTGACAGTTTCACGCCTGCAGCTGGGAGTGGCTGGTGATGTACAATACTTTCTGTGTCATGTTGTACCACCTGAAACATGCTGTCCCTTTATTTATATTCTCCTGCCTCTCTGTTTGGTCTTGAATGTATTTGAATGCCCTTTCAGTTTATGGCTTTGTAAAAGTGTAAGTGCAGAAAAATTTATCTAAGTGTATAGAATGTATATGTATAGAATTGTACTTCAAGTTTCTTAATAATGTGAATGCACTGCAACTGCTTATTATTGTTATTTCTTCTAAAATGGTTATCATTAGAAGTTTACACAGGAAAGCAACACAATATGATACTTCTAATAACTTATTTATTTGCAAAAAATATATTTTTTTTTGATCTATAGATTCAGATATTTGTTTTAGTGACTGTTAATTCTGTAGCACTGTAGAAATTAATAATCCATTAAAAGACATATTTTAAACTTTGTTTTAGTTGATTTTCTAATTTTTTTTTTAGCATGTAGAAGTCAGTTCTTATAAGCATTCAGCATATTTCAGCAGACTGGTACTGTTTACAAATACTATACTTTTTTATTTAGAATTATTTCACAAATTAATTGTGAGGTCCCTTGTAACAAAAATAATCTTGAGGTCCCCTATTTGCTCTTACCCAGACAGTCTTTTCATATTTCTTAAAATATATTCCATAAAAACCAGGTAGGTTTGAGTAGTAATAATACTGGTTTATCAAAGAAGAGCAGAGAACACAGGGCATTCAAGAGAATACCAATATGTATGAAAAAACATTCATTACAGTGATCCTGAAATAGATGTTCCCGTAGTAGATGTTTCAGTGTTTTGGAACCGGACTTTTTTGTGGTATTAACCTTTGAGAGGGATGGAGGCAGAGAACATCCTCTGTCTATCCTTTGCCATGTGACTAACAATGACATTGCAGCTGTGAGGATTTCGTTGCCATGACAGTATGAGAAAGCAGTTTGTGAGCATTCGCACCTACTTCTTTTGAATTAGGAATCAAGTGGTTGGAACCCCAAGGAGCTTAACTGCATATAAAGCTTAAATCCTCTTAGTCAGATGTATTATAATGGAGATGTAGATCTCCTAATCTAGAAGTCACAGAAATGGTCTTCTGATCTAAATTTACAGGACAGGATTTACGTGTCCTGGCCCTCTACCAAGGTTAAGCAATTCAGATTTCTATAGAAGTCAGTGGAAGAACATCTACTGATCTCCACAGGAGTGTGATGGGATAAAGACATTGGTGTATTCTCTTCTGTGTAATTCTGGATTCCTGTTAGTACTGTCTGGGAGAGAGCCTGTGCTTGCTGTGCATGGTGGCACACTTCCTCCCAGCTCTGCAGGGTGCCCAGCACTGCTCCCTGCAGAACACTCCAGAACACCTGGAAGTCTCCAGTAGTACACCACTATTGCATTATACTGATTTGAATTCAGCAGAGTTGTAGAAAGTCCCTTCACATATCTATGTAAGTGTCTTTAATTTCTGAAATTAATCTAGGCCCAGTGAGACATCCCATTAAAAATAGGCAGGGTAGATCATCCCTCACAGCTGCTTGAACATTCCTAGCTTGAAATGCTGCCGTCACTGAACAACTTTGATTTTCATATATAATCTCTTGGTAGTTTGTGCTCATACCACTTTTATCAGATGGCACTTTGCCTGCCCTTAAGTGGCTGTTCCAGATTTCATAAAACAAATTGCAAATGACAAGCAAGAAAAGACTCAGATGGGTGTCCTGCTCCACACACAAAGCATCCTCCTGTGCTCGATAGAGAATCCCAAATCCTGGGTGTGTAGTAACATTTGCAAACCTTTTAATCAATCATGTATGAAGCTAAATATTATAATATGGATCTTCAACTCATAAAGAAAGGAAACAAATTTTGTTACCAAAGACATTATATTACAAGTGAATTACATTTTGTTCTCTAAATTAAGTCTGGGAAGACCATTAAGATTGAGACTCATTCAGTGGTAAACTGGGACAGTATTGGGGATCTTGCAGCCAACACTTGCTGCAAACTGAAAGCAAGTATTTAACATTACTTCTGTTTTTGTTCAAAGTGGGGTGATATTATTGAGAATAAAAAAATCTCTTGCCAGAAGGAGTTGTTTTACAGTGATCATCAGTGCCAGGTCTCAATTAATTTAACTTCCCAATCTCTCCATTATATCCAGTCAACTCTTAACAAAAGAGTTCTGTCTCTAGAAAAAAACAAACCTGAGAACAATTCTGCTAAAGTTTCTTAAATAGAAAATGTACTTTAGACTTCATGAGATATAAACATTTTTGAACATTTTCATATGCTTGAGAAATGTTTCTTTAAATAACTTGAAGTTTTGTAAGTTAGTTAGTTAGTTAGTTCTCACTTACAAAAACAGAATGCTTGAAAAGGCGTTGGAAATTTAGAGAACAATGCCCATATACGAAATATGCTGATATTGGATCTTTAAAAAGATAATCATAGCTCAGGGTTACCAGAAAGAAAGCAGAGGCACAAACTAAGTCTGCTTAAATGGCAAGAGTAGCTGAAATACCACACCTGGCTGTTCAGCTCCATTTGATCCATAGGCAGTATCCACTGCTGTCTATTATAAAATGTCACTGTGCTCATACTTGCTACAGAAGTTTTTGAATTTTTTAAAATCAATGGACATAAGTAGGTACTGGTGGTAGAAATGTGTCACTGTGATGTGCAGCTTGAGTGGGGAAAAAGGAAAAAGAGCATGGTATTTCCATTTCTCAGCCCTTTTAAATTGAAAGATTGTCTTAAGAGCCGTATTAGGCAGTGTTGCAAACATATTTTTATTTTGCCATAAAACAAATATAAGCTACTTTTTAGAGTATTATTTTCCCACAATTTCTTTCCTGTGTAAAAATAAGTCTGTGATCTTGATGATTTTCTCAGTTGTCTCAGGGTCCTGCTATTTCACAGGTCAGCAGTAGTCTGCAACTGGAAGAACCCTTCATTAGGATATTCCTAAATTGGTGCAATGGCTTCAGTCTTTGGGGATAACTCTATCCTCCCAAAAATTGCAGGATGAAGATAAAATATTCTATACTAATATCTTTTATGAATGTTCTTACCTCCTAAAAATGCCTAGTATGTGCAAATGGGTCTGTGTGGTTTGTTTGTCTAACTTTTGGTTTTTTGTTTCCGCCTGTATAGTTACTTAAAAACTAATTACACTCTTGCCTACTGAATATGAAGTCAGTGGACTGTGGTGGTTTCAGATAGGAGAGTTCTCTGAGTTTATGGCAATATGGCAGTAAACTTTCTTGATCATTAGCTTCAACTCTTAGCTGCAAATATTTGTGGGAAAGATACAATGACTTCAGCTTCTGAAGTGAGCATTATACTTCAGAATATCTTTCTGAAGGCATTTAATGTTTAAACATGGTTCTCTTTTGTTCTGCTTGCTTCTGATCTGTGCAGGATGCTGACAGAGAGGGAACAATCATGACGTGTCCTGTAAATAATGTCAGGTTGTTGTTGTTGTTCTCTTTTCACTCCCTGGCTCATTTGAAAACTTGCTACCATCCTTGAGCTGTTAGACAGCTCTAAATTGGAGGTAACTCAATCACCTTCCTCTGGTCTGTAAAGCATTCAGGGTTAGACCATGCAGAGGGCAGAAAGCCAGCAGGGAGCAATGGAACTAACACTGTGTGCTGGGTGAAGATTGAGTGGCTTTAGCCATGTGCCATGTGTAGTACGCAGGATGTATGTTTAGGGAACTGGAAAAGAGACTGTTCCTGAGTCACTAACTCCTGGGAGGCTGCTGTGCTTGTGACTGGAACAAACTTGCTGTTTATCCTTTGGTATTGAGAAGACACATGAGACGTGCTTCACTGATGAGAGGAACCATTTATATATCTGCTCTTGGTTTTCAGTTCTGGGCACGCTATGTGCCTGCAATTTGCATGGTTCTACATGTTAAAAGAATTAACACCTTCTGCCAGTGTTTTAATGTATTTTAATTCTGAGATGTCAAGAACTTCTTGGAAGAAATAACACCTTGGACTGATCTGATTCCATCTTGAGAGCACAAATGTTTCAAGGACCAGAAGTAAATCTATTTAAGGTTTTGGGTGCCCTCCATAAATAGCTTTGGCAGCTCATTCAGTCCAGTCTCACATCTTTCTGATGTCATCTTCTCCAGCATAATCTGTATCTTTTAATTCTTTCTGCACTATGAAATCTCATTACACAAAATAAAATATGTATGAAAGAGAAATAGGAGGGTATGTAGCCAGCATATTGAAAATCTGGGACCTCTCCTTCCTTACTGCAGTCTTTTGTGACAATTGTGGAAGGAATATCAGACCAAAAATTTTGAGGAACAACAAAAGTCTTGGTCACCAGCAATGGATTAAGAGTTTCCTGACTGAAACTGTTTGAGGGGAGTCTGCTCAGGGATGTGTTTCTTGCAGGATCTTGCTGAGAATTTCAGTCACAAGCCCTTTCTCCCAAGGAAGTCTTTTTCCTTTAAAATGATTGTGTGTACTCCAGAGGTGATGCTTAAACCTTCAAGGTATCTAGTGCTAGTGCTAAAATTTCTACCTTTCAAAGACTTTAACCTTTCTGTGATTCAGTTATACTCCCATTACAGGCCCATAGCATCCCTCCAGTGATGATCTTTCTTCATTATGTATTTCTTGTTTTCCTGAGACTGATGCATCTAAAAATATTCACAGCCCAAGCAGAATTACCTCGTATTTCCTCTGGTTAAGAAGGTTATTACTCTGTATTTGATGATTTTAAGCACTGAGGTTTTTTGATCAAGGCATGCTTAGTTTAAAGCTGTGAGATATACAATAAATCTTAAATTGGAGGAAGGGGTTAAATTACTTCATTATTTACTAGAGCCTCTGAGACTGTAACAGGTGCATATTGGAAGAGATAATGAGACGTGTAAAGTCAGCTGCAGACAAGCTATTATTTCACTATGTCTCTCTGACAAACCACAGGTAGAGAATTACTTGTCTCATGATGATGGTAGCTGCCCCAAGCACTAACCAGTGTCACCCTGTACAGCTCCTCTTCTGTGAGAAGCCGAGAAATAATTACCATGGAATTAACCTGAGCTCTAAATAGCTGTTATTCTTTAGGTACACTACTTACCAAGAGGTTTCATCTGCAAATAATACCTCTTGAGAATGTGAGCAGGCAGGATGTGATAATTTACAAAAGCCCTTAAGAGATTGCAATTTGAAATGTCACAGCTGGGTAGGTTTGCAGTTCACAGTAGGTTTGGAGATACAGATCCTGGGGCCAGATCCTTTTCTGCCATGCCTCAGGGGAATCGTGCTGGCTTACACAATTTTGAAGACTTGACTTTTAAAAGAGCTTTTCTAAGAATAGTTCAAAATTTGAATAGCTAGTATGTGTGAAATGGTGATGTTTTTTCTTTTTTTAATTTAGAAGAATTTTAATTTATTGAACAAGTTTCTTCAATAAAACTGGAAACAGTGAGGGATTTTCTTCTGAAGCGGTTTTAGAATAAACATTTCTCTGAATAGTCTAATAATGTGAAAATGCATTTTTGACAGAAAATTGCATTATTTTCCTAGAAAATTCCTGGCTAGCACAACATCCAAGTCCTGAGACTGGGGATGGGGTAGAGGGAGGAGGGTGGAAGAAGGTGAATGAAATGCCACATCTCCTTCCCAGCTGTGAGCAGACAGTGGAGGCTCCAACACAGAGAGAGCCAGGGAAACAGAGAGAGAGGCAACAGAGGGCAAGGTCACTTGTAACAATAGTCATAAAATCGAGAAAAAAGACTTCCTCAGTCTTCTGCCTGCCACACAAAACAAGGTAATGCTGCTTTAGGATGAAGGGGTAAAGGATTAATTAATTCCCAACTTGAGAAGAATACAGTCTCATTCAATGACATTTCAATGTACTAATTTTACCTTATTCTGTCACTGACCAACTAATCTTTTGTTCTGAATTAATCTGTTTCCTTCCTATGAAAAGCAATATGATAGAAACTTCTTTTATCTTTTCATGGATCTGTTCTCTTTCTTGGTGCTTTTAACTTGGTATTTGGAGAACAGTGGCAGGAACTTGAACAGAGAAGCATTCAACTCCTTCATGTGTTTTTACTGCAGATTTCTAAAGGAGTGTTTGGCTTGTTCTGTGCATCAGGAGATTCTCTGAAAATTCTCTAGGGTCCATCTGAAACACCCACACAGCCACTCCCCTGAAGGCTTTTGTTATCCCTGAAGTAGAGTTTCATTAGAATCCAGCTATTTGAGTTTCACCTCTGCCAAGGATTTGCCTTCACACTCTGGGAGCTCCCAGTACTTTCTGATACAGGGGTGGATCTTGAAAGGAACCAACCCCTGCCATGAATGTGACTCTTGCAGTGGTTGTGCTTTCAGTCTGGAGTGTAGATAGAGTTAAAATAATCCCTGTTCTGAGAGTTCACCCATCTCATTTTTACCACTATGCCCTCTGGTAAGGATGATTGACTGAAAGAACCATATTTTGTTCTCAGAAGCTTAGAAAGAGGCTTAATGCTGTGACAGACAAGAAACATCCTAAGAAAACGAAGGATGAAGTGACAACAAGAGTGGTTTAGAAAGTAGGAACTTGGGTTTTAACAACAGTGTACAGTAAAAACAAGCCAGTTCCAAAGTATAAATGCTGATCTTGCATGTCTGAAGTAAACAGAGAAGGTTTCCATGTTTCCAGATTTTTTTTCTGACACTTAAAGTGGACAAGATGGTCATTTGGTGGGAATTCATGTAGTGCCAAGAAAGTGAAGTTCCAGGTTTACAGCAAATGATATATGGCCCTTTGTGTCTATAAACCACATCAGGTGTATTTCCCTTTTCTCTATCACTTTAAGTTTTCCACACTGTATCTCTCTAGATCATTCTTTGGAAAGCTGAAAGAAATCAGTGACTCCCTCATTTCATTGTACTTGGCCTTACTTGGTTTAAGGCTATAGAAAATACAATTTTTCCTCTCTGTTATATGTGGGTCCCTTCTGATAGTGAGAACATTATATTGTCTTCACAAAGGATTGATGCTGTTTATTGGGCATACAACTAAAGAGGACATTAAAAACAATTATAATAATACAGTATCTGCAGACAAATGGCTTTTCTGACACAAAACAACAAAATGAGTTAGTGCTCTAAGTGTCAATTAATGCTTTTAAGATACTTTAATTGTACAGTATCTATTTCAGACTCATGAAATGTAGAGGTAATTTGGGCTAAAAGAAGATATGATTCACAGTCGATATGTAACTGTGACTTGACAAGGGGCTTAATAGCTGCCTGAGGCAGATCAGAATGTGTGATAATGAGAATCCAGCAGAAAAACACATCATGGAACTGAACTGCAGAGTTTCCCTGGGTAAATGGTGTCAGAGCTGGTCACGCTCCTTCTGCAAGGCAAAAAGGCAGAAGAGGGCAGTGACTGCTGCAACCTTGGAGTTAGTGACAAAGTACTCATTTTTGAAGTAAATATATGTATTCATTCATAGTCATATTAATATATAAATGTAAATCCATTCATATATATAAAAACTTTTTTTTAAATGCAGTTTGGTGAAATGCATTTCAAGCATGACAGAGAAGTGGGATCATGATAAAGCCTTCAATTCACTGTGCTCTGTTGTCTATTCATGTCCCTTGCCAAGTCCTTTCCAGGAAGCTGTAAAAAGAAAATTATTTGCTGGCTTAGGTTTGGACTTAACTCTGTTCCCTTCATTGCTACTGTGCTCTTCTCTGCAGGGGATCGTTTTACATGTTCTTAATTGCAGAGAGAGATCATGGTGTTGGCAGTGGTTGGACTGAGAAATGGGTTTTTATGAAGTGCAGTCCACTTACTGCACTGGAACTTCAGCACCTGGAAGCTGAATGATAGCATCCTGTCAAGCTGATGTTGATGACTTTGTCACCAAGAGGACAGATTTATTTGCACCCATGCATTTTATAGCAAGATTGGGCTTTAAAAATGTTTTGTCATGTTGCTTTATGATGCTACTTGCATTTTTCTGTTTGAGAATATTGCTACTTGGAAGTAAAACAAAGGGGAAGCTATTTGCTGGATATTAAGGTGAGATTCCTCTCAAGTAACTTTCTATGCTGCAGATGTCTGCAGGCAGGACAGGTACACAACCTTCCCTTTATAATCAGGGGAGAGAAATGGGTTGTTCATTTAACCTTTTGTAGACATCAAATTTTAATTGAGATGAACCCTACTCCAGCCTCCCTGGCTATAAATACCATCCTGTACCTGGCTCTGCCAGCAGCATTCCTAGAGGCACACTGATAAAGGACTCCAGACTGCTCATAGGCTGCCCCACCAGGAGGAGACTGGTTGTGTCCCTGCTGCATGTCAGCTTTCATGTGAGAAACTCTCCAAAACAGATCACTCTCCAAAACTGATCACTTTCCGGGGATGGTAAGTCCCACTTGGAGCAAATGAAGGAAAACATTGCAGACTATCTCTAAAGGAAAAAATCAATCCTATATTTTTCAGGATCTTATCTATGAGAAAATTCTGCACCTCTTAGAGGCCTCCTAATGAGTGACATGTACTTTCAGTTCAGTTCATGCTTGCTCACGTCCTCTCACCAACAGCTTTGCAATCCATTTGTGAATTTCACCCACATGAAAAAGAGACAATAATGTTTCAAAGACACTGTATTCCTAAATCCTTTTTAGAAAAGTTGTGCTTGAATACAGAAGAAAAAGCCTAGTCAATGTTACCATAAAAAGAAAGGCAGCACCATCAGCTGGTCATGGACTTGCCCCTGGCTAACCTGGGGTAGACACTCTGCCTGCCCTGCCAGCAGCAGCAGGCTCTGGACAAACCTCTGCATCCTGCTCTTTCTCTGGTTGGTACCTGGGGATGCAATAGAAAGCAAGGACTTCAGAAATTTAAGAGCAGAATCTCGGGTTGCTGAGAGAGAAAGGCATTAGGAAACTGCTGGGTCTGTGATGAAATGTGGAATAGATAAAAATCTATAGGAATCCAGGCTTAAACTGATTGTTCTGCACATGTCATTTCTAATCACTTGTAACATTGTAATACTGTTCACTTCTAGAGGTCAAAGAAGGATCAGGAGAATCTGAGGGAATAAAATGTACATACTCTCCAGAAACTGGAGCAAACAGCTGACTTGCCTTCACCTGCAGCATCACTTCCTGTAATCCCCCATTCCCTGCTATGAAATCCTCTTAGCATCCCTCTGAAACACAAGTGTAAAGAAAATTGCACTCTGTCTGCATTTCTATTTAGCTAACATAAAAGAGGTAATCACTGCTGCCTGGGTATTGTTGAAGTGTTATACCTAATGAGTCTACTTAAACACCTTAATGAGAGAAAAGGGTATGGAAAGGCAGTTCCTTTGAGCAATTTATCATAAAATAAGGGAAAGCTCGACAATGGAAATTCTGCAAGCCAGAAAACACAAATTCAGTGTGGAAGTGAATCCAGGCTGAAACATCCGTAAGAAAGGAAAAAAAGCTGTGTCCCCTCACTTGTCAGGCTGCTTATAACCAACCCAAAAAACTGCTTAAAATCAGCAGGTGCCACTGACACTCTATTGTGTCCTATGACTTAGACCTCCTCAGCCTTTGAGTTTGTCTTGGGTATTCAGAGCATCTCCTGTGCTGCTCTGCTCGGTCCTTGCTCTCTGGCCTGTCCTATGGACCAACTTCTTGGCCCTTCAGCTTGAGACTCCATCACCCAAGAGTTAGCATAATAAGTGAATTTCGTGCTGTATTGAACACTGTGCATAAAACATGAGACCTTCTTTTACGCTTTTAATGGTAATGGTATGCTTTGTTATTTTTCATCCTTTGTTTGCTTCCTCAGAACTAAACATTTTGTCTGCCCTTTCTAGACCTTCATTGTGTCCATCATTCCTTTTATCTGTGCATTAGCTTTCTGTCTTTATGGACTCTTTTACTTTTTAATGAGCCTGGATATTTGACCTGTTTTCCACCTTAGAACAGATGCAGTAGTCTATTCTCTAGAAGTGACTGTTCAAGATGTTATTGCCCTTTTGTGTGGAGCTCTAGAACACCTACCATGGCAGCCACTCTGCCGGTGCTCAGCAGTATAAGGTTTCATTTTTGAGATCTCAAATGACTTCAAAAGACAGTATCAAGCTGACAAAAATTTAATAGAGATGTTCTGCTCACATCATTCCCTTTTGGGAAATTCTTTTTCACCATGTAGACTGTGAATGAGTCCTTGTTTTTAAATAGGTACATTAAATCCCACTCTGCAAGCTCTTACAAAATGTTTTCCCCTAGGAATATAACAGTGGCCAAAGTCTGATTGCTGAAAATACACACGTCTTGCATGGTGCTTCCGAGGGCTGCAGGACAGCACTGATTCCAACTACGATTTTGCTTAGAAATCCATGAATTCCTTAATTTTTCTCTGTCCTCCATTGGCTAAAAGTTTAGCTACTCTCTACTCTGTAAAACTGTTTTCTGTTCCTTTTAACTCTTCCAATCAGATCAGGTTCTCTTTTGCTAGTACTAAATAATCTCTGCCTTTTCACAGGTTTAAATCCAGACTGTTGATTGGATTTTTCCCCTTGATTTTGAGATCTGATCCCCACTACAGTTTGCTCTGACACAGTGATTATAATACCAGTATATGGTGTATTTTGAGTTAAGACAAGTTACAGATCTACTATACATGGCTCAGAATTTCTCCTCCCCTGATCAGTTTCTCTTGTAAAGCTGATACCTCTCAAGAGTACTTTTTTTCTCCTAAATGTGATACACGCCTTCAGTACCTTTTGTGCTGCCTGACCACTGGCTCAAACTTCAACACTTCCCTATGCAAACCTGATTACATGAAAATCTAACGCCTGTCTTCTAGCAATATTTTAAAAAATACCCACTTCAGGGCCATCTTTCTTTCATACTATCTTCCCAGAAAACATAATGGTCACTTTTTCCTCTTGCCAGGTACATTTCTGGAAAATGTCATATTTCTTGCAGTTTCAACCTCACGTCTCTCTATATTCACTACTTCTTTCTACTTCTAAAACCTTTTCTCTGTTTTTGAATCTACTTTTTCTTATTCTCTTGCTCCTTGCATCAAGGAGTATTCTTTGGCTTGGGAACTTTTTCAGAATTCAGAATTACAGCTTTTAAGCACAGTGAGTCATTACTACAACAAAAGGTAAAAAGAAAGACAATGTGAAGAAATAGTACATTAGGGAGGGAGATGAATCTATGTAGCCCTCTCTGAGCCTGCCTACAGACAGCTAACTCTGACAGGATTGCTCCAAACCAGCACATTTCAGTCTCTGTCATGACCCCTTGTCGTCACATGCATTCAGGCTATAGTCACTTGCCCTTGAGAAAAAATACTCACTTGGTCAGAAAGTCAGAAAGATGTTAAAGAAATATTCTGGACACTGAAGAAGAGCTATGTCCTCTGTGCAAGGGATGGTGTAGGTAATTATTTCAGCTATTGACAGAGTTACAGATAGCTTTAAAATATGAAACCTTTCTCATCTGTTTGTAAAAATACTAGCTGGATGAAAGAAAAGATAAAAGGATAACATTGAGCTGTGACTGTGAAGAGGATCTGTGCTTCTGGAGACTGATGTTTCTTAAATTATGGAGGGTTAATATGTGTCTGAAAGACACAGTTAAACCCCAAGAATCACATTAATTGAAGGAAAATTGCACTGCTATCCTGAAAGCCGATCCCAAGATGTGCTGTTTTGCATTGGTAGGATGAACCATACTAGTGATAGCATGTTGCTAGCAGCAATAACTGTCTCTTGGGATGGTTATTATTGAAAGCCTTGAGACAACAGAGATGAAAGAGACAAAGGTTTCTGGTCTCAGGTAAGAGTCACAGCTCTTTTGAAAGGCACGCCTCATTCAGCAACAGAGACAAGGGCTTACCTAAAGCTCTGCAGGCATAACTAACAACAGGAGGTGAAGCAATTTAATGATGTGAAAGGCAGCTTCCAGGTGAAATATGGAGAATAACAGGGAGAAGAGATGCTTACCTTTTTAAAAAATTATTTATTTTTTCTGATAGCTGACAACAATAACAACAGCAGCTGGAAGTACCCGAGAGTGAGAGACAATGAAGGAGCCAGGATGAGTGGCAAATGGCAGAAAATAAGAAAAGTGACTTGAAAAGGCTCTGGGCCCCTAGTGGCTCTAAGAATAGTGAATTGGGAGAACAAAAGCAAGAGTGCACTTTGATAGAAAACATTAATGTGCTCTTCCTCCTGGCCGCATCTGAACCCTTTCTCAACCTATAGATCAATGCAGAAGCAAAGATGTGCTGAATCTTTCATGTGGATGTGCTGTTCTATAATAAAACCTGAACAAACAGGTTTTGTTTACCAGCCTTCCACTGAAGCCACATTTTTCAATCAGGACTCTTCTCATGTACCATTCTCCAGTCTACTGAAGCAGAAAGTTAGGTCTTCCTTTGACATTGACACCAACTTCCATTGGAGAGTCTCTAGCAGTTCACTTCAGAAGTGAACTTGGTAATGGAAAAATTTTTAGTATTTGAGTATGAAGAAAAAAAACTTTTTCCATCAACCAAAGCGTTCAGTGAAAAACAGGTGCCACAATTCTGTGAAGTTGGCAACAACTTTTGGTGGTGTCTGAATAGACAAACTTTGCAAACAGACCTGGATTTGAGTCATAGGCTTTCTCCCCTTGGATAAACAGCTTCACATATGTACTGTCCTGCTTGTTTAGTCACTTCAATTTTAGAACTGGGTTTTGTCAAGGAAAATAATATGCTAGGTGCCTTGTGAAGTACCTAAAAACAACTTTCTTAGCCAAGGATGAGTTCTTGCCCTTTTTTCTGCCACTGGGAGTCCCAGAAGAAGCTTGGGTCAAAGTACTGTAGATCAGGGAATTTTGTTCTGACTCAATGTACATCGTCTTACAACGTTCCCTGTTTAGTGAATTACTTATTTTTGTCTTCATATCATTCTGTTGTTTTAGCACCTTCTTAACAGGAGACTATTTTGAGGGGCAGCAGCTGCAAAGAAAATGGCAGCAGCATGACATCTCACCTGACAGCAAAACTCCCTTCTCATGGTAGTGACCACATCTGAAAACCTTGTCTTCATTCATGAAAAAAATAAACCCTCTAACTAAGACCTGCTCTCCCCGATAGCCCCTCGCTGTGTAGATCCTGGCCAAGACATGAATAGTCTTTCTCATAATTCCCTCCTATGTCTGAAGACAATTTCATGGAAAATTAAATGTGACAGTAGAACTTGCCAGTGACTGTGAGGTGACTGATAACTCTTCTCTCTGCTCCCCAGTACATTCAGTGTTCATAGCACTGAGTTTGGCAGAGCTGCTGGGTTTGCTCATTTCCTTTACTCTGAGCCAAGATTCCCAGTAGTGTCAGGACAATTTTAGAAGCAAGATACACTCAACTGAACTTCATCTATGAAGAGATGAACAGGTGCTTATAGCTGAGTTGTCAAGTCCATATATTACCTTGATGGGTTTTTTCTTTTTGAAATGGAGTCATAATGAATGAGTATAGGCTTTTGGCCAGTCCTCAGATTTCAGGAAGAAATCTACTCCTGAACTGATTCATTCTGGGGAAAACAAAAATGCAGAGAAGATAGAAACAAGATTTGCAGTATGCAGAGTAATTTTCAGGGGCAGAGTAGTGGCGGTTCCTGTTGCTGGTGTTCGTTGCTGGGGTTGAAGCAGCTGCAGGGGCTGTTGTCACTTTGTCAGATTTAAAGACCTTTTCCTCCTGAGGACACTGAGCACTGTTTGATAGGTCTGGGCCAGGCCCCAACACATTGTAGAAATTTGGGTCTTCTGTGGCGTGCCAGGGTGATAAGACACTTTTTAAAGAAAATTTTGCTTCTTTCCTGGATTCTGCACATACTGAGGCACAAGGTACAAACACATTGGAGGTGCCCACTGCCCTAGGGCCTTACTCATACAATTCCATCCACTCCATCACTCTGAACTATCCAGTTTTTGGGCAGATCTCTGGGTAATATTCTTAATTTTTTGTCTGGCCTTAAAGGAGTTCTGAAACATATGCAACAACATGCTGACTCCTAGCAAAAAGACCAGTTTGTTTTCAAGGGTAATCACAGGATATTCAAAATCTTTAAAATTCTTGACTGCTACCTGGAGGACAAGGAAGGAATAAAAGAGGGGAGAAAAAAAAATAGGAAGGTGCTTCCCCCATACGTTTTTCCTCTGAGAAAATGGAGAAAAAGCCAAAGGTGTGATTTTTAGTTGTTCCAGCAGATGACTCCCAAAGCACAGAGGTGCCTGCAATACTGAATATATCCACTAGGTTTGTGTCCTGACAAGCGGCATTGTCATATCATAAATCCATCCCATGAAATATACGCCACGTACTGCAAGTGAGGTATTACAGGTATAACTCTGACAAAACACCACAAATATGATGGCAAATAACTCCACATTTTAACTAGCAACTATTGTTAAACTAATACAATGAATGTTTATAACAATTTTCTTTTAACACACTCTGGTCCTTATCTCAACCTTTGGTTCCCCTGTCCAGGTGCCAAAAAAGGACTGTCATGGTTTTAAGCCCAGCTGGAGACAAAATATCATCTCAGCTGCTCACTCAATCCCCCTCTGCCTGGTGGAATGGGGAGGAGAATTGGAGTAAAACTTGCAGTTGACACAAGAACTACTTAATGATTGGGAATAGAGTAAAATACAATAATAATGGTAAATAATGATGATAAAAAGGAAACAAAGCTTTGCTGCACAGTACAATTGCTCATCACCTGCTGACCAATGCCAGACTTCCCTTCCCAAACCCAGACTGGCCATGCTTCCAGGTAACTCCCCCCAGTTTATATACTGGAAATGATCTGTGGTGTGGGATATCTTTTTGCCCAGTTTGGGTCACCCCTCCCTTCTATGCTCCCTCCTTGGTTTTATTTTTTGGGGGGTTTTTGGGGTTTTGTTTTGCCGGGGGGGGGGGGGTGTTTTTGGTTTGGTTTGGGTTTTTTTTTTTTTTTGCATGACTTCACTGAGACAAGGAAAAACAAAAGTCCTTGACTTAGAATGAAATGACTTTGCAAAAAATATGCATCAATGTGTTATCAACACATCTCTCATTCTGAATCCAAAACACGGCACTGTAACAGCTACTGGGAAGAAATTAACTCTATTTTAGCTGAAACCAGGACACTGAGACAGGTAAATTAACTCTATTCTAGCTGAAACCAGGACATTGAGAGAGGTAAAATAGTCGTTAAGCAATATCCAGAATGCATTCTTCCATAATACCCTCTCTCAAGCCTGCTAACTCAATGGATTTTAGCTTTTCTGTGCTTTGCTACATTGCATGACTACAAATTATATTTCAGGGAAGGAACAGAGCTGGGGCACCCACCTGTGTAAAGAAGTGATGTGATAAGGAAAGGTTTAGAGGAATCATTAAGGAAGGAACTGGAGGCTAGGGAGTTCTGTGAGGAGAACACAGACATGGATAGGGCATGCATACCCTGACATACAATCAGTGAATTTAGTCTACAGATTTTGAAATTTACAACCTGCAAGGCTGAAGATGTGGCAGCTGACATGCTCCAGTTGAACTGGAAGGTTCAGGGGCCCCATTGAACTGGAAGGTTCAGAGGCTGCTGTCCAGATCAGCAGGAACCTGGCTGGAGCATCTGAATGGGTGCTCATACTGCTGAGTAGTGGCCTGCAATAGGAGTGGGTCTGTGGGGTGAAACAGCTGCCACTGGGGATCCACTGTCCACATTATCCAGGTTGGGGACATGGAGGGGGATGGAGGAGGCTGTTAATGCCATTAGTGGCTGGAGCCCACTAGATACAAGCCAACCCAGAAACCTGTCTTCTGGTTTAATCTAATCTGAAAGCAAGCCATCTTGTGTGCCCTGAGACAACTCCACAAAGCAAACAAAAAGAGGATTGTTAGGGTGAACAGACTTCAAAAACATATCCTGAGTGTAAGAGCCTCTCCATTTCTCTAACAATATATAACAATTACCTGAGTGGAAATCATTCCCATGGGCAGGAAAAAGGTTGGTTAAGAGATGAGCTAATACTCATGGGAAACAAAGCAGAGCTTGTTCCAGAGTTCTGTTTAGGATGTTGAAGTATTTCTCACGCAGCTGTTAACAGTTTGTAAAATACCACAGACCCACAACCCCAGCAAACACTGATCACCTGTGCCGTGGTCACTGGTCTCTGGCACCACAGCCCTCTGATGCTGCTGTGGGACCTGGGGTGATGCTGCATAGCCAGTAACACAAACCCGTTTCTATTTCCTCTGGTCATTAATCACTCAAGATTTCGTTGGTGCTTAATGGCCATACTTTGGGCACTCCTATAAAGACTATAAGATTTCATGTACTTGGAGCCCTTCTGCCTTTCCAAGGCACTTACATTTTCTTTTCCTAGGAATAGCCTTGCTGATAAAATGAGTCACCTAGCCCCCTGCCAACAGTGAACATGATGACTGACACTCAAATGGCACCTTTCATGCTAGGAATGTTTAAAACCATGTGTGGAATCCTTCCCTGGCTGCTGGCTGTGCTGTCAGTAGATGCCAGAGCCTTTCTACACGCACAGAGCAGGAGGTCTCAGTGTGAGGATTCAGCACCCTTCGTCACTGCCTCGGAAAGGATCTGTGTGTGAGGCTCTGACATGGCTGGCAGGCTCAGGTGTTACACAGGGAGTTGTGGTGCTCCTGGGCCATGGTGCAGGGAACAGCAATGGAAGGGAACTGTGCAAGTTCTCTGGTGAGGCTCCTGCAGCCATGTCACAGGCACCCCTTCTCATCCCTCCTAATGTGCCAACAGCTTGATCCTCTAGCACACCAGTGGTCTCCTGCATGCTGCAGAGATCCAGGCAGTTGAGCATGAAAAGGTAAGTGACATGAGCTTTATGTTTATTCTGTTCCTAACACAAGCAAGACTTGACTGTCTGCCTTAGAAGCATGAAATAATTTCTTAAGGATGTGGTGCCTAACAGCACTAATGTTAGAAAGAAGACTAAGTATTTAATATTGGTATTTTGTGGAACACTCTTCATGGACAGAATTGCAACACAAAAGCATCTGAGGAGCAAACAGCTCAGCTGTTCCTTCAGCTAGCCGGCCAAACACATCTTCATCTTCTCTACCACAAAGTACCTGATTCAGAAAAAAACTGTAAACTATAGAAAAGGAATTAGAAAAGTAAAAATGAACTTTGTTTTTTCTTTTATGAAACTTGAACTGCAAGTTCTCACAAGATAATATTGCAAGCATCACATAAAAATATACTTCAATTACAAGGGAAGTCAGTGTTACTACAGCTAGAAGCAAGCAAGTGGGAGATTGAGGAGGATGGTGTCATTTGGTGTTGATGGGAGCCTTGGTCTTTTGAAATCCTGTGCACATCTGTCCAGCTACATCAGTAGTTTTCTATTTAAAGTCAAGCACTGGTTCACTGAACCTGACTCAAAGATAACTGCAGCTTGTTTCATAAAACTGGAAAATTAATCAGTGTGAAATGTATTGGAAAACAGGACGGTTAATTCATATGCCTCAGCAGTTTCCTTATTAGGTAAAACAAGCTTTTGATTGTTCTCCCAGGGCATGCAATACCTCAATATGCTGCAAAATAGGCTTTTAGAAATGAGCCAGCGCGACTTGCGTACCTCAGTGACCACTTTTGTGACAAATGCAAATGAATATTTTGAATCCAATGTCAAAGTCTAATCATCGAAATGGCAAAGGCTCAGTCACTAATTTCTTTAGATGTACTCTTCACCCTACAAAAACAGCCTGTCCTGGGCTGACTGGGACTCAGTGGGGTTTGCAGAGGACAGGGACCACTGGTTGTCCCTGTGATGAGTTTCCCTAGACAGCTACACTGGAAATTCTTCACAGCAGATGCAAAAGAAACCAGCATGGGATCAAAATCCTCCTATGGAAAAGGAAAGTACCACACATTAAAATAGCAGGATTAGAAGCTCGTAAAACAAAAGGGTGGCTTAGGGTTCCAGATGTATCATATTACAAATGGACTTTTACAGCTGGCTCTACTCCTTGGAACCACTGAATCATTTCCTACTTGGACACGTTTGGAAATGTCAGCTTTTTCCAAATGAATTCTATCTGGTTGCATCAACAGAAAATTCAGAGTGGCTCAGTGACTTAGTGTGGGAAAGACAGTTGCATAGAAGGATATAAATGAATTCATTATCCCAGCAGAATTAAGGTTATTTTAATAGCACTGTCCCCTACCCTGAACAGTGCTAGAATGAAACTTAAAGGTAGGTCCTCTAGCAGGAAGGAAGCGTTCCTTTGTTAGTCTACATTTTTTTTCAGCAAGTAATGATAATAACATCCATAATAATAGGATGCAGGAGGTCTGGATGCTCTCTGCCTCTGTCCCTGAGGAATGGGGCGATTAGAAATTGTGTTGACTTAACCATATGTCCAGAAGGATTAATTTTGATTCTGTAGTCTTGGTATCAGCTGCTACCTCAAAGGAGATGAGTGTGATGGTGATGTTTCTAGGCTACTGATTACTTGCTATCCCTGACCTGAAAAATGACAAGATTCCTGATTTTACATGTTTCCAGCCTCACTACAGACTACTGTTAGGAGAGAGAAATATAAGAGATGGTGAGACTGCTTTAATTACATCTTTACATCTGGTCAAGACACAGATTTCCTAGGCCAAGATGTTATTTCATGGTGTGGGTTCATTCAAGGAATACCTGGGATGAAGTTAAGTCAACACCCCATAGTGCATACCACAGCAAAATCCCTGCACAAGCTGGCAGAACCCCTGTGGCCAGCAGCACCTGCACAGGCATCAGATCTTCTGAGTCTCAGTGCTTAACTTATGTGTCCATGTTATGTGGGCAAAATAGAAAATGTGACTTGCTTGATGATTTTGGAGTGCAGACAACTAATTTTTAATACCTTGTCAGCCCCTCTGTGGTTTGTGACCTCCCTGGGACAGCACTGCGTGGCTGCTCACGCCAGACAGATCCTCCAGGGTGCTCCCAGGCCACCCCCAGCAGCTGGTGGATGGACTTTTAGCACTGGCCAGCACCTGTCCTGCCAGCTCCTGCCTGGTCTCCTTCCCCACAGGCAGCACCCAGAGCAGCTGTGGGGGGCTGGTGCTGCTGTGCCATCGAGAGGACAGAAGGACAGAAGCTTCTCTGTGAACACTGCCCGGGTGACTGGGATTTAGTGTCTGCTTAATGGCACTAGTACAGACTGATGGAAAACCATCTTGATACAAATGAGTTAGAATAATCTCCAAGTGAATGATTTCTTGTGTTTTGTTAATATTTTTAAATAAATCCAACCCCACATTTCTAGAAGATGTCTACATTGTGAGCGGACTTTGTCACTCCACTGATGTCTGTCTGCAGGAGAGTGGAAAGAACTTGGCTACAAAGCAGCATCCATGGACATGTAATTTCCAACATGACATTTACGCCCTAACCATATTGTGTTTGTAGACATTCATTTGTAAAGATTTTCTTTTCCTCTTCCTGAAAAAATTGCATTTTTATGGATAAAACAATCAGCGATGGTGGCCACAGTGCCAATATCCCCTTTAAATTATCCAAAATGAAAAATAAGGTGAAATAATACAAAGGACAGCTCATTTCTGGTTGTTATCTATTATTCATATGCACTGTCAATAGTTCATTAGTTCTGGTCTGTTTTCCCATGTCAAAAACCTTGTTTTTCATGCCTACAGTCATGCAGTAGAAAAAAAAAATGTGATCAATGACCTCAACACAATGAAAATAACCCATTTTAAATGATCTGTTTGCATACAATCTAGAAGTTGAAAACTTCACATCCCATTTCTGAAAAAACCCAACCCAACAACATTTCATGGAAACAAAATTTATTTTCAAATAGAAATTAATTCTTACTGTTTTGAGTGAGGCGTTTGAGTGAGTTCTTACAAACAACACTGGCAGAAATTGGGACGAGTTTGTAAACAACCTGCAAAAAAGGAAAATTGCACTTTTCTGATAACATATCCCTCTTCATAAAAATTGCAGCTAGTCCTACTTAACCAGGAGCTGTTTGTGAAATGTGAGCTGAAATGTAAGCATTTCTCAAAGTGATGAATGGTGTCTCAGCATTTCTTTCTCTCTTTCTGATGATCTGTTATAATGACAGCAGCTTTTATCATACCTCTATTTGTGAGGGCCCCTCGCTTTCTTCCTTCTTTTACTACAAAAGCTCTCAAAGGAAGCTTTTGTGTGTCAGGAGAAGCCAAATTAACATAATATTCAGCACCTATAAATAGTTACTTCAAATTAGGCTTCTACAAAATCTAGAAGCAATATTTCTTCTTTTTTTTTCCCTACTGCTGGTAAAAGATACAATCTCGTATCACATTTTTTCCTTTATAAATCATTAATGTTGTTTTTCTGATTTTGTATATTTTTCAATGCTTTGATCCAGCAGCAGGTAAAAGATGGCCAGTTCGTTGTTCCTGTATTTTGAATTTGTGCAAGAAAGACCTTGTTAGAAATATGGCATGTGGTAATGGCAAATTAATTACCAAGGACAATGCCAAATTATCTGTCTTAAAACAGATCCTGGATTTTTCATAAGCTCTGCTCCTAAATTTTTTCAAACCTTTTGAGAATGGCTTCCAAATGTAAAAGAATCGGAAAGAACTAATAAACTGAGAAGGATTAAGACAAGGCTAATTAAATCAATGTCTGGTATGAGGTTCATGAGAAAATGTTAGTCACTATTTGTACATGATAACGATCAAGTTATGAAATTATCAGATATCCTATGCAAATCAAATAACAGAATTATTTCCTTTTTTTTCCCTACACAATTCCCAACCAAATTGTGAAATTCAATTCCATGTAACAATGAAGCTCAAGAGGAATTGAGACAAATTATTGGAAGAAAAAAACCTCAGTTTTTTTTAACGAGACAGTCTAGAGATAACCAGTGGCTTGGAGATTTCACAGAGCTGAGGGTTTACACCAAGGGAAAGCTTACTGTTTGCATCCTTCTTCTTTTGCTTTTTTCCTCTCGGACATGGCTGGAGAGAGGCATTGAGGCTGCCCTAACACACACAGTGGTTGTTATGACCTTAAATGCCTCAGGGGTTGCCCAGGCTGCTCTCTGGAGGCAAAGACCCGGTGCCACTCCATACGGGAGGTGTGCGCATCAGCCCTGGGGCCCCTTCCCGCATCCCTCCCCTTGCCTTCAGGACACTCTGGCACTGGCACCGAGCCCCGGAGCGGAGCAGGGCTGTGAGATCTGTAGAAAGCTGTTGATATAGAAGCTGACTGAGGGTGGTTGCCATTGAGCTGTTAGTGCTGTGAATGTCAGAGAGTGCCGGGAAGAGGCAGCAGATCCAGCTGTGCCAGACGGGAGCAATCTGGCCCGTGCGCCGCTCGCCGTCTGCTGCGCTGGGATGGAGCAGGCTTCGGACCGTGCTCCAACGAGGCTGCAGCTCTTCTGCCTGATCATTAATTGTTTGGGACTTCCTTCTGAGGACCGAGAGGTGCAAAATTATTTTAAAAATTTTTCCTGTGAACTATACAGTGTCTTTTCCACCTTAGTTGGTTACAAATGGCTGATATTATCAAACACAGCTTTAAAAAACCTGCATAGGAACACACCAGTTCTTCCAAAAGAACTTTTTTTTTCTTTTTGGTTTCTTAAGCACTGAGAAGCTTTCTTTCTACTTTTCTTCTTCTCAGCAATTTTAAGGACTTATAATTTAGTTTTTAAAGGAAAAATTTGTCCTTTCAGAATCTCATGACTCCAGTGACTAAGCAGTGAGGGAAACGCTAAATGATTCAAGATGCCTAATTAAATCACAGGTATACTTCAGTTTTTTGAGATTTTGTCCTGAGAATATTTTCCCGATCTTCAAAGTGGCTAACATTTTAATCCTGGCCAGAGAAAGGCAACCACATCTAATCTAATCTAATCTAATCTAATCTAGACTTTACAATGAAGCCAACTCATTAACAAACTGTTTGCTTTTTAATTCCATGGTAGTATAATACACTGCTATATCCTGGACAAATTACTTATCCCAGCTCATGTATATATATATATTAAAGTTTTTTACATAAAGTTAGGCTATAGTGTGAAACAGCTACTCAAAGAATGTCTGTTTGGATCAAATTAAGAATAGCAGGTTCATTGAAGAAATCCTATGAAAACTATTATTTCAAACTAACAGGACACCTCAGTAAATATTTTTGAGAAAATGCAATAGCTGAATAATCATAAAACAAGTTCTTTGTGTAGCCAAACTCACTATGCTTCTGGGGCAGTACCATCTACATTACCTACTACTTTCCCTTCCCCATAACAGTAATTTCTTCAGGAGGAATTTACAAAACTAGAATAGCTTTTTATTGAATAGCAGGATGTTTTGCATGATGGAAATTCCTTTGATATTTTAACTTCCGCAATTCCATACAATGACTTAAAAGCAACAGACAAAATTTCTTAGACCATGTTCACAGGAGATGTTTAGGAGCAGATTTATTGTTCTATTTTAATTTTACTGTAATTTCTGTAATTTTCCAGGAACTCAGGAACTGAAGTGTGAGTCTTTTTTTTTTTCTTGCAGATTTTTTTTACAGATTAAGAGCTTTTTTAACACTCTTGCCAACCCTTTCTTTTTTTAAGGAGTTTAGCTTCTCTTTGTTCCCTAAGATACTCCAGCTGTACTGCTGCCCAGAAAGGCCTCCTGCACAGCTGGACTGTGTCTATATTCACCATGTTTTGAGGCTCTCAGGGTCCTTTGTGCCTAGGCCCATTCACCTGGCACATTTATGGCTCAGCAGTACATTAAATCCTGTGGCAGCTGCTTTTCTTGAAGAAGCATGGTCAGCCTGACAGAATATAAGCTGTAGAGACACGTAAGTGAGGGACATGGTTTGGTGATAGACTTGGCAGTGCTGGGTTAAGAGTTGGACTCTATGATCTTAGAGGTCTTCCAGCTTAAATGATCCCATGGTTCACTGACTTGAACCTAGACATTTGTCAATTATGGTTTTTCTCACGAATGCAAATAAAAAATCAACCCGATATTCTTTTAAAGACTCTTATAAATTTGAGAAGAAAGGACTTTTGATAGTTGAATTCCCAAAGCAAGTGCACACTCTGTGACTTTCTCAATATGGACAGCATGAGCTAGAACCCTGGTAGTGCTCTGCACAGCATTGCAATCCAGCCTGGGTACCAGAGCCCTCCAGATGATGGATGAGTTATTTTGGTGGAGGCAGGATTTCTGTGTAGTTCCTACCAATTAATTCTGCTCTCTGGAGAGTTTAACAGCAAAACCACCTTTAATTCCTGTGGTAAGTGCTTGGAAAATTCCACCTTCTATAAGGTGAGTGTGGCAGACATCTTCTACATGAAAAGAATAAAGGTTAATTTTGGCTCTAAATTCAGAAGAAATTGAAGTAGATAGTGTGAATATAGCAGGGTGTCCATTGATAGGATAACTCATGTCAATAAGGCCATGAGAACACCACAGAATCACAGAATCACTAGGTTGGAAGAGACCTTCAAGATCATCGAGTCCAACCCGTGCCCTAACAGCTGAACTAAACCATGGCTCCAAGTGCCACATCCAGTCTTTTTAAACATATCCAGGGATGATGACTCCACCACCTCCCCAGGCAGACCATTCCAGTACTTGGTCACTCTTTCTGTAAAAAACATTTTTCCTAATATCCAACCTATATTTCCCTTGGCACAGCTTAAGACTGTGCCCTCTCATTCTGCCAGTTGCTGCCTGGAGAAACAGAGCAACTCCCACCTGACCACAACCACCTTTCAGGAAGTTGGTCGCATTGGAACATGCATTATACCAAACCTCTAAATTATTTTTCCCACAGAATTAAATATGCAAGTGTAATTAAACCCTATATCTCTCAAGCTTAGTCCATGTCAAATGTGACATGATTCAGCCTTGTATCTCTAGTAGAAGCTGTATGCCAGACTATTTAAGTAATACTCATTTAAAAGCTTGTTGTCACCTCATAAAATAATATCTGAATACATGAAAAAATCAGTTTTTTTAGATGAGGACATGAATGCTTTTAATTCCCCTAAATATTTTTTAGATGGCTTTACTCATCCGTAGCTAATACAGTGTCTCTGGGTTTTTTACACACATTATAAGAAATATCAGCTTAAATCACTTTTGGATGAGATAAATTTCTCTCCAGAAATGAGTACCTTTCATTTAAGTATAAATGGAACCAGGGTGAATGGTTCAGAAATGGATGTATATATTTCATATGACTGTATCTGATAATATGAAACCCAGCCATGATGTGCCATCTGTGTCCTATAAAAGTAAAATTTTGTGTCTTTGTTTTTTAAAGATCTTTTACATAAAGAGATATAATAAGGTTGACAACTTTCAATGCAAAATGTATCACTTCAGCTTCCTTTTAAAACCACAAGCCCGTACAAAGTTTTGTATCTATAACTGGCAAAACCAGCTTGTTTTTACATAATTTATTCATTTTGCATCCTGACTAGGTAAACACAGTATCTATAGGCTACTTAAAAACAAATTGTGAATGGCAAGGTAAGTTTACATTTCATAATTTACCTAATTTCCTAAAAATGTTATCTTTATTGAAATAAAAGTAACTACCTATGGACTCAAGAATCTAATCCAAATTTCCAAATTTTATACTATTTTACCCTTTTGATTACAGAATAGATCAGCACAGTCAAAAGCCGGAGTGGGAGCTCTGTCACTTTTTCTGTTATGTTACCTGAACACAGGAGTACACATGCTATAATCTACAGAAAATAATGCCCGTTTGCTACAACCAGGAAAAAAACTCAGGAGAGAGATGATCTTCATGTGCACACCACAGAGCTCCTTCAGAGTCCCTTCACCCAGAGCCTGGGGAAAACACTTCTCCCTTCCCTGCTCTCCCCTCACACAGCTCCTGCAGTTTGTGGGAAATGCTTTGATGCTTTGTGTGCGGAAAATTATTGTGCAGCTCAAAGCAATGCCACTCATGTCTCATGCAGCCCAGGACCTCAGCCAACCTGTACCCAGGGCATGGGTTCCTACTGGAGCTCTACCAATGCTATTCTCCCTGCTCTGCTCACATCTCCCTGGCCCACACCTCTGTTCCCAGTTTCCTACAGAACACCTGGCAATGCCTTCTCATCGTGCATTGGAAGTGCACTTACATAGTAATGCATTCTTGTTTTTGTTTAGCCCGAAATATTTTTTTGTTTGTTAAAAATGGTCTGTTTATAAGTCTAGATAAAATACATGCCTAATAAATGTAAAAGTCAGTAAATTGTAGGAACAGTATTTATAATTGGGCTGGTCATTAAAGACCAAACATTGAGTAATAGCGCTGTGTTGCAGCTTTATGAATTATATGGTGTCTGAGCAGAGAAATCAATATGTCACAATTTTGAATTACTTGGCACCCTTTCATTTTCAGAGATCATCTTGTTTCAGATCTTGACATGCATCACTGGGCCAAACAGGAAATGGGCCCCATGACTGGTTCCTGTCTTACAGGGCTCAGTAGGCTACATGCAAATATCCTGTGCAGCAGATCTTTCAGATACCTGCCCCTACACATCATCCTCAGCTAGATGTTAATGTGCCTCAGAAATGCAAACATGCAATTCAGGGCTGAAAATCTGGTTGCCTGTGATTGAAAAAGGGACCTAGTTCCAACTCCTCCAACGTGCACTGAATTTGTGGTCTCAATCTCATCCATGGTGAAAAGATTGTTGGTTGTTGGGGTTTTTTTTTCCCCAAGAAGGGAAATTATTCCGCATTACTGAGGACTGAGTCACACAAGATGGAAAAAGGTGGTGCAAAGGCTGAAGCACTATCTCTCCTTGAAGAAGATCCAAGCAATGTGGTTTGGAGCAGTTCAGGGAAGTGTTGCTGCATCTGCTTGCTGCTCTCTGTGTTACTCTCTGGTCAGCTGTCACCAGGGGACTCATTCAGTTTTTCATGATCTTCCCAACAGTTATCAAAAAAATTTCACATATTGCTTACTTGTTAAATTCTCAGTTTGCTCTTGAGGACAGCCAAGCTGAGCTTGAGTGCATCTGGGGAGCTGAATAAATTTTCTCCAGCTGCAGGTTCCAAGTGATGATTCCTTGCTTTAGAATTGACTTTTACACACACTCAGCTATTCGGTCAAATGCATACTCATGCAATATGCAAACACAACATTAAAGGCGAAGGATTTTAAATGCTGGTATTTAAAATGCACATCTCCCAGCACATGATAATGGTACTTTAGGCATCAGCGTTCCTCTCAGCTTCATCCTCCCTCCCCTCTGCCCTTAGTGCTCAGGCTCCGCACACTTCACACGCTATCCTGTCCCCCACACTGAGCCCCTATGCTCCCCATGCACCTCTTCACTGTCCTGCAGCCTCCATTCTCCTCTCCCTGCTCCTTTTGGGTCCTCTTCCCAAACACTGATACATTTTTAGATTTCTTCAGATCTACTGGTGATGCCAAGACTGTTCAACATAGAAGACTCAGAAATGGTGTATGCAAACCATGTATTTATAAACTTAGTCTGTTTAGATGGACTCATTTACTGTATGGGATGCCCAGATAAGTGGTATGTGTTAAAGCTCTCAAGGTTAAAAATGAGGTTGGTCAATCTGTAAGAAGAAACTGACAATATGCTGCAGAAAGTCTTACCTGGAAGCTAGGTACTAAATGTCTGTCTTGAAAGTAATGCTAAACATAAGAGCTGTTATTGATCCCTTCTGTTCAGATGACACTCACTCTTCCCAAGCTACATTTGGTTTTCCCCTCTGCTAGATCTTAATTATTTTTCTGCCAGGCCATCAAAGGCACTGGATATAATAAACTAAAATGTGCTCTCTCTGGAAGTACAGTAATTGAGAGAGTGAGAGAAATAGATAAGTGACTATCTGAGAACCATAGGAGGGATTCTGGCTTACCCAGCAGACAGATTTTGCAGGAATGGCAGTATATTTGCAGAGCCTAATTAAAGTGGTTGCAATACAATCAGCAAGGCCTGTCACTGAGGTAAGGGATATCAGCATATTTACTGAAGCCCCATACCTAGCACTACATATTTAGAGGAGAGAGACAGAGAGAAAGGGAGAGAGCAGAGCCCAATTGATGCTGATCTGCCATGAGAAGGAAAATGTCCTAACTCTCTCCCTTGGCCTCTGCCCGCCATCTTCCATGCCCCTGGCCATGGCACAGCCAAGGTTTTTCACTTTCTCTCTGTGCCAGAGAGGGGCTGTGCTGCTGGACAGCACCAATCCAGCTGCCCCACTGCCACTCCTCTCCCTAGCAGGACAGCAATGGCCATGCATTGCCTGAGATGGCTCTCTCATATGTTGGCATGAATCCCATCATGTTTTGGCCCATTTTGGACTCTGGTCTACAACCAACACCATTCAGAAAGATAATTACTTCAGAATGGGGGAAAAAAGACATCTGAGACAACTCTGGTTTACAGCAAGCATTCCCAAATGTCTCTATATCTTGCTAGCTCTTAAAGTGACCTGGATTTATTTCTGTTTGGAGGTAAAGGCTTTCAGTTCCAGTTTATAAATGGCTCAAGATGTTACTAGGCAAACAGAAAAAAAGAACCGTGTAGAGTTTTTTCCCCCCTTGCTTTCACTGATGATTCTGAAACAGGAAGCCACCCTAAGGCTAAGAGGCAGATTCTTTTGTATGGCTTATTTTCCTATATTATTTCTCTTCCCAAGATGTGCTGAAGATTGCATGACTGTCTTGATTTTCCTCATCATTGCACGGATATGCCCCCTGCACCGTGTAAACACTGATGTTTCCCTTCAGAGACACACTGAGCTTTCAGAGCACTCTGGCAGGTGTCTCACCAGAAGCTCAAGTCTGGCCCCAGGTTAACATGTGCTTAAAGCTGCACCTGAGCTAAGGGACCTTGTCAAACCCTCACTCTCAAGCACCCTCACAGTTACTTTCCTACACAGCTCCATGAATTATGGTTTCTCCTCCAGGTGATCTCCTTTCCACAGCAAAGTATCCCAGCCACAAGCCCCATCTGGCTGATCCCGCTGTGAACACCCACATCCCTCACCTGCACCCCTCTGGCACCCCCCCTTGTATCACAGGCTTATCAGCATTAACTTCACCACTGCAAACACCCTGAGAAGTACCTGATGATAGAAGAAGGAAAATCTAGGATTTGCAGCTGCTATGTTTCTATGGAGCATATAACAATTTTTACTGCAGAGGAGACTGTGAAAATCACTATTATGTAAGAATACGTTTAGGCTACAATCTGGGCAGTTATATTTTTAACTCTGTTTGATGAGGTTAATGGCTTTTTCCCAGTTTAAAGACAGAGGTCCTGTCTTTCTTCCTCCAAACCCCTCAAAACCATGAGTTCATGGCGCTCTGTACCACTTCTGTGGTGTTCATCCATACCAATGAAGTAGGCAGTCCTCATACTTTGGCACAGGATTTTTGCTTATTTTTCCATTTATTGTACTCCATGAATTTCAACAAACAAAACAAAGGAATGCAAAAAAAAAAAAAAAATTAAAAAAGAAAGAGAAAAAGTGCTCCAGCTTTTTCAGTGCACAGTGATCCCAAAAAGACATTTGGAGCTGATCAGTTAGGCCACCCTCCTGGATGAAACTCATTGGATAATCTTCCCATTGCAAGATTAGGCCTTCATACACCTGTCCTATTTTTTCTTCTTCCAAGTGATTCCTGCTATTATATCATGCATTTTTTTCCTGAATTGTTTCTCTGATTTTTATAAACATAAATGATGCTGAGTGACAGTCACACCCCATCACTGGTATCATAAAGGATGATTCTGGACTCCACTATGGCCTCTCATTTCAATCACTGTGTATTTTATATGCACACTTCAACAAACATGTGATCCCAAATAGGATTTTTCTACAGATGGGCAGCTGGACAGACTGTGTCACATTCAGTGATGGAAAGAAATGTTTAGTTTGACTTAATTACCTTAACCATTGACCACAGAGCCCAATGAGAGCCCTTCCATTATATGACATCCCTGGGGCATATTCCCCCTTCAGCTATGCAGGCATTTTAAAAGCCTCTGGGAGCTGTACAGTCACTCTGCATGCTGATCTATGACGAGTAAATGTTGCTCCAACATTTTTTGTCAGTGCTAATTTACTTGCTTTGTTTGTTTGCTTGGGGTTTTAATAATTGTATTAGAAGTCTTTGCTCCTGATGTATTTGACATTGTGCCATTGGTCCATTAGGATTTGGTTGAGTGTTGTGCATTATTTTTAATTTGCATTCACAGTATGCTCTGTAATAACTCCCACTGAATTCTAGCAATGAATGCTGTGAATTTGTATAAACAGCAGCGCTGTTTTGTGCAACTGTAGTAAAATTCTTTCCAAAAGAATACTTAGCACATCATCTCCTTCAGCGAAGGAGATCAGAGTTGCAAATAACAACAGAGACTTGCAAATTGTTCCTGGGCTAATTGTAATGGAAGGATTCATCTTGGATGGAAATCATTGGCACAAGCTACTGTTGATGCCAGAAGTTTACATGGTTTCAAAAAGCAATTAGACATAATTATGGAAGAAAAATCCATGAAAGGCAACTAAACACACAGCTAGTTCTGGTTCAGAAATTCCCTGAGCCATTGATTGCTGGAAGCTGAGAAAGGGTCCTAGGGATGGATCACTGCACAGTTCTTCTGGGATTGTGCTGCTGGGCACTGCCTGAAGAACACACTGTTCTAGTCTGACCCAGTATGGCCTTTTGCAAAGTGTCATGTTAAGATGTCGTGCAGAGAGCCTTGAGGAAGAAAAGAGAATGGGAAAAAAAATATCTCCCTTCAGGCCAACAACTTGCAAGTTTTTAGGTTTCTGAATTAAAATCCTCCTTTTTACCTCATTGTAATTCAGATCCTCTTGGCCTATCAGCTTCCTTTAGAAAAGCATACACACCGGACTGAACCACAGCCATGGGCACATGCCTGCACTGCCCTTAATTGGATGAAGGCTCACACAGAGGCTGGCAGTAGAGCACTCATTTTCAGTAGTTACCGGCCTCAAGTCTGCTTAGGCTACAAGATGCATTTTTGGCAGTGAGTATTTATCTGCCGTTAGGCTGGGTCATCATTGCTAAAGAGGGGAAGCTGGTTTCTCAGTTAAACTAAATAAAGGAATCTGGTGAAGTGTACACAATATCTTACTCTGATGGATAGAAAAACATAGCTTACAACAGTGAAAAATCATTAATTTTGTGCACAAGAAGCAAGTCGTGCTGTTGGTTAGAAGAGGGACCTAATAATACCAGGTCATAGGCTCAATCCCCAGGTCATTCACTTAAGAGTTGGACTCAATGATCCTTGTCTGTCCCTTCCAACTCAGAATATTCTGTGATTCCGTAAGAATGACATCTTATGACACACTCAGAGTCCTGAAGACTTCTCCAGGTGCCCTGATTTTTTTTCACCTTGACCTTCTCCAAAGAGTGAACGGTGCTTGACTGGATGAGTCATCACTGGCACATTTGATGAACATCTCAAAGTGATGGTACATGTAACTGCTTTTAAACACCTAATAATTTATCTAGCTTTAGGTTGATCCCAACAGACTGTTTGCTGGCTGAATTTAGTTATTAAATTATTATTTTAATAAAGACTAATTTTTAAGTTACAGGACACAAAAAAAAAGGAGAGAAAAAAATAGGGAAAAAATAGTGAAAAAACATTAAGGCCAGATAAAGAGTATAGCAGCAACAGCCGCACAAGGTGATTATTTAGTTTGGATTTTTTTTTTATTTTTAGGGGGAACAGGAATGCATTGCTTTTTGTGATTTTTCTTTAGTGGAATGATTGGGGCCATTTGATGTCCTGGAGTCTGGCAGACGGCACCTTAGTTCTCACAGTTTATCATTATGTAAAACCATGTTGCCCAAAACCGTGGGTGGAAATAAATGAAGTTGTGAAATGCAATGAACCAATGACTTTTTCCCAGTTTGAAACACATATGTCTGTTTTGTGAATTTGCTGGAAGTTTCTTTTTGCTCAAAGCATATTGTGAGTGCGCTAAAAATACCAAAATAGTTGTCTCGCATCAATACCTCACTCTGGGGCCTCTCATACTTCCCCAGAACATGGGACTCCAGTTTCACTGAACATCTTTAGTACCTTTCTCCTCTTGTTAATTGTAACAGTCATTTCTCCTCCTATTTGCAATAACTAATATCCCTATGACAGCCATTGCTTAGATGAGAAGGCAGCACTAGGAAAGCATTTAATGAACATTAATTGCTTCTTAATATGATTTAGCTGCTGGAAATAAGAAGGCTAAGCTGGCTCCATGTGACCAGCTGCCCTACAGGCCCCTCCACCAGACTCCTTTTGAGATGCAATCCTGCTGACCTGGAGGACAGCAGCCTTTCATGGATGATAACCAAGGCTGCACTTTGCTTTTCCAAATTAGCAGCTAAGTAGGGCTGTAGGAGCTCAGTTACAAAGTCATGATGGTACCACCTGGCTGATTAGCGATCTCTTCCTTCTGTGCAAGCCAGCAATTATCAATTCCTGCTGACTTTAGAAGCTAATGGGAATCAGAGGATGGGGGATGCTGCCAAAATGCACCTGCTTCCAGCTGTGAGGAGGATGATGAGATGGGACACAGACTCTACATACAGTGTTAAGTCTCTGTCTTTTCCTGTGTGGTTTCTTTGGCACCTGTACCTTTATCATTTTGACCCTCTCCATTACATTACCTGACACCATCACTTCTGATATGGTAACACCACACAAGAGAAACTTGGTCTTTTGAATCCAATATTCCTAAATTTGAATTCTGATTCACCATTGATTCTTATCTCACCATTAAGTAAGGTCGCTTAACCTTTCTACTAAGCTGCTGTGCCAGGAAATTAAGGCTGGTAACATCTAAAGATACTGTGACAATCAATCAATACCTGTTTGTAAACTTGTTAGTAAACAACAAGCACCAAGTGCCAAGTCTAATCTAAACACATTCAGTTTATAATCTTCCCATTTTCTTTGCAAGAACTTTAATATGACACAAAGATTAACCTTCTGATCTCGGAAAAAGAAATCTTTACTGTACTACAGACTAGCCTTGGCAGCAGACCTCTAACTTGAAATATTATGTCCTCACTGGCATCACTAAATTTCCCATGTATTAGCTGACAGTGATACCTCAGGACTCCCAGGAAAACTGTATTGCAGAGGGAAATAACAGTGAGGGCAAAAGCCAAATCTTTTTCTGGACTGTAATTCTTAGTTGTCTTTGATTCAGAGCTGGAATTGAATACCACTAGGCTTTTAAGATGAAAGACTTATTGTTTTACATAGGGTATTTAATGGGTATTACAAAATAGCTGATGATATCCACTAACATAAGCAGGAGCCTTCATGTTTTACAGAGGTGGTGGGGGATTGATATTTCTAATATCTGCTGATCAGTACACACATACCTTGAAAAGCTTGACAGTTGGACCCCTACTTATTTGTATACAATGTCAACTGGTTTTATAGGATAGGCCCAAAGCAAGCTTTTGGGAAGTGGTGATGAATCATCTTCATGTTCCAGACATTTACATTAAATCACAACAATTCAGAAGTTTGCTGGTTAGAGATTCACAACAATCTTGAAACAGCAAACTTCTTCAGGACGTCACAAGTCTTCACACTGGCTTTGTTTTGCTATTACAATTAAGTATCTCAAAGCCAAGAAGACAACTGAGCTGTGCTCCTGAGGGACTGTGCAATGAGCCAGTCAGATACCTGCAACCCCTTGGGACACCAGCCAACGGCTTCTAGCTCGCTCCCACCAGCACCCACAGCCCTGCTCACCAGCAAGCGAACAAATGCCCCAAAAACATCATTCCCTGCATGTTTCCCTGCATGTTTCCCTGCATACTCCATCACAGTCACAGACGGTGCTGCGCTGTTCCTCTGGTGCGCTTCCGAAAGGCTTGCTGCTTCCTACTGTCATATCTAACCAGTCACAATATCAAGTCTGTGTTACTTCATTAATATAGAGCAGCAGAGCTCTTACTTTGAGACTTTCTAGCCATTGTTTGATGAGCAGCAGCTCCAAGGGTTAAGGAAATGTTCACAGATACAGAAAACACAAAGGATAGGGATGAATCTGCAAAAACAAGGTGTCAGCTCACAATTGAAAGGCTACTGTAAGTCACAGCATCTCTTCTACCCACTTTTAATAAAGATGACCTGGTTATTCGCACCTTGTCACCTTTCTAGGTTTCTCATATCAATGGTTTGTGAAAGCAACACTGAATGCACCATCAGGTAGAAAGACACAAGCTTAGTACAGAAGCATTTCTCTACCAAAACCGCTCCAAATGATAGACACATAGAATGTTTTGGGTTCAACCTTATTGTTCCATCCAGTTCCAACCACCCTTGCCATAAGCAGGGACATCTTCCACTAAGGTTAATCCAAGCTGGCCTTGAACGCTTCCAGGGATGGGGGATCTACAGCTTCTCTGGGCAATCTGTTCTAGTGCCTCATCATGCTCACAGTAAAGAATATCTTCCTAATATTCCATCTAAACCTGTCTTCTTTCAGTTTAAAGCCCTCCTGCCTGTCCTATCACTACATGCCCTTGTTAAAAAGTCCCTCCCTAGCTTCCTTGTGGGCCTCCTACAGAAAGCTGTAATGAGGTCCCCCCAGAGACTGCTCCAGGCTGAAGCAGCCCGGCTCTCAGGCTGTCTCCACAGCACAGGGGTTCCATCCCTCAGATCAGGTTCATGGCTCTCCTCTGATCAGGGTCACAGCCTTCTTATGCTGGGGGGCCCCGAGCCGCACACGCACAGTGTTCCACGTGCGGTCATTTTTATCTATAATATAAATAGTTTTATAATATACCTTTTATGAGACAAAACACAGGACACATTGACTATTACTTTTTAATTCAGAGAAAGAGCTATTGAAGCTGCAGCGGCTTCAATACGCCAGCCACGGGGCAGGGCTGCCTGCCCTCGCCGGGCAAGCCCCGCACCCTGCTCCCGCCGCCGTCCCGCAGGGCGCCCCTCTCCCCCATTAAAGTTTGGGCAGTTTCGACTCCCTCGCTCCGCCACCCTCGACACAGGGAAGCGCTGCGGGAAGCGCCCCGAGGGGCGGCCGGCACAGGCCTCTAGCAAAGCACCCCGGGTGCCGCCCTCACGCCGGCCGAGCCCGGCCGCTCCCCGCCAGCACCGGCGGGCCGGGCCCACGCGGCGGCCGCGGCGGGAGGGGGGGCCGATGGCAGCAGCGGCGGCGGCGGCGCAGGGCTGCGGGCGAGGGGCGGAGCGCAGAGACCCTGTGGCTGCCATGGCCGCCTCCCCCTCCCCGCAGCCTCCCTTAAATACTATGGGGCCGTAGCTGCGACGGGCGCCGCTGCCGAGCGCACCATGCGGGCTGTCATCGCCTTGGCCGCGGCGCTGGGCAGCCTGCTGCTGGGAGGCTGCCTCCTGCGCCTGGGCGGCCAGCAGCCCCTCCGCGCCAGGTAGGGCGGCCGGGCGGCCTCGCCCGCGGTCCGGAGCCGGCTGGGGAGGGCGGGAGGAGCGGGACCAGCCCCGCGGGGCGCGGCGGAGCCTGGCCGTGCCCTCGGCTCGGTCTGGGCTCGGCGCGGGTCGTGGGCAGGAGAGCGGCGCCGCTCTCGCCGGGTGATGTTCAATCACTGGTCCTGACAACTTTTCCCGTCTCGCTTGCCAGGGGCTGGCAGGAGGACGCAGGAGTAGCGGCTGTCACGCCGAAAGTGGTGCGAGCCCTCAGGTCTCCCCTGACGCCCCTTCCCCACACCGAGAACAGGTACGGGCTGGACGCCCGCTGGTGCGTCCGTGATGTCGGGTCTGCAAAAGCAGAAATTCGCCTTCGCTCCGGTTCATTCTCGCTTTTGTTTCGGTAGCTTGATCAGAGAGAGCGTTAGAGATTATTAGGGCAAATAGCACTTTGCCTTAACTATAATGAATTATCTGTCCATGGGCCCCCTTATTGACGGCTGTCACTGCCTTTGGTTTCGAGCCCAATAAAATACTGCGTAGAGCAGTTTTGTTAGCGTACCATGCAAAAAGTGCCTGCTGAATGACACGTTCCAGGTATCTTTTTATTATTCTTTCCAGGAAGGTGGAGCTGGGAAATGCTATTACTGTTTTTGTAATCTGTATTTAGTTAAAAATGCAGATTTATCATTTACAATCCATTTACAATGAAGGCAAGACATATGAAGCCTGTTTAGTTTTGGGTTGGCATTGTACTTTATGGGAGCCCATTCATTTGATCCTGTGTCTTGACCCTCTAGATCAGTGTAGATTTTTGCTTTACAGCCTGTTATTTTATACTGTGAAATTTAATGTGAAGGTACTTTGTAAAATCAGCTGTGAAACGTTGTGCCTTACATGCAGACTTCAATACTAATGACTATTGTTTTTATGCTCTTGGGTTCCCACACACTGTAGGAAAACTAAGAGTGCAGAAGATGGTGGTGTAATCCACACACGAGATCAATACTATGTAAGAAGTAGTTTTGAAAAATTTCTTGTTTCTTCTTTTACTTTATATGGCATTATTACTTTTGCAGTTACCATGACTATTATATGTTAATATATATTACAGTCAAAAAACACAATATAAAAATCAGAAAGAACTTAAGAATTGGGTCTTTCACAGAAACTGTGATGTCCTGGTTGTGTTGAAGACGATGGTGACAGTGCAGTTAACCTTACTGAGGCCACCATCTCACTAAATCTAGCTGTATTTGGTAGCCTGTGCTTTCCGTAAGTGAATGCAAGTGATGTTAGTTGCAGTAATGATTGCAGTGTACCCTAACAGTGCATTTCTTATATGTTTCTGATGAGATACTGTTGTGCTCTTTCCCTCAATATTTAAAACTTGCACAAGCTGTAGTTTATAGCATCTTTCAAAGTTAGAGTGAAAAAAAAGGAACAGAATTCTCCAAATGTTCCTACCTACTGTTACGAGCTTCTAGCCTGCTTCTCTTTCCTGTTCTCATTTTTTCCCCTTTCTGCTTTTTTTCCCATCTTTCCTCCTCTTGATACTGGTTTTTTGCAGTATGTACTGTTCTGCTTTGCTTTTTTTGGTAGCCATTACTCCATTCTTCCTTCCACTCTGTTTTGGGCTGTGTCTGTGGTTTCCCTCTGGCCCATCTCCTCACGCTCTTCCCTACTAGTTTCTGAGTTGCCTCTCCTTTCATTCAGCTCTCTGTGTTATACCATGGAATTGAATTGACTAGAAATGCTGATAGAGAGCACTTCAGAGAACAGTCTATTTCCCATCTGCTCTTAGTACACTCAACTGGAGCAATGAAAGTAGAAACAACACATACCAAAGAGGTCTGAAAATCCATGTAATTTTTTTAACCTTTGTAATAGGGCAAGTGAGATTGTGATTTTAAATATGTATTTTTCCTTATTCTACTTGGAGGATTTTGACACCAATTTGAAGCTAGTTTTTGTCAGCTTGAAATTGTATTTCTTCATGACTAAGTGTCTGCAAAAGTGTGTCAAGTAAATAATTCATCAAAGAAAGTTTCAATATACTCAAGCTCCTGTAACTGCAGTGTCTTTGGAGAGATGTCTTGCCAGCTGAATCCGAGAGTGGATGTGCTTTCTCACCTGACTGACTGTGCTCAGTAGGCTGGCCTGACAGGGCTTTGTGGTGCATGTGTGGCTAATGAGAAAGGAGGGAGAGCTGCTGGACTGGACTGACCAGGAGCTGTTGGTTCATCCAGAGAGCAGCAGGACTGGGCAGGGAGCCATGATGGAGGGGTTTGATCCAGGCAGCAGCTGGACTGGGCCTGGCTAAGGGCCATGCTGGAGATGCTTGATCCAGAGAGCATCTGGACTCATTCAGGAGTTCAGAGCAATCCCTCAGTGATGGAGATGGATGGTCTGGTCAATAGGAATTAGATTCCAGTGTGCTGTGGGGTAGTGTGGATCTCCTAAACAACCCCGATCATTTGAGTGGCATTGCTGTGTTATTGGCAGCAACCTCCTTTCCTGCATAGGAGTAAGAGGATGTACGTGGATGTTTCCAGGAAAGGAAAAAGAAAAAAAACCTAGGCACTATCCTTGACCTCTAAGTAAAAGTAATCTAGACAGTCTTCACAGTCACAAGCTAATCTTTTTTATCATTATTTCCTTTGCTGTTGGAGGCATATTTGTAACCAGACATCTCCCAAAGAATCTCTAAGGTCCTATTATTCTGTTACCTTGCAGTATTGAAAGCTAATCTGTTCTTTTACTTTGAGTAATACTTTTAAAGGATGAAACTGAAGGATGAAAGGATGAAAAGCAGAGGATTGGATCAGACTCTCTTAGATATTTAGGCAGATATTATGTGCAGCAGTGTTTAAATACATGGTGATCAGGCACCTAAAGTTCTCTGGGGATCTGTGTCTTAGTAAATAACCTTGATGATGTGGTTTATCTCTTAGAGGTTTGTTGCTTACCCCTTTTTCTTGTTAAGCCTTAGCTAATTGGGGCAATGTGACTGCCTCTACAGTGCGACTTGCACATCTAGTCTTGGGCTCATTTCACAGCCTACTGTGCCTCTTAGTAGGGTTTCTTACTGAAAAAAAAAAAAGGCCACTGTTAGTAAGATATGTCTAGTAACCTCCAGACTTATTGCAGCATAAATGACACTGGTTCCATGAATAATATGTTCTCTGGCAGATTTCTCCTATCTATGCCTCATACTGTCCTCTCAATTTTTAAGCTGTAACTGTGAGTACAATTTCTATTTTCTTAACTACAGCCTTCTTATATTTTCAACAGTACAACCAAAAAAAGAAGTCTTGCATTTTTCTCACCTTTAGATCCTTGGTCTTCCCTCTCTCCTTTCCTCTCTCCCCAACTGTTTGTGCAGGCATAGTTGTTTGTTTAGTGGTTACATTAATAGTAGAACAGAAGACTCAGTGCTGCTAGTGCTTATCAGGGGGAAATGAAAACAGTAAGAGAAGCTAGGCAGTATTTTTTTTGTTATGAAGCCCAGGGTGTGCTAGGTTAAATTTAGGAAGAAATTCTAGCTGCTATTTTACTACCCAGGAATATGTAGCAGATAAATCATGCCAGGTCCTGCATGAGAAGTCAAAAAAAAGGCACTATTTATGTATACTTTATATAAAAGAAACAAGGCAGCAGCACCCTAAAGAACTGACCACCATAGCTCTGTTAGTCTGTGTTGCTAGTTTTAAGGCATTCACTTACTATTTCCCCAGCTTGCTTTCTGTCTTTGCAGGTCCAGGGGAAGCCCAGTGTAAAGACCACTGAGATAATTGAACAGTGGGAGGAGGTGATTGAGAAGCTATGGGTAAACAAGTTAGTATTAATACAGTGTTCCATAGTGTTGATTTCCCCAATTCCTCTCTCAGCAGCAGATCTGTATGCAGGCCTAGGAAATAAACAGCTATACTTAATTAACAATGCTACAGAGACCTGTACATTCTGTCTCCTGACAAAATACTGCATTCAGGCAGTCAGAAGGGGGAAAAGAGACAGGCTAATACCACAATTATGGAGTAGCCTAGTATACTGCACAAATAATTTACTATGGTTCAGATTAGTCAGCAATGGGGGTCCACTTCACTAATTTTACTGGTCTCTTGATATTTTGCCCCTTCACCCCAAGTGATGCATGCAGATATATTTTAGGAGCATATTTTGAATCCATGCATCATGCATTAGTTCTGTCTAAATGAATAGGTGTTCAGTTGAAAGCTGCTGCCAGGACATATTTATGTTCTGACAGTGGTGAAATGTTTCTGTTTACTTGGTCCAAGTGAAACTGCTCTGTCATTCTATTGTGTGCCCTTGTAACATGATTTTAGTGTAAGTACCTTATTCTTTTCACTTCACCTACCATGAGATTCTGAATGTTGCTTGTCATGTTACCTGTCATGCAGTTTATGGATTTTATAAATAAAAAGTATCTGATGTTATACATAGCCCTGGTGAATGTACTGGAGGGTCTTTCAAATAATTTCAAGATGCAGTTTGTGTTAAAGACCTGATTTAGCATTCCTTAGAAAAGCAATACCTCTATAGGAACTCGAACGAAGATAGTAGGATCAATCCCTTTAACAGTTGCTGTGATTAATGTTTCAAGACAAATTCTTACTCCTGTGGTTTGATGAAGCAATTTTTATAGTCCATTTCACCAAGAATTTAAATTGTGTATTGCCTTATTAATCAAGGTGTTGTGAACTTTAAAAACATCACTATATTCTTATCATCTGATTAATTTGAAATAGTGTCAAAGACAGCACTTAAGAGCACCCTGCCTATAGAAGTATGGATTTGGGGTTTTTTAATAGTATTCAACTAACAGATGATGAGATTCAAATACAAATTAGTCCCTTCAAGGGAGAGATTAAGACAGAAGATTTTCACAATCTGGATAATGCTATTCAGTGCCATTTTGGTAGAATGATAAAAATGTGTAATTTTGCATACAGAAGTTATCCTTTTTAGCTGGAGATGCTCAGCTGGAACATGTTTAAAGCTCTTGTGCTGCTTCAGACAGCCAAGATCAAGAAGCTATAGAAAAGAGCAACAATTTATTATGCTGGGTGTGGCGTGAATAGCCCACGAGTGGGATTTTCCCTTACTTTCAGGGTGGATTTATTTACTAGGGAGGTGAAATTTTTGTTGCTTTCACTGCTGCCAAACAGTTCAGTTCTGAGAAATTTTGACTATCTCATCCCACATTCTCTGTTTCTACCTGATTTTGAGGGATATCTAGAAGAGTGACCTTTTAATCTTCGTGTTACAGTGTAACTCACAGCAGCAGTTTTTCCATCTGCCTTTTTTTCTTTTCTTGTCTTCCCTATCATTCCTCCGTCTTATGCCTATTCCATTTTCCTACTCTGATAACTGGGTTTGGGTTTAGTTTTGTTTTTAAAGGGTGTGCCTTTGCTTTTCCTTCCTGTACCTTTCTTCTCCCCCAGAATGCTCTCCTACTTACCCCTCTGTCTGGTGATTTCCTGCACTAAGGTTCCCTGTTGTCTCAGGACTGAATGCTGCAGGAGCAGCAAAAGGACTTTCCATATAGTTTCTGTCTTAAGATGGAGTCAGTACTTGTCTTAAACATTTTACAGTTTGAGGATCTGCTGCCTTCCTGAGAGCAAGATATAGAATAAAAACGTGCTGATAGATAAGCACATGGTCTTAATCTACTGTGGATTTATTAACGTACAGATGGTGTACTTCCTGAGTTTCTAGAATTACCATAGGAAGTATGTGGTCCTCAAGCTGTTCATATATGATTAAAAAAGCCCCTGTTTTTCAGATTTGGTCCAATGAGATTGGCTTTGAGAACATCTAAGCCCTAGGGAAAATACAGCTGAAATTTCTCTGTATCATCAGTTTTATGAGTTCAAACCAACAGAATGTTTCTACTTCAAGTTCTCATTTAGCTTAATAGTTCACAGAATTAGTTGAATGTAGCTGATAGCTGTGTTATGAGGCACGTTACTGATTTCATTGCAGAATTTGTTGTGCTGCTCTAAGTAGTGAACAGACTGTCATCCACTGGGTCAGGTAAATTAGTTTAGTGGTAAATGTTGCCTTGCACAATTGTCTGAAATGAGCAAAAATTTAATCTGAGTTTGATGTCTGTGCAACTTTGCCATGAATAATGCAGTAGAAGTCTGGACTGTCTCTTGCACACCCATCTTATCTAAGTGCAAAAAGATTTCACTCAAGTGAAGCAGAGGCTACTCTGACAGTGAAACAGAAATTCAGAAATTTAACTTTTAATGGAATGGGTAACTGCTTTATATCTCTTGAAAATAAATTGTTTTAATTTTGTGCCTTTTGCACCACATAAAGAGGGTTAAGTAAATTTTATGTACAAAAAGCCACAGAAGAAGCATTTTGGTGTTCTATCATGTGGCTGTAAAAGTGATTGTGGGGCTTTAATGACAAAACAGAATAGGGATTTATTTTGTTCTCTCTTTTTTCTCTAACTTCCCCTTTTTTGAATTTTTCAGGTCTTGAAAAGGATTACCTAAAAACAATTGTGTATTAAAAAAATGAGGCAACTTGCTTGTGTTGATCTTAGGAATTTTTGAAAGGACTAAAAAATCTGTGGAGTAAAGCTTGTTTTTGAGAGAATATTTATTCATTGCCCCACAGATCTCAGGACATAAATTAATAGGAAGCTGTAAGGACTTGTAATGGTTGTCTGCACTGAGTTGTGCAAGAATGTTGGTGCTCTGCTAATGCCCCTTGCAGGGAGCTGATCAGACCTAGCTGCCTGCTCTGGCTTGGTCATCCACTTGGCATATTCACATTTTAGGCAGTCTCTTCTGGCCAGTGGTGGCTCAGAGGGGCTGGGGCCACTTCTCAAATCAGCATATCCAACATCTTAGGTTTTAGTTATAATGAAAGGCTTATTTGCAGCAGTAACATGCACTTTGCTGTTATCGATTGTTCTTTTTTTTTCCTTTCTGTTTCTTTAAGATGCTGTTTAGACAGCTAAACTTTTGCCTGTAGCCATTTCTCTTATTTTAAGCTGCAGCTGCAGAATAATCATTTGATGTTACTAAGTTAGAAAAGCAAGAGACAGGAAGCATGAGAGGAAGTAGTGCTACCTAAATTTGTTTGAGAACTGGGAGGGGCCTACCTGGTTGTTCTGCATAGACAGAACCATTGAGAGCAAGCTGCAGTAAACCTGTGTACATACATTTTTTAGGCAGAATATTTGCTAGCACTTGCTATGGGAGGTCTGCAGAGTTCTTAGCTCTGAACTGTGTGCTCTGAGAGCCTTCTGCTATTTGTATTTCACTCCTTGAGAAAAAATGAGATAAAGAGCTGTATGCAAAGGCAGCCAAGGAGCTCTCAGTAGGCAGTGCCAGCTGTTACTATCTATTGGAGTCACTGCAGAACTGGAAGGATAGAGGTTTATGTTGTGTTGTCTTACTGTTTCCCTCAACAAGGGGCATACAGACTGGATACTTCCTCAGGGGCACTGAGTGTATACTGGGAAGAATTTATTGGTGGTGGGAAGAAATGAAGAGGGCTGTTCTCTCTCCTTGGCAGCCTACATCCTGTGGAAATTGCTACTAGGGGTGACTAACTCTAGAAAATTCATGGACAATGGAAAGAAAAAGAAAGGTGGTTCTTTCCTTCCCTGTCAGCTATGACTATGAGAGTCAGCTCAGTAGCAAAATAAGTATTTATTCTTTACTCTTCAGTCAGTCTGTTCATCTGAAGTGTTTAAGAAGAGAATGCTCAGGAGAGAACTTACTGACACCTGAAGGGAGGGTGCAGGGGATGGAGCCAAGTTCTCATTAGTGGTGCTCAGTGCTAGAACAGAGGCACTGCTCACCAGCTGGAACACAGGAGGGTCTCTCTGACCATCAGGCATCACTTTTTCACTGTAAGGGTGACTGAGCACTGGCACAGGCTGCTCAGGTAGGTGATGGAGTCTCTGTGCTTGGAGATATTCAAAAGCATCTGGTACAGTCCTTGCTCCCCCTCTCTAGGTGGCCCTGCCTGAGCAGGGAGTTTGGACTAGATGAGCTCTGGAGATGCCTTCCAGCCCCAGCCACTCTGTGGTTCTGTGGCTTGAAATGGCATCTTTCCCAAGCAAGTCTTCAAAATCAGCTTGTCAGAAACCTTGTTGCTAAGGGGTCTCCATGTTGTAGCAGGTGAAGTTTTGGTCCTTGTCAGTAAAAGCAGTGATGGCTCAGAAGCACAAAGCAGGAAGGGCTTTCTCTTGTGTGAGTGCCTCTGTGCAGAGATGTTTCACTTGTTCTCTAAGAACAGCACACGGCCCCTCTGCCTTCTGTGTTTCTGCTTCTGGTTTGAGCAAAAGGCTGCAATGTCCAGGGGCTCTGTATGGAGTGAATCAGTGGAAAGAAGCAAAGAGGAGGGGGAGGTGGCAGGGAAGAACATGGTGAGGGGCAGGGAGAATAATGCCAGAGAAGAAGTCTTTAGGGTAAATGGCAATCTACAGAGTGGAAGGCTACGTTAGAAGAGGGTGATTGTATGAGATTGGACATAGATACAGGATGAACTGATGTGAATGGAATCAGACCTTGGTATCTCAGTCATTTACTACATTTACTACAATCTCATTCTTCTACAAGGACTGCCCAGAGCAAGAGGACCACACAGGAGTTTGGTGAAAGTAAGACAGGAATTAAAGATACTATCTGACACTTCCCCTGGTTCCTTTTACAAATATTTGTTCTTTATGTGTAAATAAAGAATAAACAAGGCAGGAAGTATTATACTTGAATCATTAAGTTAAGGTCAAAGTACAAAGGCCCTCTTCACCTGTGGATGAACTTTCCTGTATATATTATATTCACTCCAAATATTGCATTTCATCAGCAATTTTAGGAAACCACATCTGCTGAATATTTACTAGTGAATATTTTAAATATCTTCAAAACTTAATGTTCAGGAAGCTTTCAATTTCATTTTTTTAAAATTACATTTGCTGATTACAGTGTAAAGTGGAAAATATAATTCAGACTATAAAATAGTGTTACTTTAAACAACCACATATTTTATATTGCCTAGCAGAAAACTCTCTTTTAATAACAAGAACTTCACAATAGAAGTCCATAAGGTTTCTTTAGTAATGTTTTCAGCTAAATCAATGGTTATTAATCCTATTGGCATAATAAAGTAAATGTGACAAAATTGGTAAAATATGTTCTCTCTTCTAAAGTTTATTGCCTTTTCTCCTCCTGCTCACTTTTAACAGAACAACTCATAATAAAAATGGAATTTACCAGTTTGAACAGGCTTCAAAATGTAAGGCAATTCAGGACAACATTTTGTCATCATCTATCAAGAAGAAAAGGTAGGTGTTTGCTGTCCTTTCTGCTTTGTTTGTTTTAAATAGAAGGGTAAAAGATTGTCCTTTTTTACATAATTCTTGTTTATTAAAGGGAAGCTATGCAACAGAAAACTGAATTTGTTCAACCAATGTTTGCTGCTTTTTTTTCTTTTACATGGATAAGATTTATTTGAGGTGGGATTTTAACTTTTTTTATTTTCACAATACAAGATTTCTTCTTGGCATTTAGCAACAAGTTATTCACAAAAATACTGAGTAGAAGTGAGGGGTATAATTTCATTTTTGAGAGTCTTTTCCCTGACTGGTGAGCACTCCTCCTTTTATGAGCAACTTCAGTTTTCCTATATCAATGCACCAATAAACAAAAGGATGCACCAACAAATAAAACATTGAAGGTAAGAAAGGCTTCCCATTAGGACTGAGTTGCAGCTTAGAATGGATGGTGCCATGCTGTCTTTAAAAGTGGGAGCTTCCCTCCCTGCTCCCCTCCATTTGGGAAGAGAAATAGAATGAGAAACAAAAGGTGAACTAAAAACAATTATATGCCTTTCCCTATTCAAAGTACTGGAGAATTCAAGTTTTTACCTAATGCCAAAACAGCATTAAATGGTGATTTGAAAACATACTCTGTCTTTTCTGCCCCCTCCTCACTTTTTTATTGCATTTCAAAACCTTTCACATCTCTTTAAATCATCGTATTTCCAGCATTTTGTCTTTGCTCTTATTATTGCTTCTTTATTTATTTATTCATTCTTTTTCCCTCCTTCTTTACAATCTCTTCTTCCATCATTATTCCACTTTTTTCAGCAACATATCATTGAAGTTTTTATTCTTTTGAAGGGTGCTAGACCACTATGTTACTGATGCACTGATAGTGAGAGCTGGAACACAGACTGGCAGAGGTAAAATAATGCAGTTGACTGAAAACTTGAGAGATTAACACCAAGGGGAGGAAAAGCAGTCACTGTATTGCTTTCAAAATCCACTTGCAGCAATATAAATGCAGTTGTTTATCCCACACATTGCAAAGTTTTGCAGTCTTTGGAGATGAGCTCTTCAAATGTTCATTGAGAACATTTTGGAGCTGAGATTATGGGAGAAACTTTACAAAGTACAAGACTTTTATTCCATGGTTAAAGAGAAAGGGGTTGTACCATTTAATGAGGCAGAAGATGAACTGGGTAGGTAGGAAGAGAAACAGATGCTTGGGAAAGAAAAGGAGCAAGGGATTGCCTTTTGCCATGAATATTGCAGCCATTGACCTTCACTGAGAGGGGCTGCCGGGGTTTTGTTGCTTTTTCAAGCTGTGACCCATGGGTGTGGTATATAAATGCTTTATATTACAGTTCTAGCTTTGGAGGGACATTCTGGAAACTCCTGCCTCTTAAACTGGAAGAAAGAGAAAGAGAAAGAAAAAATTACTAATTTAAAGCTTGTCAAATGATTTAATAGTAAGAAATGCTATGTAAGTGGGAAGTTGTTGTTATTATTATAGCAAGTATGTGCTGGTGGTGACAAAGAGCCTGAAGTGCTGAGTTTCGCTAGCAGTTTTCCATTTTTATTCTAGAGCAACCCCTGTGTAAAATCTCCTGAGGGCTTATAAAACTGATATTTTTTTTCTGGTAATGTTAAAACGTCCAGAGGCAAAACAGAGCCTGCCCTTATTTTGCATTTCATGCCACAGTTTTTCTTTTTTATTTGTTTGTTTCTTGAACACAAACTGCCAAGTAGAAATGTGTCCTTTTTTTTTGCTCCTGCTGCTCAATCTTCCTTCCAATTCAAATACCTTTTTTGCAAGCTGGTATTTAGCTTTAGTAAATAACCAATGAGACTGCATCTGTCTGTTCTGACATTTTACCTATTGTCTCCATGCTGTCTCTACAATTTGTCCTTGCTATTTTCCTTTAGATATCTTCCAAAAATTAGAAGATACTAATACTTTGTCAGTGCTTTGAATGTGCATAGTAATTCCACCTTAGCCACTGCAGTTAACATAGAAGGTCACTTCTTACCTGACAAATAGTCTGGGGGGGGAAAAAAAAAAAGTCTTCCAGGTGTTATTTGTCAGTCAGGCTCATATAGTATAAGAGAGTTTTCTAGGACAGCAAATTATTATAATGGTTGTGGTGCAGGTGGCAGACAAAAACAGGACAAAAAGACACCATGTTTCATTCATTCACTCTTCTCAGCACTGTAATCATTGTGTTATCCAAGTATTTTTATGACTCAATTTACCTGAGCCTTTCTTTTTTATCTTAATAATAAAACCGTTTTAGCATCAGTGAGTATGTGCTGGAGGCTCATAGGTGCCAGTGGAAATCTATGTAATGTGCCAGCTCTTTGAAATGGAAGAGTGGAGAAGATGACTGTCTGGGTTACAGCAGAGTCATGAAATGATTCCCTGATAGCCTGAACTGATTTGTTTGGAGAAGTGAGTCTCCAAGCCTCCTTTAAAGCAGGAAATGCTAAAATTAGCTTTCTGGGAAGAATACAAAGTTTTCTGGGCTATAAACCCAGCTGCAGCAAATCCCAGAGTCTTTAAAAATTATTTCTAGGAATGCTGTCTGTATTAGAGTTCATTTGGTAGAAACCTTTTACTGGTGTGAGCAGATGCCTTGCAGAACTGCCACAGTTGGGAGCTCCTGTCCCCCAGGACAGCGTGCTGGGATGTCTGTGCTGCCTGTGGTGCTGTGCCTGCTGGTAAAGACAAGTTCTGACAGACCAGAGTGTCCTTGTAAGTCACAGGAGGAGCTAAACTGAATGCATAGGGCGAGCAGAGTTGGTGTTCTGACTTGTAAAGACCTGGAAATGGAGCTTTTCTGTGTGAGCTGGTGAGCTTGGATAGCTCTGAGCAAGAGCAATTCCGTCCAGTAGAGACAGCTGTGGAAAGGCTGCAGTGTTCTTGCTTTGTAATTGGTGCTTTACCCAAAGTGCATTTTCTGTTACAAGTATGAGAGGGCCCTTACAGTTTCTGACAGAGAGGGCCTATGTTTCCTATGAGATCTTGGAACTGGCATTATGGATTATGCTTTCATTCTTCTCCCTACCAAATGTTTCCCTGTAACTTACTAAAAAATTGTCAGTCAGTGCAGTTTCTTTCTGAAGAGATGGTAATTTCTCGTTTCGTTTCTGACTCTTATCTTCAACTTATCAATGTCTTTATGCTAGAATTTGCTTTTGCTATATTTTTTTTTCTCCTGGATAACTATAGTGTAAGTAACTCTTTGTGGTCTGTTGTCCTATTAATGTCTGAAATTTTTTTGTAAGTCCAAGCATCTAAGAGTGATTTCTTGTTTATATTAAGAAATGAAACCAGATGAGCTACTCAACATCAGAATTGGCTATTTTGGTTTTGTGCTTTTATCTCACGTTCACCCCACAAACCCTCCCTGCCCTGCACTCCTACTGACCCTTGTCTGTCCACATCGTGACTCAATTTAGGGATCAGCTTCAGCAGGAAGGTAGTTCCATTTTCTGTGGCTGCAGTTCCAAGGCTGGTAACATAACAGCAGGCAGCTGCCAAAATAGGAGGGCCTTGATCCCTGTTTGTCCATTTCCATCACTCTTTGCTTATTCTTGCTGTGGACTTAGACAGAATCTTTCTTGTCTGGTTTAACACAACAAGAAGAAAATGTATGTGCATATAATAATCCTTCTGGATTATTTTTTTGCCCTGGTAGTAAAAGTGGCCTATGAAAGCATTTAACAAGTGCAAAACCTGGCAAACGAAAAACAGGAGTGGAGTCAGGTAAGTACCCATAGTGACACAAGGCAGTTGGACTGGAAGGAGGAGGAATGTGCTGGACCAGGTCAGATCAGCTACAGCTGCAATGAAACTAGTTTTTTCCTGCTTCTGCTGATTGAATTCTCTTGAGTTGTGAAGGACTCAGTAGAATCAGTTTAGTTATAATCTCTAGTTCCGTTTTGAGTTTGCTAAGTGTGGAGGATGAAATTTGTACATGTTGTCACAGATGCCAACTTGAGCCAGAGACCAGTTTTAATGCAAATTCCTCTTCAAATTATAATTTATTTTTCTGTGTGGAAATTGGGCATGATTTTACTTGGGGTAGGATCAGTGAGTTACCTTTAGCAATTGCAGTACTTTTATGAAGCAAACAATCTGTTTATTTCAAATGTGGAACAGAGAGAAGGAAGCTTTCAGATAATTGACCTCTACTGCTGCATCCACCAGACATTTTTTTTAATGTTGCTTTTTATCAATTCTCATGCTCCACTTAAAAACAAGTCAAGTTGCCATCCCAACTCTTGTAAAACTGTTCAAAATAGACACTTCCAAGTGACAGCTTGAATAAACTCATGAACGCTTGGATCAACACTAAGCTATTTTTGTTAAAATAATACAAGTTAGATCTTGTATGGAGACTTGGGTCCTATAGAATTTTAACCATGACATCCATACCTTCTTTTCTTCCTATTCCTCCAGTTATCTTAAGTCAGTTATTGTTTTTAAAAACCTGTATTATAATCCAGGCACAAATGGGAGAAATAGTAACATAGAACATGAAAGCCAAAAATGTCTTAATTCTTTTGACTTGCATATTACAAAGTATTTAGCTTGTGAACAAATTTAAATCTCTTGAATGGATTTTCAAGAGCAGAGAGCTTTTTGGTTATATGTAGCAATGTAACCAAAGTTCTGGATCATGTAAAATAGCAGATAGTTTTATTTTACACACAGTTTAAAGGAAAAATTACATCTGTAAATATTGGTCTAATGCCTTTAGATGATTGAGCTTTGGAGATTCTATTAAGTAAATGAAAGAACAGGCATAAGAAATGTTATGTTTTATCTTGGCCAGGAAGAGCCACTTTTCAAAACACTTTATGGTTTAAACCACTAAGTATAAGAAAATTATTTATATTATTTTGGAATTTTGCACTTGAGATGATTTCTAAGAGTTTCAAAATATTTATGGTCAGTTATGTGAGTTTGAAACAAATGTACTTTTGAAACTTTCTGAAGTTCATTAGGACACCAGTACTAAGAAGAGATGTTTAATAGGTCATGCTAGTTAAATGAGGATAGTGCTGTTACAAATTACAAAAATAAAATAGGTCATGGAGTTCTAAAAGCAATCTATTATATATGCACCATGCACATTATTATTAATAAATGCACCATTTGAATGTTTTTAGAGACTGTTTCTAAATATATATACATATGTATTCTAGTGTTTGATGTTGTTTCCTTTTTTAGATACTCAGAAGATTATTATCTTCACATAGTCACAAAACTGCAGAACTGCACCTGGGTAAGGAAACCAGAAGAATCTACAAAATTCAGGTAATTTTCATTGTCTCATTAAGAAAAACTGTTTACCCTAGATTTTTCTAACACGCTGTAAATTTAAATATTCCCTTTTAAACAGATAATTTTGTATTGCTTGTAGTAATTTCTATCAACTTTTTGATGCTGGGGCTCTTCTTGTTTGGTGGAATTTAACTGTTGAAACTGAGTAGAATTAAAGAACTACATAAGTAATTTCATTTATATCCACAATAATGAGTGGTAAACTAACTTAAGTAGAATGAATTGAAATATTTCTGACATAAAGCCTACAGTGTTAAAGTACTGAGGATGTTATTTTGTCCATTTGAACTAGCACTCTGATAAAAGGCTATAATGAAGCAGTGTGTTCCTCACTCCAAGACTATTGCCTCTATTGCAGAAGTGCCCAAGGCACTCATTAGGTTTGTCACTGCATGCCATGGCCCCTGAGCATGACAGCACGTGATTCCATCTGTCCTTCTTTGGGATGGCACAGAAGGACGTGCTCAGTAGGGATGGTGGGCTCTGAAAAGACTAAACTCTCATTTGGAAATCATGCTGGTTTTAAAGAACAGCTTCACTGTGCCATCCCTGTTTTCTCCAGGGAAAAAAGCTCTCTTGATTTACATTTTTACATAGATCATAATTAAAGATTCCGTCATGATTGTTAAAAACAAATAAATGGACTTATCTTCCAACTCTTTGGAATTAACTAGCATTGAGAGCTTAATATCCATATGTTCATCATGATCCCTTTGGAAGAAGCAGTTTTGGGGTGGTGGGGGACAGGGTGAAGGGTTTTGTGCACCATAAAATGCTGTGTTTGCTGTGTATCACAGCGGACTAATGGTGTTTCCCAAAGCTGAGATAGGAGTATACACAGAGTTAGAGAAACTGTATTGACTCAGGCAGGCCTCAGCTGTGCACAGAGCTATCAGCATGACAAGGAGCTGTAAAGCAGCCCATTCCATCTCAGAACAGGCAAGTGTCTTGCACAGAGTTGATGGGAGATGAAGCTGCTCTCACCTACTCTTCACCCTGCTACATTTGAACTTTTTGTTTTCCAATCTATTTTTTTTAAACTTCTCTTCCCTCCAAATGGACCAGCCATCACATACCAGCTATTTGCTACTGCTTCTGCTGTACTGGGTGTTTGAATCAGTGGCACTGTAGCCACTCCTTTGTCCAGCCTGACTTCTTCATTTATTGCTTATACAATCTCCCCTCCACTGGGTCACCTTCTACATCTTCTAGGCCTATGGCAAACAAGCATCCAAAACATCATATAAGACTGGAGTTTAAATACAGGATGCTTGCTGTTCCTCATGCTGTCTTTGGTTTCCAGCAAGGAGACTGGGTCATAAATAGTCAAGGTAGGTTATGCAACCAATGATCAAACTGGAAAAATTCAAAAGAAAAATCTGTTGGATGCACTAAGCCACCAAAAAGTGTGGACTCTATGTACATTGAGGTGATCTTACTAACTTTAATTTAGCTCATATACCAAGCAGAAAACCATCTTTTAAAATCCATGGTTCAGCACAGGCTGGACAAACTTATTACTGAATCAACATTCAAGGGCTGTGCTGTTATGGTTTTCTTGGTTTTTAACATCCAAACTAGCTGGAGTATTAGCTAGTTCATATGTACATAACCCATGCTGCAATTCTAATGACAGTACTATGTATTCTGTTTCTGACATTTCATCTGATTTGATGACATCAAAGATTTCCATGACTAAGGACTGGTGCTTTGGTTTATAATAATTCATGGCATCATTAATTATTATTTTGCAAAAGATGGGTGCTTTTGCATAAGTCTTTTCTTTCTTTTTTCATTCTCAGTCTTCTCTATTGTTTTTTGGAAATAGTATATTAAAATTTTACAGTTGTCCTTAATACATGACCATGCTGGAGATTTTCAAGGCTCTTAGTAGGTGGTCATTGGAGTCTTTAAAATAAAAAGATGTTAAAAAGAAAACCAAATTTTATTTAAAATTTGCTGGCTAAATCTCCATGCTTACAGAACTTCCAGGCTTATTTATCAGACTTAAGCCTCCAACTAGCTTTGAGGGGCACTTCAGCTGAAAAATGATGCATTAATGGAACTATGGGGGTGAAAAAGTTCTAGAGTTGTAGTGAAATAAATGAATTAATATTCGCTGAGCAGTAGATCTTTCTTTTTTTGACTTATCCTTGTGTCAGTAATAGCTGTGTAATACAAATATTTTACAGTCTGAAAATCTCATTAAGTAGTAGATAAACGCACCCATTTGCAGAAGAGGAAATTAATCTCTGAGGGGCTGTGCAGCAGAAATTGGGTACTACAGCCAGCCACCTTCAGCAGGAGAAACTTGAAGCTGTGTCACATTATTCACCTGGCAGTGCCACCAGAAGTCTGCCTGCTCACAAGACTGCAGAGAAGCTGCTTAACTTCTTTTCCTGTTTGTCCATCTGTTAAATGCAGTGAACGCTTAGATGCTTCTCAGGCGCAGTGTCAATTTTTTGACATCTCTCTATTTTCCTGAAGTTCTGAAGAGCGGGCATGCATATTTATAAGGGATTTAATGTCTTATGCTTCAGGGCATACACTAACCTCTAATTAATAAGGTTCAAGAGCAGCTTCTCCTGGGTAGTTAGTTTTTCAGAGAAGCTTTCCTGTGTTTTCCTTTGCAGCTTTTACTGCTGGCTTCCACTGTGCTGCTAGTGGAGTGAAGGAATCTGTGATCTAAGCCAGTAACTCCTGTGTTCCTAGAAGACAGCACTGTGTGCCAAGGAGTACACATCCATTCACATTGTAAGCTGCTCTCCCAGCAGATCCAGGCCAAATAAAAGAATATAAATTAGAAGTGCAGTTGAGGAAAGAAATACTTGTCTTTTTATTTGGCAGAAGGGTTACAGCTGACGGCCATGTCTAACATAAACTACAGGTTTTTTGCCAATTCACTGTTGGAGAGCAGAGTCCAGGCTGACCCTCTACTACCTGGCTCAGCTTTGTCATGCAGCTGTGCAAAATGTGTCCATTGTTGTCAGAGGGCTGCCCTTTCCCAAATGGCTCCCTCTGAAGCTGCTCTGCTGTGCTGGCTCACGTGCTCTTGGCTAGGCTGCTCTCTGGCAGCGCTCACTGGTTCTTGATGGCTACGTGATGTTTACACATGCTTTCTCAAAATCAAGAAGAATAAGGAAGCAAGTACAAGCCATGATGTTCTCTTTAATACCTCCCATATTTACAGTCACTCTTTTGTGGTTGATTTTTTTCCAGACTCTGTCAGGGAACCAATCTTCTGGCATTTCACTTATTATAGTGTCAATAGTGATGACATCAGCATTGTCAGACATAGGCTGCCCTCCGAGGAGCAAATGCAAGCACTTGGTTCATTGCTCTTGAAATCTAGTTCAGATTTATTGTGCCCCATAGTAGTATTTGTCAGTCATTGTTAAAAGAGTGGTGCAAGTAGCATCCTACTAACAGTGATTTTTGGAGTCTTCTCCAACATTTATTTCTAGGGACATATAGAAAACTATTCTTTTATTCTGACTTTTCCTTTATAAAATTAATCTTCTCTTGACCTTTTAAAAATTTATTTTGTTCTTTATGGCTCTTCAGTCATCTAGCATCCTCCTCAGCCTTTTTTTACAAGCCCACCTGAATTCTTCCTCCCTTTTCAGATAATCAGCTCTAACTTGTTTTAGACAGAACAAGTGCTAGGATTTCTTGTCTGTAAGGGAGAAACTTGGTAGAAACTTGGAAAAGTGGGGAAAATAATCTCACAGCTGCCTGGAAAGGTTATCCTTAAAGGTCTAGGGAAAAAAAAGCTGTGCTGGGTAGCTTTCTCTGCAAAGGATCTTCTAGCTACAGTCAGCAGAGTCTCAAGTTCCCTAGGTAACCTGAATATTAATTATTATATCAGTATTCTTCAAAGGTTTTCCGCTTTAAAGAAATACTTCATTACTGCAACACATTACGGAGCCCAGCTAAGTGCAAGCTGTAATTGTTTTTTACACCTCCACATCTGTCTGCTTTACAGACTTACAGGCTTAATTTACTCTCATTTGGGGCATACACCAATGGTATCCAATAATCTGCAGGTTTTCAAAATAGTTGTGACTCCAGCTTTTGCAGAAAGCTACACAACATTTAAAACAGGCTTCAAAATGAGGGGAGAAAGGCTGAGCACATGCTGTGTTTCAGAGAAGCCTCTGAGCATTGTATTTCTGGGCTGTCTGAGCTTGAAGCCTATCAAACAGTGCAGTAGCACTTCAGGAGTGACATCACACTGAAAGTGTGAGCTGTGCCTACTGGGCCCTCTCCCCATGCAAAGATCATTCCAGACAAACCTTATTTGCATCTCATAATGAAGAGAGAAGGATATTCCCAGGTGTAAAACACAGCTTTAAAATTCCTGATGTTACACTGCAGTCTAGCTGGCAGAATGCTGCCCCCAACCAAAATATTTTAATTTTTTTCATTTTTAAAGTAACATTACTACTTTAAAAAAAGAACATGTCTTCTTGAAAAGAAGAGATAGAAGATCCACCATTTTCCATGTCCTGTTATTTTCCATCTTCCTTTTTATTCCACTTGACCACTATTACCCTTTTCCCACTTTAATATCTCTTATCAAAAGTGTATGTTAAACATTCCTGCAGATTATAGAATACCACTTCTTGAAGAGATTAGTTTTGTTGCAAACTACACTGTAACCCATATAACAGTATTGCTTATCACATCTGTGAACTGCAGTGAACCCCAGCTGAAACACAAATAAAATACACTGCAAGGTCAATTTATGCTTATATAAGCTCACTCCATCACATAATCAATAGCTTTTCTAGCACTAAACAGATCAATATTTTTGGTGTAATCTCTGAAATCTTCCAGTTTACAAGAAAGCTCACAGAGCTCAGACTGCAGAGAGATTAAGAGTACATTTGCTGCACAGATTTAATAGATGATCTGTAAAATAATGAGTATATATTCAAAGACATTTTGAATGTCTCCTATTTCAGGAGAGAAGAAGATGGGTGGAGAGATAGTAATTAGTGACAGTTTGAAGCAAGGCTTGGATCTTTTAATTGGTCTACAGACTATTATATACTTTTCTAAAGGATGGAGGATTCCTATAAGTAGAATCTAATTTTGGATTAGTCTGAGCTAATTATGTCTTCATGGCAGACTCTTTAAATAGTCTTTGGTTTGGAAATTTTATTACACTTTTTACATATTCATCCTTGATTTCAGATTCAACCCTTTTGGCTTTCTTTGTCTTAGACATTTATGATATTACTTCATTTGTAGGCAATTCAAGGGCTGTCAGTGTAGCATTCCCCTTCAAAAATGTTCTGCTTCAGATATCAGATTTAATCACTTTTTTCTTAATTTTGGAATATGTCATAATATGCTTCATTGTACTTTGGTTGACACATTGACATGGATTGATAAGAGCCTGGAGAAACCTGTGTCATTGTCTAGAGCCCCCAGTGCAGTACAGTAAGATAATTGCTTCCTCATTATAAAAGATTACAGCAATGGACATAGATAAAAAGTAGTCTTCCTGTTTGTAGTTGTGCCCTTGAAATTTTGCTGTTACACAGTGGAATTTTTTGTGGCTTCTTCTACTGCCACAACAGTCTCTGCAGGATGAAACCTTAAAGTCTTTGATGTCTTGACATGTACAGCATAATAAGTCACATGAACTAATGATTACAAAGATCCAAGCTAGGTAAAGTATTAAAACAAAATTAACAAAACTTTTTCTGTTTTTTAGTAATCCATGGACTTTTGTTGCTTGAATGCTTTGGTCTTTGTTCAAATGATCTTGTGAGCTGTGCTGTGATGTCCACTTAGCTCACAGGAGTTACTGCTTTAAATATTAGCTAGCTTTAATTTGTGTTTGGTTCTCTTTTATGTGATTTTTATTTTTTGTGTCTAGGGTAACTGAAAATCCACAAGGAGATACATCTATGTAAGCATTACTGGTGTCAGTAATGTGTGGGTGCTTTATAACAGGGCTGATATGATACTGTTTTTGCAAACAAACATTCACTTTATAGATGTTTGTAAATGATGACTTAAAATCAAATAGATTTACATCATTACTGGAAAAAGTTTGTCCTCATCACTATTAAAATATTCCAGTTGTTGAAATTTTGCACCTTGCCTAGGCAATTTCTTTTAGTCTTTCTTTCCTAATACTGAACTTAAGCTTTCTTTAGAGCAAATTAAAATCGTTTTCCTCACCTTTCCCACCATAGCCTTAAAGGACAGTTGAGCATCTTTTATTTTAACAATGTTTTGAATATTTTGATACTTTGGCAGCATCTCTCTCCATCCATTTTTCTCCTCCTCCCACCCCAGTTTAGTCCAGTGCATAACAACAGTGAAATATTCCACACTGTTCTCAGCAGTGACAAATGCCCTCAGGCCGCAGCTCCACAGGCATTGGTGTGCATTCAATGGAAAAAGTTCAATGGAATGGAAGTTTTTAAACTCTGCAGAAGCTTTTTACATAAAGACAGATTTCACACTCATTATAGATTCTTCCAGTATTACTCAGAGTAAGGGCAGTGCTGGCTTTTGAACCAGCTGAGAGAGTCTGCTAAGCCTTGACTGACCACTGATTGTTTTAGCCCTTGTGATTGGTCCACCCTGAGTTGTTGAAGATGTTGAGATGTTTGCACTATCTTCAGGATGTGTGCACACTGTGACTTGTCAGCAGGCATGTGCAGCTTGTTCAGAAGGCCTGAATCAGCTAAGATGCATATATTCATACTAGCACAGAACCAAGATTTTGCTGCTATCTTGGCTACAGAGCAACTGCAGGAGCTGCAAAGAAACTATCAGCATATTTAGAGCATGTGTATTCCACTAAATACAGTGGACTATCCATATGAAGTGTTTGTTATGCAGAAAAGTTTGGAAACGTGTAATCAAGGCAACAGCCCTCTGTTACTGCCAACAGTTCAGCATGGAAAAACTGCATAGCAGCTGGAAAATAACATTATTTGGCTCATCTCACAAGCCATACAATTTTGGTAACTTTCTTCAAGATACCAGGATTTTTGTAAGGTGTCAGTGGCCATGAACCTGAAGAAATTATTTGGATGCCATAGGCTCAAAACTCTGTACCAGCTGAAAAACAATGCAAACTTGGGTTCTGCTTCCTTTGGCCACAAAGGAAAAAATTCAGTGAAAGTGTATGGTGAGCAACAAAAAACATTCTTCTTTGCAACTATATTTGACTCTGTGTTGTCTAATGTGATCAGAACTTCCCAGATAAATGCAGCACACCCCTCCACTTAGGTTATTGACTAAGGTTATGACTGTACTTACTGGGTCCTATGAGATATGTATTACCTGGCAAAATGGTGTAGTCTTTTATCAGGTTCTGATTTTGTTCCTCACTTATTACAAGTGACTGTTCTAGATAATGCAGTCAAATCCCTTTCTGCTTATCTTGGCATAAGAAATATCTGTGTTTGGAGTTATGCCTCAGGATTTAAAAATAACTCTTAGATATCACTCAGCTCCAAATCCTTGCAGGAGAACTGTTGGAGGAGAAGGTTTCTCCAAATAAGAAACTGTCAGCAATAACCTCTGCTACAGAGGAGATAATTTCCAAAACTAGTGCCCTACGAAACTTGGGTACTTTGACTCAAGCATCACCTTCAGTCTGCACTTGTCATGCATGACTGGATCATAGCACCCTTTGTTCTAGGGCAAGCCCACAGTCTCTGATATAAGCTGAACTTAAACCTTCTTACTGTAAGCTACATTAGTGTTCTGAAAGCTCTGAGATGGATGCTCAGCCTGCAGAGCAGCATCCAATCTTCTGAGAGCTGCTTCCATATCTCAGGATTTTCTCCCAGTCAGAACAGACAATGTGTATCACTTCCTAGTCCAAAAAAAAAAGTTGCTTCTGTTTGGTGCTGTTATGATTTGAGCCTTGTTTCTTATCCCGCCATCTTAAGTTTCCCTCTCCCCAGGTGGCACGATACATGAGTTAAAATGTTGTCTTGGCTTTGTAACACCTCACACAGAGCCCTTGTAGGATACATGCGTTAATCTTAGGAAGCAAATGCTCTTCAGTGAGTCCTCAGCTCCTGACAGACCAGATAAGAATGACATTAATAGTCTGATGAAATTGCAGTAAGAGATTGCTTGAACTGCCCAGTCTCTACCCCTTGCTCATCATTTGCTGTCAGTTGTAGATTAGCACGTGTCAGAGCTTGTACAAAGTCCTGTGTGAGCAGATCGCTGAATTCATTGCCATGGGTGTGGCTGTCTGCAGTTACATGCATTCCCACTGGAGCTCTGTACAGGGATGCTTGGGCACAGTGGGATTCTGTGTCATGATTTGATCTAAGTGAAATGTTTCTATTGTTACCACCAAATTTTAGCATGGATATTTGTCATTATTCAGTATGTATTCTCTTGTTCTTACTGTGTTTCTGGACTAGCTTGGCTCTGTTTTATTTTCTCAGTGAATCCATAATTTTAATTTAAACTATTACTTTCTTCTTAATTCTGATACCTGTTTTTCGTCCACACTGTTTCTGCTTTTATTGAAGCACTTTTTCTTGTGGAATGAGTAATAAAAAGCAAAAACATGTCATCTCTATTAATGAATGGGATCTGTTATCAGCTTGCTTTTCAGGTCTGGTAGGTGTCACACAAAAGAGCTCTTTTACTAAATTTGGCAGGAATATTCTGGCATTATTCCTTCTCCTCTGAATGTCCAGTGGTCGACACAGATAACGTTTAGGCCTACTTCATTTAGCTTCAAGAAAATAAACAAGGACATCAACATTAAGGGTTCTGTGATTCCTCATTTCCATGTGAGTGCCAGGGAGCAGTGAAGGACAGCTGCTTCCTGAGGGACAGGGTGTGGGATCCCAACACAGTAACCTGGCCATGGAGCAGAAACTGGTACCTGGGCTCGTCCCACCCCTAGCCAGGAATAGGGCAGCCATAGCCCAGGCATCCTGGGAAAAGGATGGACACAACTGGAGACTGGCCCTGCTGTGGTGTTGCTGGGGCAGTGACTGATGGCTTTGGAAGATTGTAATAGGGTCTTGGACCCTAGGCAGGATGGGAACAGCTCCAGGGTGCTGGGCAGTAGGGAGGCTGGGTAGTGCCCTGAGGACCTGACAGTGAGATCTGAATCCTCTTACTGCTACAGTGTTTATTAAGACTAGAATGAGCTGGCTATAGCAAAAAGTGACAAGAAAGAAAAGCAAGTATGTTCCAGTCAAAAGTCACTGTTTCTGTAATATCCAGTGTTCCCAGACACCATCATTTGACTCTACTGCCTTACTGCACCCTTTTCACTTTGCCATATATTTCAAGTAGGATACTAGATACACACAGAGAACTGTTTCTCACCATTGGGTGTCTCCTGACCACTGAGCACAGTCACAGTTCCATCCACAGCCTTGGACCTTGTGGTTCTCCTTAGCCCTGCCCCTTAAGGTCTTGAGCAGGGCAGTGGGAATCACCATGCTTGGGGAGGGGAGTCAAATGCAGCTTAAGGAAATCTGAACCCTACTGGTTCCTCTCTCAGGAGTGTCATTTCCTGGTTACTCTCTTAGTGTGGGTGTTTCAGATCTGTGCTGTCCCAGCACTCAGTCTTTCCCAGTGTTCCTCACACTCCTGAGAACCTTGCCTTGGAGGAGTTGGAGAGCTCAGTATGCAAAATGTGTTAATATATACCAGTAAGTCACAGTAAGTCATCTGACAACTGAAATCTTCCTTCCTTCCTTCCTTCCTTCCTTCCTTCCTTCCTTCCTTCCTTCCTTCCTTCCTTCCGCCACTTCCGCCACTTCCGCCACTTCCGCCACTTCCGCCACTTCCTTCCGCCACTTCCTTCCGCCACTTCCTTCCTCCGCCACTTCCTTCCTTCCTCCCTCCCTCCCTCCTTATTTTGACCATTTTTTTCAAGAGAGGTGAGATTGAGAGTTATCCCAGACGTGTTCATTCTTTTCCCTGTCTTCCAAGAAACATAATCTTTAGGTTTTTCTATGTGCTGGACTGTGCTTCAGTTACATCAGAAACATTAAATTATTATTATTAACATTTTATAATATTTATAATAATAATTAGTATTTTATGCTATTTTTGTTATTGTTGTATTTTCTGTGTCTACACTGTTGATAAAGTGAAATGCAACAACTTCTCTTAGCTGTGTCTTACCCCATTAAAGTCAGCTCACTTTCAGGCAGAATTTAGCTTCTAATATTTAACTAGTTTCAACAATTTGTTTTACTTTACACATTGAAACAGTATGAAATTAAACTTTTCTATTTGGCTGTAATGGTAAATTTTTTTTCTTCTCAATTAACCTTCAGTGTGGTATTTTCAAAATTCTGGGGAATTCTGTTATAAGACTGTTTTCTCTTAATTGTTCGTAGTTCTCTTAGTATCTCACCTAATGAGAAAGCTGTGTCCTAGCAATTGATACATAATGTCTGGCCATGAATATTTCAGCCTTACAGACTGAACATCCCACAGCAGCAGAGAGGACATTGTTGCCTATAGCAAAATAAATTGTAGTGTTTTGGGTCTGATTTCAAAGGTCTGATGGGGATTTTAAGTTAATTTCATTTCACTGTTAATAATGTAGAATGTTTGCACACATAATATTTTTATCAGTTTGGAGGTAACAGAAATTGTAAGATGAGTAATAGTCTTCACTCCCACAAAGGTTTGAGTGAATCCCTTCCATTTTAATTTATTTAAGGACTTCTGCTAGGTGTTTTGGGGAGCAGCTAGGCTATCTGTCTAGCACATCTGTCTTCTTTATGTGCAAGTTGTGATGTAAATTATTTAATGCCTGTGGTACTGTGCACAGGAAAATTGTGATGAACAGTTGCAGAAATTAATTATTGATTAATTGGCTTGCAATCGTTTAGATGTTCACTAAGTACCACTGCCAGTACCTTCCATCTCTATCTCTTTTATCCCTTTTTTTTTTCCTTCTTCGGCCTTCTAGTTTCTTACAACCACTTGTTCAATATTGGCAAAAATCACATTTTTAATTCTTTGGAGACTAAAGTCTCTCAGTGTTTCTATATTAATCTTAGCAATTAATAATATTGAGGAGATGGATTACAACTTTTTCTCAGTGGAACAAGGAGACCAAGAGATAAAAAAAGTTATCAGTTCTGATTAGATTCTGAACATTTGCTATGAAAATGGACTTGCATAGCAAAGCAAGTCAAAGGAAATTGCATCATAGAAGGTTAATATAGCCTTTATCTGCTAGTTAATTCAAACTGGTGTTCATTGATCTGGTTCTCTAGCACTGCCTTTCTACTTATTTGCCTCTCTTTGAGCAGGTTTTGTTTATTTGTGCTTTTTGCAGGTCAGAATTAGCTTCCTGCTGTGATGCAGTTCACAATTTTATTGCTTCTCAAAACAACAGCCCACTGGGAAGTAACATGAGTTATGAAGTGGACAGTAAAAAGACTATTCTCATTACACAGGACATTTTTAAGATGCTGCCTGTGGTAAGAACTGTATATTTGTTGTGTTATTATAATCACAGTATTTGTATTTTGGGTTAGTAATTGAGAGACTGTGATTCCTCTGGAAGAGACCCATCAGCCCCTGTATGCTCTTCTTTATTTGCCTTGCAAGGTGTTGTTTTGTTGGTTTTTTTCCCCTTCCTCTGCAGTGGTAGAGGTATTTACAGGTATCATAGGTTGGAGGTTGAGTTGTTATAGAACACTGGCTTGGCAGCCAGTTCAGGAGCAAATACTCTGAAAATATTTGCCTTGCTTTTATCATTCCTGTTTTTAAAGGCATTTCAATCTGGAAGAACATTTCATATTCCTCATATGCCCATGCCATTTCCAGTGCAGGCTTCCAGTGGACATGTAAGTTATGAAAGATATTTTGGTGGTAAATCTGATACAGAATAGCATAGAACATAATAGAGTAGAACACAGAAATTTCAGTTGGAAGGGACCCTCAATAATCACATAGTCCAACTGCCTGATGAATTCAGGGCTGACCAAGTTAAAGCAAGTTATTAAGGACAAGGTCTGAATGCCTTTTAAACACTGACACCTGGCACATCAACCACCTCTCTAGGAAGCCTGTTCCAGCAACTGACCATCCTCTTGGTAAAGAAATGCTTCTTAACGTACAGTCTAAACTTCCCCTGCTGCAGCTTGGAACCATTCTGATATGTCCTGTGTGGATATAATGGAGAAGAGATCTGCACCTTCCTCTCCCTCAGAGACCAATGAGATTACCTGCTCTTTTCTCCAAACTACACAAGTCCAAAGCCCTCAGTGACTTTTCATAGGACATTCCTTCCAGCCCTTTCACTAGCTTTGTTACCTGCTAGGGGAGGGTGTTTGCAGCAAGAAGCAAAGGTTGAGAAAAGGAATCAGGTTTTGTACCTCAGGATTACAATAGACTTACAAGATCTTGAGACTAGACAAAGAGTTTTTATTTGGTTTATTGAAGCTAAGGGCGTATAGGAGCCCTCTTGCCCATCTCTGACATTCTCAATTTGTGATATCCCAGCTACTATGGGTCTAGTTCTTCCTAACACTTCTCTCAATCAGTCTTTACTGACTTCATTGCAATAGAAGATTGCAATTGTAATTCCAAAATTAAGCTGGAGAAATGAAAAAGTAGTATGCTTTATGTGCACATATACATGCTAAGGTAGCCATAATTGCCTGGCCTTTGTGTTCTCCTACTATCCTTTCAGAGTTGAACAAAATATTTCAACATGTTGTTCTGTAATATATTGCCAGGCAAATATGATATTTGCCACTTCCCCACACTTTTTGCCTTGTTCATAACAGTGTCCCTTCTTGCTTCTCTTTGGGCAAGCTGATGAGAGAAGAGAGAAGAATAATGCTTTCCATACGCAAGTTTTGACTCACTTTTACAACTGGTTTAATTTCTGTACTCAAAATATCCCAGCTGTTGGCCTCTGGTAAATGTCAGTGCTCCCATAGCAGAAGATGTTGAGTAAGATGTATGAAAAGTTTCTGAGACTGGGAAAACAGCCAGCTATATTAACGTCAGCTTAAATAGCCAACAATTTGCATTAATTTTCTAGGTTGTGAACTGTGCTGGTTCTCAAGTGGATGCACTTAGCTCCCACTCAGCTTCCCCACTGCAAGACAGCAAGCTGTAACAAGAGGAGGAGCGGAGAGGGTGAACAGCCAGGAACAGTAACCTCTTCTGTGTGCCCTCACATTCACAAAGAGTTAAGCCAGGACACATCATTATCCTTTACAGCATCTTCAGATTTCCCTAAATTCATTATTCTGTTTCAAATGTAACTGTGGTGTGACAAAAGTGAGGAGAATTTACAAAGTTACCTTCTATTACCTGAGAAAGTAAATTATTATATGACAACCTCCAGTCTGTTACAGTGCAAAGGAAAATGGGTAACTTTAAGCTATCTTCAGTGTAAATTAGTTCCTTAGTTTGTCAAGGTTGCAGTCCACTACTAGGTATTTTTAGTGTTAAGTGTATTTAAAAGGTACCCAGTTTTAACAATTCAGTGTTATTCTCTCAAAGTTCTGATAGCAGAAGTAACAGTTCTCTGTCTATTGGTGCCTACTTTTGGCTCTTGGCTGTCCAGGTCTGGCAATCCTTTGTGCTAAATGGTGAATGCTTCTACTGGGATTTACCAGTTTAAACCTGCAAGAGCAAATAGACACAAAGAAACAATCAAAACTCTTATAATTAATTGGCTGCATCTTTATATTTGTTTGCAGTCCTCTCCTCTTTCAGTCTATCCCTTCAAGAACTGTGCTGTGGTTGGAAATGGAGGCATTCTGAAAAATTCCAGCTGTGGAGCTGAAATCGATAGTTCTGACTTTGTGTTCAGGTAAGAGCTGCTTCATTTTCCTGAAGTGTGTCCCCCATTCTAAAAACTTGACAGGATTGGAAGTGTGCCAGTGCCAGTTTGTAGCAATGAGGAAGAATCTTGACAATTTGTTATTTCTGCCTCTTTAAGGATACTTCTGCTTTATAGTTTTCAGAATGCTGCTTTCTAATTAAGGAGCATGCTGGATGATACATGTATAATCTGTGATTGCTAAGTCACCTTGCAGTGATGTGAAATGTGGTTATCTGAGAACCTGACATTTCTGGTTATTTAACATCCTTTAGGAGACTGGTATTAAATGTCACATGTGTATCTCTGGTTTAACAAAGTGTTTACTTAGACATTGTTTGGCTCACCCACGTAGCTACCTAATTGCCCCAATATTTGTTTCATCTGTTACTCATTTAAAAAATTAAGCATTTATTTAAGTAGTGTTTTTAATCTCCCTGGACAGACTGGGACAAAACCAGGCACACTCAGAGTGTAATTTTACCCACTTTCTCAGTATGTAACTCACAGTTTGTAGTTCATGCAAAGAAACAGAGCAACAGAGGGAAGGTTCTTTTCTCAGTGATGTCCAGTCACACAGTATGCTGGATTTAATTTCCTTTTCTTATTTTTTCCTAAAATTTGAAAAGCTAAAAAAAGAAAAGGTCTTTCCAGTTAGATAAGTGTTTTAATAAAAATGGGAAGTCTCTGTACTAAGATGCTAAACTTAGTAAGGGACTGAATTTAAGAAAATGCTTTCTTTACATTTTATAGAAATCACTGTTTCTGCGACAGGGCAAGTTATGCTGTTGTTAGAAGACACAGTGGAAGACTTTCAGCATTGTTTAGGCAAGAGGAGCAATATTTCCTAGCAGCCAGCACAGGGCGTTCATAGACTACTGAGATTTTGACTGTGCTCCTGGTTTGTGATACGATTTATGAAAATGCGCTCTCTGTGCCCTATTTTAACCATCTGTACAGTAGATTAAATGTCTCTACTAGAAGTGCTGTAAGCCTTATTTAATATTTGTAAAGTGCTTAGACATCCCTGGGAGCTGACGTGAAAGTGTCATTGCACAAGAGAGGAATTTGCAAATAGTAACTGTAAATCATTTCTGGTGCACATCTGTTTAAGCAAATGTTTCTCAATTTCAGGTGTAACCTCCCTCCAACCACAGGAAACATTAGCAAAGATGTTGGCAATAAAACAAACCTTGTGACTGTTAATCCGAGTATCATAGCTCAGAAGTGAGTACTACTGCAAATCTGTTTCTGTGCAATGGTGGATAATTGTTTGACATGATTTAGATTTTCATGGAAATCCATTGGGATACCAGCATAGAGAGCAGTGCACATAGATTACCTCATTAAGCCTTAGTTTCCATGTGAAATATGTGCTAGTCTAAATGGAAATCTTCTAAACCTGGCCTTTTTTGTAGCATAAAGGAGTTAGCAATACCCAGATTAGCAAGATACCTTGGCTGATACTAGTCTGCAATTTATGGCAGGGTAAAATTGGTGATTGTAAGCCCAAGCCTCTTCTTTTTCCTCCATGACCCTCATGACCCCAAGCATTTAGAAAGGAATTGTAATCATAAATCAGGACAGGCTGGAAATGTGCATCTGAGTCTATCAGCAGCACTGTGAGCACATGTTCTTAGGTAATGGGCTTGGAGGCTGCTCTGATGAAGGCTGTTTCCTGAATGGAGGCCCAGCTTCTCTAATCCATTATTTCAATCCATATGAAAGCTGCTTGCTCACACACTTTTTTCTCAGCAGAGGTGGGGTTTTTTTCACCTTCTTGATGAAAAGAAAATCTAATAAGGCCAGCCTGACTAATCTGACATCTTCAGCAGGCTGCAACTGCAGCTTATCTATGAAAGGACTGCTGTGCCATGTTATTTACTGCTTGCTAATCTCACTGTATTTTATTGTCTGTCATAACTGTATTGTCAAAAAGACAACATAAGGCAAAGCTTTTTTTTTATTCCTTGAAAGGAAGAAGGAAAAAGTACATTGAGTACATAGAAATTAATAACAGGCATTTTTCTTTGATTCAGGGATAGAATTTCATTTTTTGCAATGAGTACTAACTATGTTAATGCTTACCCAAACCTGTTTGACTTCAATCAAGACAAGTTATTGCTTCTCCAAAACTAGATTTAGCTCATAGATGTTAGTGGGGCTGCACAGGGATATGAGGAATGGAAATTGTCCAGTCACTCAGCATCGTTGGTGACTTCTGACCTGATCCACAATTTTTCTGGGCTTAATCAAAGTGTTCTGCCACAGCTGCACTCATTTTTTAGCCAAATCAAGTCACACTAGGGTTAATAGAAGTTACACTGAAGAAAATGGGAGATAAGCCTGTGGGAGGATTAAGTGAGAGTACAAGAGGACTTTTATGATTTTTAAAAAGTATTTATTTAAATATTCAGAGAAAACTGTAAATGCTTTTGAAGAAGCAGGAGGAAGCAGCCTGGTACCATTTAGCAGAACCAAGTTTGTTTCTTCTCTCAGAGGACCTATTCCAACGCTATTCCCTGTAAATTTCTAATTCTTTGTTTGCATACTGGTGTAGTCTGATGTTATTGTTACGGTTAATCAGCTTTTGAACTGTGTTTGTCAGGGTGTAAAATGTAGGTGAACTGTCTTGAAGAAAAGCACAGCTCTTATGTGTCCTAATTAAACTGGCCTACACTTCTTACAGTGGCAGAGCTGGAAAGGAGTTTGAGACACTGTTGAATTGTCCAGGTTTCTAGCTAAGGAAGAATAGAGATTTGAATTCTGTCCTGGAGGCTCAGTATTTTGCAGTGAGTAAAAACAGAGAAAATTCTTGTAGCAGAGGCCAGAAATTCACCCTTCAAACACTTTTCCTAGACACAGGCTCAGGCATTTCTTGCTTGTTTTGGCTGTGTGACTCTTGCATGCACATAGGTTCAGAGTCAAAAGGAGGGCCTGAGTCCCTCTCATTCATTTTGTTTCAGAGTCTGGTGGTAATGGCACTTTTCTGGGAAGTAGAAGCTGTAAGTTTAAACCCCTTCTGGTTGAGAAAGGGTGTATCACTCCTTGCACTAGTCCTGCAAGAGGTAACTTTTCCACGAATGCTTTGAATGGAAATGGCAGTGGCTGCTATCCTCTGTTTCAAAGTGCTGCATGAAAAGAGGGTTTGAACCTACTTGAGTTGTGAAGGGAAATGAAACCAATTTTTCCAGCTTCTGCTGGAGTTGTAAAATTGAACTCTGATAGTCTTAAAAAGGTGAAAATACTGTGCTCAAATAGACAACTACCTACAAAAGAGGACTCAGTCCTTTGAGCCCCAAAAGGGGTGGGCCATATGTTTAGGTGATTCAGAAAATTCAGACCTATAGAGGACATGAGTTGAGTTGCATCACTTCTCAAATAACTTGGGAATTTCACTAGTCAGTATTTGGGAGCACAGAATTATGCAGTGGTGAGAGCTAGGACTCTTTGCTCTTTTTTGGTGACTGAAAGAATCTGAGAATAAATCCTTGTCCTTTGTGAAGTTAAAGCTTTAAGTCTTTACAGATCTCCAAGTGTTCCTTTTGTAGCTGAAGGACATAAACAGGGATGCCTGTATTTTTAGCTATTTTAAAAGTACATCCTGCACTTGAGGACACACTAATGTTTAACACTCCAAGACTGCTCACATGCATCCTTGCATTTCCACAAAGGGCAGACACAGAGATTTTCTAGAGAGATTTCTGTATACCTGTTGATGTAAGAAACAAGTTTCACAAAACACATATGTTATATATTGTAGTGCATGTATTTTTAAACGGAGAAGGTATGAGCACAATATTTTTTTGCATTCTTCCTAATTTCTTGAATTGATCAATTCTGTAAACATGTCCTAGTCTCATTAGCAGTGAATTTGATCTGCTTCAGTATCTCCTGTGTTGCCAGTTCAATCCTGTGTAGTGTGTTCTTATTATACAAGAGTCAGATTTTCATAGCTGCACATATGACAACATGTAATAGGGTGATGTAAATTTGCAGTGTAGACAGCCTGAACTGCTGCAGCAGAGTTCTTAACATCTTTGCAAGTGCAGTTGTGCTGTTCTGGTCTGTAATGTTTGTATCAATAGTACATTCCATTCCTAAAATGTTGTACTTTGCAGATACAACAAGCTAAATGAAAAGAAGACAGAATTTCTGGAAAACATTGCGGTCTATGGAGATGCTTTTCTTTTACTGCCGGCATTTTCCTTCAGAAGCAACACAGCCACTTCTTTTAAAGTATACCACACTCTGAAAGAGTCCAAAGCAGCCCAAAGGGCAATATTTTTTCACCCCACTTATCTGAAAAGTCTTGCCCAGTTCTGGAGAACTAAGGGTGTGAAGGCCTACCGGTTGTCATCTGGGTTTATGATCACTAGTGCTGCCCTTGAGCTGTGTGAGAATGTGAAGCTCTATGGCTTCTGGCCTTTCTCAAAATCCACAGAGAAGATGCCAATCAGCCACCACTATTATGACAACCAGCTGCCTAAACCAGGTTTCCATGCAATGCCCAAAGAATACAACCAGATCCTTCAGCTTCATGGCAAAGGCATTTTGAAGTTGCAGTTTGGTAAATGTGAATCGAAGTAAAAAGGTAGGTCCCATTCTTACCACATGAAATGTCTTTATTTCACTAATGTGCCAAGGGAAAACTTGTTTAACAAAGAGTGAAACTGTTCTTTCTTAGAGAGACATTTCTACTTTACTCTCAATGAAAGTTGTATTTCCAGATAAGTGAAAGATTGAATCTTTCTGAATAAATATGTATCACAGAGTTGAAAAATGTCTTCCAGAAGGGGAGCATAGCTAAGTACAAATTATCCCCATAAATCATTGTCAATCAGAAGTGTCTCCTTATCTCAGATACATGTCTCTGCCAACTTATGTTTGGTTTGGTATCAGTTCCCAGGTACCAGCCTCCTTTAAGAATTCCTTTATTTATTGCACATTGTGATCTTCAGAATGGATAAGCATCTTCAGAGAAGCCTAATCCTGGCCCAGCCTTTCCATGTGTATAGAGGGAGCAGAGTAAGGATGGGGATTGTTCCATGAAGGGGTAGCAATCATCTCTGGCCTCATTGCCTCTTGTGAAAGGGTAGAGATTGGAGCAGTGTATGCTGCAGAGCAGCTTGTGGATGGCAATGAGGGAGCTGCCATACGCTACAGCAGATCTTGCTCAGCATTTTACCTAGAGGCAGCTCAGAATCTGGGAGTTACAAATATAGGAAGAAGTGTCATTCCTTTTCCTTTGTTTTATCTGTCCCAACTCCTTGGACCTCTACCTTCTGTGTATTGCCTCAGAGAAATGCAGCACAGTCTGGCCTCTGACCCTGAGCCAATTTACTGTGTACACACTAGAGACGACTCTGAAAAGATTTGTCTGCATGTTTTCAATCTTGATTTGCCCTGTTGAAAAAGTAGGGCCAATTTGTATAAATACTTCTTCATCTTTTAAGCTCAGAAATTCCTGAGTTCACAATACTGTTGTCAGAGTCTCCTTTCACAGACCTCTATTTTTCCAGGGGGTCCAAGTTAATATAATAGTAAGTGATGTGTACAGTAGAACTGCCATTGTATACTATATACTTTAATTGGACTGATGTAATCTCATTACTGTATTGCTCAAGTTAAATAGAGAGCATCATCTTGTTCAAGCCAGAAATTTCAAGCTTAAAAGCTAAGGGCACTTTTCTTCTGGCTAGGTTCTGAAATGAAAATATCCTTTTTTGATATTTAGAAAACATGTTGTCAAAGATATGTTCACACTTACTTTATCATCAGAGAATGCTAAGTTTTAAAATAGCAGATTGTTAGTACCAGGAAGGCACAATTTTATTCCATTTCAAGGGGTTTTTTAAGAAATAGAAAAATAAATGGCTTTCAGATTATTAAAATAATATAAAACCTGTGAGAAGGGATCTAGAATCCATATAATGAATCCATTCTCCTTGTCCATGGCAGGGGATTACCTAGGAGGAATTGAATTGTATATATAAGCACTTGTATTTTTTGCTTGTAAAAGGTTGCAGTGTATTGGAAAGGTTAAAAAATACATAATGTATTTTTTCTTAGTGGCTAAGCTGTTTATATCCAGCAGTTTCCACTGTATTTGTTATTCCAATAATATAAATCATTGGAGACATACTGTGTAATTTTAATTGTAGTAACTACATGAGATAAGAAAATGAAAGCCAGCTCTTTAGAAATATTTACTCTAGAGAGAAGATAGAAGGCACAGAAATGTTTAAGTATCTGTATGTGTTAATTAAATGCTGTCCATGCTTGATAGACTGAAAACCACTTGTGGCCAAATTTGCCAAATAAGCTCTAAAGAAAAAAAAAAAACACAAGAAGAATAAGTTGTGCTGCCCCATTTACACTTACATTTACAAAGAGAAAACCAAATAAATATTTTCGGTGTGAGCTACCATTCTGCTAGTATTAGCAATTATTAGAGATAAATGAAATTCTATAATGAGTATATTTTATTGAAGATGACCTTTTCTAAAAATTCAACAATCTCCTTTCTCTTTTCAGTTTCCATTTTATGTTCTTCTCCACGCTCTGTGTTCTTTCCTCTTAGTGGGTAGCTGTAGGTTCCTTACACCAGTGGGTGCCCACAGAAGGCTCAGGCAGAACCTCCCACACACATTCCTGGGACACAAAAGTTTGCTGCTGTACATGAGAAGTGAAGAAGGCTTCTCTGCTGGGAGCACTTACAGGGAGAGTAAAATTGTGTCCCAGTGAATAATTTTTGGCAATTTTGCTCCTAAACACCATCCTTGCCAGTGGAATTTTTTTTTTGCCTTAATGTCCCCTCCTGTACCTTTATGATTATGTTCAACAGACATGTACAGGTCATGGCTAAAGTCAGTGCCCACCTATCACAGAGGGTCAAGCAGAAAATACAGCAACAGCAAAATCTTGAAATATAATTATTGGTCTTTATTATTTTGTATTAGATTATGAAATAATTTTTGCTATGTAGCTGAAGGAAGTCTTATTTGTTCATTGGTTTAACCTGATAAGGGCATGTCATTAGCTTCAAGTAAATGTAGGTTCAAGGAGGGGAAATTACCTAATTCATATTTAAAAATAGAAAAAAAATGTGATTAGAAAAATTGTCAGATGATAAATTAATCAGACTGACATAAATTTGATTGCCCAGAAGCCTGGTTAAAATGCAAATTTTGTCTGACCGAGAATCCATCAGGTTTTCTGTTTGCTAGGAAAAGACAGCAGGGCAGATGAGTATGTGTTGCTTTGACATACAAAACAGTAGCTTTAAGCATCTGCTCAGAGGAGTCAGTCAACACAAAAAAAAAAAAAAAAACCACAGAAAGGAAGAATGAAGCTGAACCTCTGAGCTGGGGAAGAAAATAGTGCTCAATTGTCTGAGCAGAGGGACTGAGGGAGGAGGGATAGAGCAGAGGTGTGCAGGTGGTTAGCAGGTAAGAACTGCTGAACTCTCCTCCACATATCTTACCTGGAAAGTTTAAAGTAGGTATGAGTTTTTTAACTCCAACCAAACAATTAAATGTGATCTATTTCTGACAGAGAGAAGTAGTGACTCCTTCCACTCAAGGTGGAGCTGCCAGAGCAGCATCTTCTAAAGCAAGGGGATGCCTGCTTACTTTCTCAGCAGCTAACATCAAAAAGAATCATTTTTTTCCCAAACTCCGTCAGCATGTGATATTTTTTAATCTTGAAATTTGCTGCAATCCAAGTGATAAATAGTGTTACACATAAACTATTTATAACTGTAGAATGCCAACATGAGCTTAAATTCTATTGAAATTCTTTTGTGCTTGTGGTGTCCCAGTGTAGCTAGAGAAATATGAACTAACCCACAGTTCAGTTATAATTACCTTGAGCAAAATGATACCACATTTTAAAATAAGGACACCTCTGAATTCCTGCCAAGCAGTCAAATTACAGACTGTTCTTGACTTGGGCAAATATTATCCAATGTGAAATTAGTAGATATTAAAAGAAAGGTTTTGTGCCTTAGAACACCTGCAGTACAGCTTTTAAGCACACACTTTGGTCATGCATTAGGTGAATTAAATTTACATTATAAGAATAATGTCAGTAATGAAACAAGTGGAAATAAATTGTTTCTGGTTTAGTTAAAACCTTTCAGAATAGAAAAGTATAGATTAAATCAAATGAGAATTTATGTTAGATTTCAATTCAAATTAATAAGCATTTACATTTCTAGAAGGGTTTTGTTTTGGTTTTCCACAGCAGAACTATCCTGTTGAGGAAACAGAATAATTGCAATCTCTGGTGATTTCAAAATATGAGTAAGATAATATAATTTAGAACATATCCATATTCAAATTAGCAATGGATGTGTCCCCATGAGGATACTGGCTAGACCTGGTTAGCTTAGGAAGCCTGAAGAGTGTGGAGCAGCTGGGGTTAAGTGTGAGTGGTTCTGAGGGTATCCAAATGAAGGAGTCCTCCTTTAGAAAGAGCCAATGCTTGAGTTAGACCAGGCATAGGCATTCCAGCTTAGCCAGGGGAATTCTGAGAGCCTGGGATTCTGTATTGTAGATCTCAGAGACTCACAGCCTGAGATACAGATGAAAAGCTAGTGCAGAAGGTGCAATGCATACGAAGAATAAACTATTGTCTTATTTCAAGTATAACAAGCAGTTTTTTCTACTAAAAAGGGAATACCAATAACATATTGTATTGTTTTAATTTCAGGGTGATGATCCTAAGGAGACAATTTGTGTATATCCCAGCAGTTTGGTCTTGGATTTGACCTGATGTGATTTTGTGAGCATTAAACTGCATATAATACAGTTCTACAACAGTGCTACAATAGAGAAATATTTTACACTTGGGGAGGAAAGGGAGTGATTTTTTCACACAGTGACTGCTACATTTAAAAAGTTTTGAGTGATAATTTTTTAAAATACAAAGTAACAATTATTTGAAAAATTCTGAAACTCCTTTCTGCTGGTTTAATGGTAGCAAAGCACAATCTCAGGATGGTGGCAATATGTGACATTCATCATGTTTTGCTTCTAGAGGATCATTAAAATATTTTGACATAAGATCTCTGGTTTTGTTGATATCACAGTATAGGCAATAGTCTCTGTATGGTGGCTGCATTCGTTGGCAGTGAACGTTTTCAATTAACAACTTCATCCTGTAAATACTGGCATTTTTCTACATGAGAGAAGTGATGAGATGAGCTGCAGAGGAGTAATTAATTCAGAGCCATGTCATTCTTAGTTTGTCCCAGGGTGCACAGATGAGAAAATCCCTCAGGTCAGAGGTAGTTAAGTGGTTTATGGGCTTTCATTCTGTGGGCAGTAAGTAGTGCTGTGGATTTAATGGGCTTTCATTTTGTGAGCAATAGATGATGCTGTGGATTTAATGGGATCACTCATATGAGTGATGTTAATTCTGAGAACACATATATGAAGGACCAGAGCTTTATAATTATTTATAAACCACTCTGCTTGCTTATGTTCCTGTCTAAGGTCCTGTTCAGCTCCAAATGAGGACTGTGAACCTCAGTTCCACGCTACAGTCCCCAGAGTCCTGGTAGGGCATGACTTTGCACATATTATTGCTATTCTAGTTCTGTGTCTTGGCTCATACATGAGATGGAATTTCCTTTAGAAAGATGATGGGTACCAAGCCTATAATTCAATTTCTTTTCATGTAATAAAGCTTGTATTCATATGTGGCTGCAGATAGTGAAACTGCACTAAGCATTATTAGAAGAATGTTCCTCTTACCATCAACCCCAAGCTCCTCTACACCAGGATGTATGAGAAAACTGACTACATTCAATATATTCAATGACTATATCCAATTTATAACCTGTGCATAGTTCTTTAAGTTTTCCATATAGTCCAAGAATACATGTGGAGCAATGTCCTGCAGCAAGAGAAGGTGAAATATCAGCCCAGTGGAAAGAATAATTTTAACATTTACAGGAGCTTTGACAAGCAGTTGTAGCCTAACTATTACTGCTTATATGCTTACACATTCTACTGCAGAAAAAGAAACCAAATCAAGCAAGCAAACAAAATTTAAAAATTGTAATAACCAGATTCTGATAAGAGTTTCAGTAACTCTTTTGAGAGTCTGAACGGTCAGTTCAAAGATAGAGTGTCCTTCTTTTACACTCAGATACTATCAAGTATTTTGTTTAGTAAAATTCCTTTTGCTGCTGCAACATTAAATCCCAAATCAACTGATTTAAAGAGCATTCAGTATTCCACTCTTTGAGGATTATATCTGCAAAAAAAATCCCACTTAAATGAATTGGACCTTATAAAACAAGGTTCAGAAAAGCCTTTTAAATTTATACTTTGTAAGGGCATTACTGTATTGTAATGCAGTAATGCTTACCTTGCAGCAGCTTTATAATCACATAAACACTCCTGGAAGTATTAGAATCAATCATTGTGGTTACAAATCTGTTGATTGAGACACATTCAGCATCTGGATCCATTTCCAGGAATAATGATATCAGAACCCAGTATTACTCCATCCCAAGTAGAAGTGTCCATAAATTCTGACTGCAAATATGAGCAATAAAGTCCATTTTTGAAAATAAGGGGTAAAAAATACATAATGCTTTGAGGGAATAACTGATGCCACTAATACACATGTAGACCTCTGAGTGTCAGTAGAGCTTTTAACAGAAACAAAGACAGCAGAATTGAGCTGATGAGTCCATCTGCATTACCAGCTGGTAACTGGAAGAGGGGAGCACAGGGGTTTGATTTTTTGTGGTCTGTTCTAGTTCCAACATCGCAATCCACAGTTTTTCTTCCCAGCTGTGAGATTTTTACCATTTTCTGACCACAGTATCTGCTGCTCATGTACACAGAGCTGGCTGCTGAAAGAACCTGCACCCACGTTATGAGTGTTATGGATGATTGCCTATTGCAACATCCTAGTTATAGATCAAAGACAAATCTACACACAAAAGAGCAGCTCCTCTGCTACAAATCACTCACATGGAGTGTTTTTAATAGAAGCTGTGCAAAGTGATGTATTTGTCCTTTGGGTGGTGCAAACAGCTGAGGTTGAGGGCAGTCTTGCTGCATTTCATCCAGGCGGACAAAGGCACACCTGTGTTCATGTAAGGACTGTAACTTACTCCAGTCTAATGTAGAGCAGTGAGGTGATCTTGGCTGTGTAGCAGCTACATGGTTTGTCTTGGGGAAAATTCATACATCTTTTGCAGGTTCTTACATAGTATCTAGAACAATTGCAGTGCTCTGTGTGCACATAGAGATAATGCAAGATCATTCTTTGCTCAGACTAAATTCAGTTAACTACTCAGCCTGAGTAAGGGGCATAAACTGGTTGAGTCAAGTAGAGGATGGAGAGAGGAGAAAATTAAATTTATTTGCAGCAACCTTTTTCAAAAGCATTTGTTAGTTCCATGTGGCCGTGTCTCAGAATAAATGTAAACAGTGTACCATGACACACCACAAAGCTGAAGTTACTGTGTGTCAGAACTATTTCTGTGCAGCTACATTATTTGAAAAACATGTATATTAATGTTACTGGAAAAATCATCAGAATACATTTTAAGAGAGATTTAGCCAAAAAGAGGAAATCTGTTCTGGCTTCCTTGATGAGAAGCAGTCTTAACTGAAGGGATGTGATGTAGCACTCACAACTGAGAGCAAATGGAAATTTCTATAGTATGGACAGCCACTGACTTTTTAGCATTATTTCCATGAAGTTTTAACTTGCCAATGACTTGAAGACCTGATCTTCTATGCTCTCAGAGCTCTCAGTGATTTAAATGGACCACATGGGTGATAAGAAATGCTTGAAGGAATTGTTGACCTTTCCTGCCCTCTCCTACAAATGCTCTTAACTTTCCACAGAATAAAAATATACTATATTAGACTTTAGATTAAAGTCCTCAGGCCTTCCAGACATGAAGTTAGTATGAGATGTTAGTTGCATCCACTTCACTCTGCAGGAGGGCAGACATTGTACTGAGCTTTATTACAGCTACTGGTGCTGGGTGGCTGGGTCGTGTTAATTCGGACGCAGGCTGGGCAAGTTAATGGTGGCATTTCTGCAGCACAGGGTACTATCAGATTGATCAGGATTTGCTGAAGTACACTCACTGTGGGAAGTGATGATGTCTTGGGTAGCTGAATACATTAGTTCTCATTTATTTTACACCTGTGCCAGGTTAATAATAATAAATGGATTTTGTACCTGGCTGGGAGTGTTTATGCCACTTTTGCAAGATTGAGCCAGTGTCAGTTTGGATTAAGGATTCTTGACCAAAGGTTAGTAAGGGCTTTTCAACTCCCTCTATTTCACATCAGGAATATTAATTTTTAGGTTTTGTGGACCTCCAGTGCTGTCACATGCTGTGGAATGAACGTTGAGATTAAATAGTTTTCTAAAGATAGAAATACTGACAGTGTGCTAATATTTCCACTGTACCTTTGCAGAAGCTGACAGTGTCCTTGCACGATTGCATCACAGCATCATTAGATTAAAGCCTGCCTGGCTGCTTTTATTCCTTTTTCTCTTCTGAATCTCTAATGTTGCATCCTCCTTCAGGATTCAGTGCTGCCTTGAGTTGGTTGTCTCTTTGCCCTGTGGAGTGCTATGCAGCCCTGTTTAGTGTCTTAAGGAGTTTGTGTGACTGTGAGTCAAACACTGCTATGCTTGCAGCATAGTAAAACATGCTGTAAATGACTGGGCTTATGCCTCAAGGAAGGCAGCTTGGTGATACTCACATTGCCTGACTGGAGGTGCTGAAGTTGGTCTATAGCTCCATGGTGACTTCAGCTGCAATGGCTGCAAGGTCCAGTCCCTGTTCTTGTGCTGCCCCCTTCCCTGCATGCCCTGTCTGGCCTCAGCCTGTCCCACACCAAGCTCTTTGGGCACTCTGAGATGGTGAAACCCTACCATGGCAACAGAATGAGAAAATTGGTTCATGCCAAGACACAGGGGAATTTCACAGTCAAAGCAAAGGAGGGGGTAAGGCCATGCAGGTGGGACTGTGGGGACACAGCAGGTGCCTTTTGTTATCTGACTGTGGGATAGACACAGCTGTTATCCAACACAGTGGTCCCCAAAAGCTTGACCAAGTTCAGAAGCTGACATCTCTGACGGTCTGCCTGGTCAGAAGGGAGAGATGGGCCCTGCAAGAGGGATTGGCAGGACTGCAGCTGTTCTGGGTCAGAGCCCATCTTTCCCTGTGGTGCCAGAAGGTGCTTAGGGCATCTACACTAAAGACTCCAGGTGCTGATTATTGCTCACCCTTCTCTCTTTCCCATTACAGTCATTTTAACAAGCTGGTGACCCCAGCAGATTCAGAAATGACAAGCAGAAAAAATTCTCAGTTCACTGGTCATAAACTTGCATAAACTTGCTTGTTATTCAGCATTCCTTTGTGTTCAGCCTCTTCTAATCCCAGCATCTAAAACAGCATCTGCAGAGAACAGAGATGAATGAGGCCTGAGGGGGTTGAGACCAGCTACTCTCACTTCGATTCTCTTTCCTTTGTTCAGTAGGGAGACAACTGACATACTATCATGCTTGTCAAAAGATGAAATTGTCTGTCTTGAGTGACTCAGGAAAAGAAACTAAATTATCTAGGTGACTTCTGACCTTCTGTGGCTCTCTAAATTAGTAGGAAAATATTCCTGTTGTTAGGTATTAGTTGATTTTATTTAGTGCAAATATCTGTATCAGTTAATTAATCTGGGTTAATTGCGCATGTTACACCTTGAGCCTGCACAGACTCCATGGTGGAGCTGCAGCCTGACACAGCAATCTAGGTTTAGATCCATTTGACCTACAGATCTTGTTTTGTCCTGTAACTTGCTCTCCTGTGACAGATTTGTGGAGGGAGGTTCTGAATATCCAGGCAGTAGCTCCTCCAGGGACACTCAGGTCCACAAAGCAGACATCCAGGAGTCTCTGTGATCAAACCCAAGGAATATTCTGTGGAGTGCTTTATTCTGCAACAGCTCTAACTCAAACAGCTGATAGCCACTTGCTGTATGCCCTGAAGCAGTAGATTTCTTGCACATGAGCCTTTTAGTTAAACATATCTTAGTTGAAAATATTCAAAGCCAAGTAATTCTTCATCTTGTGGTATTTCAGCAGCAAAGCTCTTTAATCTCTGGGTCTGCTAGACAACAACAGTGGCAAGGGGGCATGTAGTTAGTTTAGAAGGCCCAACTCTCTTTATTTTGAATTCTCTCACTTTAGGCAGGACCATCCTTCTTTGACTTTCTGGACAGAAAAATTTCAAATGCAGCTAATCTCTCAGGGTACTCTGGGGAAATCCTTAAGGCTTTTCACCCACAGCATACAACAAGTGGGCAGATTTATATTTATCAACCTTTGTTCTAGATTCTCATAAAGTATTTAATTGGCTTGAAATTATCATTATGATCAAGTAGAGCAGAAACACTCTGCAGCCTGCCACTGAACAAAGGGACTATTGCTGTTATCTGGTGGTCTCCTTTCATAAGGGCACATTTCAGAATACCTTCCTATTCTGGGAACATGGCTCAGCAGGGGAGTGACCCGGGGTTACTGGGTTACAGCTACAGGAGTGTCAATGTGCTCTCGGTGTCGAGATTCCAGCAGTGCAGCAAGAGCTTAACACGATGGGAGAACTTCAGCTTGAGTTTGCCCTCGAGCAAGGAGTCAGTGTAGTACTGTGGTGTGTGGTGATTGAGCTCACATCATTCTGAGCACGGGCAATGGTGCCCTTGGGCGCCAGGTGTTGGCAGATACTGGTTTAAGGATGAAAACAGTCTGGCTGTGACTGGAGCTGCATCCCCACTTTGCCATCAAAAGAACATTCAAGTCTGTCTTTTGTTAAATCCTGGTGTACCTTCAGCAATACATCAGTGTTTGTTGCTTTAGCTGGTACTTCTGTGTCTTTGTTTCATCCCTCTTTTCTCCAGTGAGGGAGAAAACTCACAGTGTATGATGGAAGTATTTAATGATCCCATCATGGTTTCAAGGCAAGAGCCCATCAGAATGAATCATGCAAATGGTTGTGACAGGATAGCCTATTGTCATTATTGCTGGGTTTAAATTCCTCACTGTTCACTTTAGTCCCTGACAAGAGGAGATTCTTCACAGCAAGCCTGTAGGCCAGCAGCATGCTAGGCTTCTCACCTCTTGGCTCAGCTGTGAGATGTTTCCCTAAAAACACTTCCTCTGTGGTCTATTTATTGCCAGTGTTTACAATACAAACTCATTCTTGAAATCTTGCAACATTGAAGTATAACAGCTGACATTTCTGCATTTTTATATGTACTGTTTATATAGTAGATTCATATGTATTCTTTAAGTTAATATTCGTTATATTTTTTTGAGTACCTAATTAAGATAATTTTAAATATTGTTCTTGTTTAATGCCACCAGAGTAAAGTGTGTGGGAAGTTACATAATGCCACCTAAAAAACAGTCACACAAGCCAAAATAATTTTAAGGGTATTTGACTGATTTCTGAAGGAGTATTTTTGTTAGTCATTTGGACACTTGCATCTTAGATTTACCTTTCTAAGATAGGCCTAAGAGGCAACCTCTGCTTCTGATTTAGTTCAAGATCTGCAAGGGACAAAACAGGTGAATGGAGAGGTCCTACACAAGGGCTGCTCCTCAGCGATGGCAAATGTGTGGCTTTTCAGACTGGTCCATGTGCCAAAATGTAATTTCATAAAGTTACCATGATAGCTTTTGCCCAGAGGTTTCATTGTCTCTTAAAATGTGTATTGTTTGCATTCATTTCAGCTCCATTCTTTGCAATGCAATTGTCAAAGCAGAGCTTACTCCTCTGTGGGGCTGGTATAATTGTGCTCCTCCACATGCACCAAGCTCTCTGAAGCTGCTAGTGTAGGCTCTGCTACTGCTGTTCCAAAAAGGTTCCTCAGATTCTCTCAGTGCTGAACTAATTTATGTTTTCAGATGTGAACTTGATATTGTCTGAGTAGAATGCGTGCAGCATAACATAGAAATGTCTCTGCGCAGGGTTTAGGAGGAGGCAGGAGCCCCTCAGCCGTGTGTGTGCTTTTATTACAGAAAACCAAGATGAAGTTCTATTGTTGAGTCATCTGTTACAGCTGGTTTAATTTGTACTTTGTTTTCCTGTTTTAAGTGCCTGATGATTTTTTGTCAAGGAGGCAATGGTTTCATTGTTATAAGGCATACTTAGAAATCTGTACTTGTTACCTGTTCTGTAATAGAATATTTTTGCAATTTATGTTTGTAAATAAAGACTTATTAGGCATAATGGTGGTGGGTTTTTTCTTTTGTGAAATTTCTGTGACTAAACAACAAAAAATATGTCTCCTGAGGCAGCAGCATATAAAATGCATTAGTCTGAATCCTCTAGAACAGTATTAGCAACTGACAGTGGAAATGTGGACAGTTCCTTAAAATTGTACAAGTTAAAAAGCAAGCTGTGCTTAAAGGCAAGTATAGAGGGTTGGGGCACTGGTGCATGTGTAAATATCTGTTGCTTAAATGGTACCTCCAAGTGATTTCAGTCTTTTCTGTTCTTGAATGGCGACATAATTAACCATCTTCTTTTGTTACTTCTAATGACTTGAAATACTTTCAAAAATTAATTATTGAAGAAACATCAAACATGGAAAGGAACCAAACAAGAAAACACAATTGTTACCATCTTCTTCTGAAAAATCTCTTTTAAATTTGAAAACTATGTATAAAAATAACTAAATGTTTCAAAAACAATGTTTAATGGAAAATGTTTAAACAGATGCAAAAGTTTTTTTATATAAAATACTGACCACGAATACATGTCTGATAGATGCTTATCTAGTAGATTACTATGCATATTTTAGGCACTTATGTTGGGATTTTTTCTTAATACAAGTTTTGGTCATATACAAAGATTGAATGTAATGAATGAATTTCAAACAGATAGAGTTCAGAGAAAGAATTTTCTCTCCAAGCTTTTACTTTTTACTTTTGGGCAGAAGGCAGTTGTAGAACTTCTGTGCCACTTACCGTGACTTCTCCAAATAGAAGCTGACTGCCTTGTTGAATCAGGTTAAATATGTACTGCAGCTGTTTTGTGAGGAGGACTGTTATCCTTTAGGGCCCTCTAGGGACTGAACTGCAATTGCCAAATTTTATTGCAGACAGAACAGAGGTTTAGAACTGAAAGCTTTTATTTGGCCTCATGGACCATCAGCTGACTTCTGCCTGAAGATTAAGATCTGGATCTTTGTGGCCTATCTCCTTCCCATAGTGCATGAGTCTTTCACTGATGATCAGGACCAAAGGGTTTCCTTTGTTTTCTGTGCTGGCAGCTGGAATAACATATATGAGTGATGCAGATGCAAATGTGTCCCCATAATCAGAGCAGGTTCTAAATCAGAAGTGTGATTTCTGCTGAGGAAAGTGTCTTAGATTGAGCTTAGCCATCTCAAATATTTATGAACAGCCAAATGTTGAAAGAACAGCACTGCCAGGTGATGTGGGCTGCTTGGCCCAAGTACAGCATAGCTGAGTGCAGCTCCAGACAAAGCATTGCCTTGTTGTTATTTGCTGTTTAGAGGGGGAGCAGTGTGGGACAAGTTGGCTGGACAAGAGGAGAACGGGAGGGAAGTGGTTGTGCACTGAGGCTGTGCCTGTCCTGCAGTCGTTGTACCTCTGCATCACACCAAGCTCAAACCATGCTCCTCAGGCCAGAGCAGCTACCACCAAGAGGGCACTCCTGCTGTGGGAAACACTTGGTCACTGGTATTAGAAGGGCTTCAGGGAATGTTTCCAGGAGCAATTATATGGTCCAAGACCAGGTTAGGTTTTCCTATTGCCTCTGTTAAGCAAAAATGTCATGGGAAGATTTTGCAACATGAGGGCACTTGCTTAATCCAGAAGAACAGCATGGCCAAAGTCCACAAGGTAAAAGCCATGGCAGTGGGCTAGGAAATCACAGCCACAGCCCAGCCAGCCAGCTGGAACAATACACAAATGGGCTGAGGAAGACATCAGCATTTTAAAAGGTGAGGAGAGATTGCCTCCTTCTCAAGGATCCCAGTATGCCCGTGTTCTGGTAAATAAATGTGCCTGAGTTTTGAGATACATGGCTGAGTTTTAGCCTGCCTCTTCCATCCTGTGTCTTACATCTTGTATGTCTGTGTCATCCTCACTCTGCACCAGAGCAAATTAATACTAAATAGGAATGCTAAGGTCTTGTGGTCACTGCAGACTGATAGATGGAACCATCTGGTTAATGGAGATACCATAATGAAAGCATTAGTTCTTAAGTGAAGATATTTTATCATTTAAATGAAAAAAAAGAGACCCTAGTGAGAACTGAATTTAAGCTGCTGTCTGTTCTGTACAGCACAGGGAAGCAAAGCTGAATTAGTCTAGGAGCTTACCTACTGCTGGTGTCATCAGAGAAAGAAATGCTGGGTGTACTGGGAAAATTATAGAAGCATTAGAAATGGAATAACTTTCATATTTGAAATTACTTTTATTAGGTAATTTGAGAGACTGTTAAGGCAGAAATATTCTGACTGAATTTTAAGCACAGTGGTGCTTGTGTAAATCCAACTCTGTAGGGATATTAATTCTTTTTGTTTAGCTTTTAATCTTTGTAAGAACAAAAATTGCTCTTTTATTATGTGTAGAGTTTTAATAAAGTAAAATCACTCAGTAAAGGTCCCTGAGTTTGAACTGCCCCTTTAATACTGATAGTTTCTCTTGAACGATATGCAAACACTTTTGTGAGCCCAGGCAGGACAGCAGGAGTGGGCTGCAGCCTCCCACTGTGTGTGCACAGAGCACAGCCACAGCTCCTGCCTCTGGGCTACCAACCTCACCCTCACATTCCTGCCTGGAAGGTGGCAATGATGCTCTGAGTCACCTGTAGTAGAGGAAGGAGTTGAGGTAGGTGCTGGCATGCTGCCTCTGTTATGTCCTGAAGTTGGATTATGACAGAAAGGAGAAGCAAAGGGATTCCTCTCTAGCTGGATTTTAAATTAGCTTATTCTCTTAAAAAAAAAAAAAAAAAAGCAAAAACAAAACAAGACAATGATATTCTCTGAGGCACTGGAGTAGAATAGTGAGAGACAAGGTGTAAGATACTCTGGATAGGCTTGTGTGTGATGCATCATGGAGAAAGGTTAGGAAGGAAGGATGAGGGGTTGTGATTATTAAGTGGCAGAAGCAGTGACTTAAAATGGAAGATTGCAGTACTCTGACATTGAATTCACAGTTCTCCATTAAATGCTGTTTTTAAAAGCCAAATATGTTGAAGCACTGAATGGGCGAGAGTGGGAGGCACCTCACCTTGCTCAAAGCTGAGTGAGGTGACAGGAGGAATTAGCCTGAGATTCATCTCACCACCTACAGTCTCCAGTTCAAGGTAGGGAGACTTATGCCAGGCTCCATGGTCCTTAAGTACAAGAGGCTCCTTCATAGTCAGAAATATATATATAAATTTCTACATCATAAACACCTACATTTACTAGATCAGTCCCATCATGTCCTGTCCGGTTTTCGGCTGTTTGAAGGGCCTGGAAGGGCCCGGAGTGGCCTTGGGGCAGCCCGCGTATCAAAGGATGAGACGAGGCTTCAGTTCTTCTTTCGGTCTTTATGTTTATTAATTGTTTATCTAAAAGATTTTCTTTCGGCCCGACAGAGGTCTGCTCAGCAGCCAGCCATGAGCACACTGTCCTGCCCTCCGGACAGTCACCTATCTTTATACCCATAGTTACGTGTACAATATTTATCATTTTTCCCCAATCCTTTTTATTCTTATTGTCCGGTGCACTTTCAGTAATGACCAATCCCAAAGTGCCACCATCACCACAGAAGATGGAGGAGAAGAAGAAGAAGAAGAAGGACAGGACACGCCCCAATTCCTCCATCTTACTTCTCTAAACCCCCCTGTACAGCAATCTTAAACCCTGTGTCTCACCCTCTAATTAACTAATCCCTTCACCATTCACCCCGGTGAAGTCCTCCTATCCTCATAGAGGTGTCGTCTCCCCTGTAGGATCAAAGTCCAGCCACCAGACACTTCTGGCAACATTCCAGGACTCCCGAGCCCCCCAAGGGTGGTCTCGGTGGCTCAGCACCTCAGTCCTGAGGTGCTGAGATCCCACAATGTCCTACACTTTCCCTATTACATTGAATGATTTTCAACAGTGCCTGAGTCATAGAGCTCTGAACTCTGTTGGTCCTGTAAGACAGATAATCATTTCTAGGATAAAATCTCTTTTTCTGAATACATTTAACCTCTTTCAGAAGAGTCTAAAACAGAAACTATGAGAACATTAACTTAGAGCATTTTTCAAGTTCATCTTACTTGCAGTGCATTAAAGTGACAAGTGAGCTATGACATGAAGTAATTATACTGATTGTGTTGTATGTGCTCTGCAGGAGCCGAATGATTTGCTGAGGATATTAATTTCAAAAGTCAAACAGCAAGAGATCAGCTGAGATGAAAGATCACTGCAAAGTGACCTCAGACTAGGGGGAAAGAAAAAGAAGGGAGGGGAGTATGGCTAAGATGAAGAGTTTAATGCTGTACAGTCGAGCAGAGAACTGAAGTAGATGCATTTTCACACCAAAGGTGGTTTCCATGGAACTGACTGCAGGTGTCATCACTACAGTTCAGAGTCACCACTGTGGATTCCATTTATAGTCATGGAAAGAAGTGGAGTATAATACAATGGTTTGGTTTAGGTGTCTAAATTAGCTTGTGTTAAATCCTGGATTCTCTGGTTTATAGAGGGAGTGTAGAATAGCTGGCCCTTAGTTCAGTGCTCCACTGTGAGGGACTGGGTGAAATGCAGGTGCAACCCCCGACTGAGCTGCCACCTTCTTCTTCATACACAGCCATGACCTGACTGAGGCCTGATCATTACCTTGGGGCATTACTCCTTGAGGGCAGAGAAATAGTAGCTAAGTAGGAGAATATATAACATCCCTTAGAGACAGCATATAATGAGATCAGGTTGATAAGGATTCTCTGAAAGAGAATAGGTATAGATTAACTTTTGTGAATAACAAACCTAGTGAACTTAATTTCTTTGAGCTCTAAAACAATTTTCACAGTCACAAAAAGGTAATCAGAATGTAAAAGCTCTTTATCAAATGCTCACTGCTGAAATCAGTATTGGATTTGTGTACTCCAGCTGCTGTGCAACCCTGAATAGACACATTAAAAGTGGTTTAATCCAATTGTGCTTTGGCTTTAGCTTAGTTTGTCAATCTAGCAGTGCAAGTCAAACAGCTTTCACTTAGGGATTTTCACTGCTTCCCTTAGATAAATTCATTAGCAAGGCATAAAGTACCTGTGACTCTGAGGGACTCTGGGAGCCATGGAGATCTTCCTGGTGGTGCCAGAACCTGGAGGTAAGCAGCAGTAACCTGGAGGCCAGTTGTCTGTGACACAATGCTACAAAGGAAATGTCATGAAGCTTGACTGGGCAGCACTCGGAAAAGAGGTAAGCTGTAGTAAAACCAAGATTTTGTGCTAACAGGGACTCCCTGTGGGACTCCCCACACGCTCTTCCTTAATATGTTCCACATGGCTTCCTCTGTCATTTGTCAGAAAAAGTGTCAAACTACTTTGGCTTCACTAAAGTGTTAACTTGGTCAAAAAGCAATGTTCTGGCACACCTAGACCAAAACAACAGGCTGGAATCATCAGGGGTGTCACTGCTACTGACTCACAGGCTTCATGCAAAAACACAGGCACTCCCTGAGCTGAAGGCCCTGGGCTCAAGGGTTCTGGACACATATCCAAGGATCCCTGGCCCCTTGTGGTTTTGGCTGCTAAGGCTCAGTCTGTGCTGAAGAAAAGCCTGGCCTATCCAGCCTGTCCCAGGGTGCCTTCTGTAGTCAGAAACAGGCCCTTAATCCCATCCATCACTGTGCTGTTATGTCTCTCACCTCCCAACAGCAGAGAGACAGTTTTAACAAGAGGTTTAGGGTTTTGGCAGCAAAAATAAGCGAAAAGATCACCTTATTTAGTGGTTAAGGTTGTATCCTTGCATGGCACCATCAATTGCATCAGTACTCTGGCCTGTGCAGCGCAGGCACTACCTACAGGTAATAGTGAGAACAGGTGCCAAGCAATTCATGGCCATCATGAATCTTTTCTCACTTTCCACACACCTGGAAATGAGGTGAGACATTGCAGTTCAGATGGAAGGATTCCTTTGTAGGGAACTTTTCAACTTTTATATAGTGGGAGTAGACAGCAATCCCTGGCATTCTCTATGGCAAAGCACTTAGTCCTATATGATTCCCTCTCTGAAATGGGGACAGTAATGCTTGGTCATCTCCCAGTACTGTTATGGGAGTAGATAGTACGATTTATGTCCTGTCTGATGGAGACCATGCATGACCTGCAGACAGACCTGCAGTATTTCCTGTCCCTGAAAATGGCAGTCTATCTCCTGCTGCTGTTTCTCACACAGGTGTATGTGTCTGGCTATGACATAAAACACAACTGGACAGTTTAAACATGCAATACTATACTTATGAAATCTAAATTACAAAGATAGAAAACATCAAAACATCAGGGAGACAATTTAACCTTTTTGGTCAGCCTTTCTCCTGCATTTTCTTACTATTAATTTTAAACCAGAAGTGCTTCTTTCGTCCTTTGGTAATCACCCATCTCCAAGAAGTGAAAATACTCTCACAAAACTAATAAATGAGAATCTATTTGCAAAGCTATTTATTTATGCGCCTGGCACTTCAGGGTGCTTGGAGGGTAATCTCAAACTGTGAGCTCTGCACTGTGTAAATTTAGAAGCGATTTTTCTAAATGTCAAGTATTTATTACATGAAAAAAACATTTGGAGTGTAGAGCAGGTCCCCAGTGATATACAGTGCATTTGGGGAAGGGTTTCTTGGATGAACAGAAATAATATTTGAGAGATGAAAAGCAAATCCTCTATTTGAAATTGCTTTGTGTGCATGGAAAGGAACTGAGCAAAGGTAGAAGACCAGTTCAGTACTTTGTTTTGTCTCATGCATAAAATAGTGGTTTTCCAAATCTTTATAACCTTTACACAAATCTGTCTTTTCTCATCCTGCAGCACTTCTACCACCTCTGCTTCTCCTTCTTACCCTCATAACAGCTCCAGCATGCTTCTTTCAGACAGAATGCAGAATTAATTAATGCAAGTTTTTACCCACATAGTACCTTACCTTAAACATCAACATATCTCTAAGTGTGAAGCAGTAAAGTGCAACTCTCCAGTTGGAAGCTGATGATGGGGAACTCAAGGGACACTGATCTGTTGTGAGAAGTCTGTGATGACTGTTGTTTCACATGGAAATATGAGAACCATCAGAAGCAAGGGAAGGAAAAACTGACCTTGGTGGCCTTACAACATCACCAGCCAGCTCCCTCAGCACTCAGTGGCACATCCTCTCAGGGCTCAGGGGTTTACACATTTTGTTTAAGTGTTCTCTGACCTGATTCTCTTCCACCAAGGTACAACTTTCTCGCTCCAATCTCTCATGCTGGTCTCCGAGGATTCCTGAATTTTTTCTTTTTTTAGCAAAGGCTGATGTGAAGAAGACATTAAGTACCTCAGCATTGTCCATGTCCTGCATCACCAGAACACCTGCCCCTTTCAGCAGCAGGTGCACATTTTCAATGGTCTTCCTATTGCCCCTTATGTATTTATGGAAGCTTTTCGTGTTGCTGTTGACATTCCTTGCCAGAGAAAATTCCGGATGCCTTTGACTTTTTCCTTACCATGTCTGTTGGCTCAAAAGGTGTCTCTACATTTATCACAAGTTACCTGACCCTAATTCTACTTTCTGCATTTTGAGGTCTGAGCTTATCCAGGAGCTCCTTAACAATCCACACAGGCCCTCAGCATTTTTCCTTGACTTCCTATTCTTTAGGATGGATTGTTCCTAAGCACAAGGAAGGTGGTTGTTGAATATCAGCCAGCTTTCTTGGACCTTTCTTCCCTTTGGGCTTTTATTCCAGGGGACTCTTTTAAGTGGATCCTAGAAGAAATCAAAGTCTTCTCTCCTAAAGGCCAGGCTTGGGGTCTTGGTCTTTGCCCTGCTGTCTCCTCTCAGGATAACTTCACCATCTCTTGGTCACTGCAGTCAAGGCAGCCTTTGACTCTCACGTCCTCAGGGAGCCTTCCCTTCTTTATAAGTGTGAGGTCCAGCAGAGGATCTTTCCCTACTGGCTCCTCAGTCACTTGGGTCTGGATGTTTTCATCAATGCTCTCTAGGAGCCTCCAAGGCTGTGCTCTTCATCCAGCAGATATTGGCATGGTTACATTCTGCTGTGAGGACCAGAGCCAGAGAATGGGAGGCTGTGAAAGGCCTCATCTACGTGTTCTTCCTGATCAGAGGAGACACCTTCTACATCAGGCACCTCCTTCTCCATGGAGGTGCCTGATACCTTGGGCTGGGGCTGCTCCATCTGTCACTGCACAGCAGCCTGCCCTTTCCCTGGCTGGGGGCGGTGGGACAGTCCCTGGTGGTTAAGTCATTCCCTGTCAGCCCATGTGGGGAGCATCTACAGTGCCTGCTCATCTGATGACAGTAAGTCAAGGCCTGTGGATGAAAGTCCTATGTTTCATCAGTCCATCTAATCAAGTTGGGGGAAAATGACAAACTTGCATCTGAAAGCTTTTCTTCATGTCTGAAAGAAATGCTGTGAAGTTCAAAACAATTGCTCCAAATTCAGTTAGGTACATAGGAGCTCTACTACCTACAGAGGAAAAGGCAGATGGAAAATTCTGGGTTAAAGAACAGAAAAGCTGAAAACATATCCTGCAAAGAACAGAGAGAGAGAGACAAGAAATTTGCAGCCTGTGAGGAAAGTAGAGAGATCAGTGGTGGGTATAGCAGCTGCATTATGTATGCACAAAAAACTCCAAAAAACAAACAAACAAACAAAAAACCCGCAACAAGCCCTAGAAGCCAGAAAAATTAAAATGCTGATAGACACAAAGATATTTTTTGAGACACTTTATGTCATGGTTTCATGTGGGAATAGAATTCATTTTCTCCCTGGTAAAGGGCAGTGTTTTGGATGCAGGATGAGAATAATGTTGGTAACACAGTGATGTTTTGGTTGCTGCTGACCAGTGCTTGCACTGAGCCAAGCACTTTTCAGTGTCATGCTCTGAAAGTGAGGAGATAGCTGGGACAGAGAAGAGCCAGGATAACTGATGAAACTGGCCAAAGGGATATTGCACACCACAGATCCTCATGCTCAGGATATAAACTGGGGGGAGTTGACCTAGAGGGGCAGAGCTCAACTCAGGGATGGACTGGGTGTCAGTCAGTGGGTGGTGAGAAATTGTATTGTGCACCACTTTTTCCTCCTGGGTTTTATTCCACTCTCTTTTTCTTTTTGTAATCTTCCTTTTCATTGTAATTATTATTTGTAGTAGTAGTAATACTTTATACATTATCTGAATTATCAAACTATTCTTATCTCACTTCCTGGGTTTTACTTTAGCTGATTCTTCTCCTCATCCCACCAGGGGTGAGGGGACATGGAGCAAGCGACTGAGTGGCACTTACTTACCAGTTAAGGTTAAACTAATGACACCATATTAAACTGAGAACTGCCCATTATCATGCTGAAAAGCCTTCCAGAAAGACGAAAAGGAAGAGGAAAAGGAAAAAAACCACAGAAAGCACCACCCAAGTTTAAAAGGACAGTGAAAGGAACTACTAGACTTTGACAGAAGTCATGCCCAAATAGGAAACCCAGGAAAATCTGACAGTTGAAATGCAGATCTGTAATGATATGGATCAAATACCTGTTCAAGTGCCAAGTTGCTAATAAAAAACACTTTCAGGCACATCCAAACCATGATGTCTGCCAGAAATTCAGTGCAGCTTCAAGTGAGATAGTCAAGAAGTAGAAAGATTACTCAGCAAAAATAAGAAAAAAAGCTTAGATGAATGCAGCTCATTAGGGAAAAGGTGAAGGAGCCCCCTGAGACAGATGAAGAACAATCTCAAACTGAAAAGGTTTTGAAACAAATCAATATACTGACAGGTAAGAAGAAGGCAGAATGGCAACCATCAAGCAGCTCTGCAGCAACTGAGCATGAAACTGCTAATTTGTGAACTGCAATGCATCTGGTGTCAGGGGAACAGACAATGGTTGGTATAACTTCAGACTCTCAAAAAGAGGCTACAGGGTGATGCTGAAATCTAGGGAGCAACAATGCTAGTGTTTTTACTTGGAAAGATCAGGAGGAACTGTGAGAACAGCTGTGCTGGGTAGGATTCCACACACATTTTTTTCCTAGGGAAGTCACGCTTCATGGATGTGGTGGAAACATCTGTAGTATTGTACAAGCTTTGTGCGTAAGGGTGGTGCAGATGGAAGATTTTGTAAAAAAAATGTTACGTAACTTCAGATTTCTAAGAGATACAAAGGTCATATTCTCCCAGTTTTAAGCCATAGGTCAGGAAATGACAGAAATAATGGAGAGCCTTAACTCTGAAGGAAGCTGTCAGTGGCCTCCTACAAGTATTTGTACATTGGACTTTACCATTCAATATGTTCCCCAGGGGCATAGCCAAGGCTGTCCAGCAGGTTGACAAAAGAAAAAAGGGCAATCAATAATAATGCTGAGCTCAAAGATGCAGAAGGGTATTGTGTTCCTACATAAGTGGGTGATCAAACAGGGAATGAAAATTTAATGTCAGTGACAGCAAAGTAGGGGGAAAAAATAACTCATAGCTGTTTGTCCTTAGGAAACAGATCTTTGAGTCACTTTGGATAACATTCTGAAAACATCATCAGTACTGAGCAGTGATGAAAAAAGTAGCTAGAATATTTTTACTTACTTTGAGCACAAAACAGGAGTTCTCATTATGTCACTCTGCACTGCTCCAATGCATATGTTTTGAAGATCACTTGTTCTTAGTCACCTAGTTTTAAATAGATCACAGTAGAACTAGAATGAGGAGTTGAATGATGAGGACTATTATGGTTACAGGATGACTTCCTGATGAGAGGCACCATAGATATTGAAACATGCAAATGTGCTGGAGCAGAGCAAGTAGAGAATCATAGACTCACAGAATGTTTTGGGTTGGAAGAGACCTTAAAGTTCAACCTCCCTGCTGTGGGTAGGGATTTCTTTCACTAGACCAGGTGTTCAGATCCATCCAAGCTGTCCCATCCATCCCATCCAATCTGTCCTTGAACACTTGCAGGGAAGGAAATCTGTCAAATGAGGGATAACATGGAGGGGATTGAGCACAGGATGATTATTTACCAAGTTTCATAACACAAGAACTCCTGGAAAGTCAACAAAATGATCAGACAATAAAGAAAAAATAATCAAAAGGCAATCTTCTTCCCTGGTACACTGTCATATTATGAAATTCACTCTGTTAGAAACTAAAAACATAAAACTAGTCAAATCAAGTCAGACAACTTCATCAATGGTCTGGATAAAGCCACTGGCTCAAAAAGCCCCTAAATTTCTCTTTGCCTTAAAATAAAGGCTGTTTCAGGAATTGGAGCCCTGTTTCTTGTGTCCTTTTTCCCAGAAAGCTCTGTAGGAGGTCAGGCAGATCACTGGCCTGACCCAAAATGTCTTTTCTTATGTTGTTGTAGAGCTCTGGCCTTTACTTCCCCCTCATCTGCCAGGCCACCACTCTCTATGGATCCTTTTTATGCCTAGTCAGTAAAATTTGATACAATGAGGTGAAGTTTTCTAGAAGAGGTGATCCTTCCCTTCTGCACAGCCCTGGTGAGACCCTCTGCAGTGCCATGTCCAGTTCTGGGCTCCCCAGTACAAGAGAAATGGACATACTGGAACGAGCTGAGCCAAGGGACAAGGACAATGAAGAGCGTGGAGCACCTGAAATATGAGTAGGGGAGGCTGAGAGAGCTGTGACTCTTTGGCCTGAGGAACAGGAGGCTCAGGGGGATCACATCAATTTACATCACATAAATACCTGGTGGCAGAGGTACCAAAGACAAAGCCAGGTTCTCCTCAGTGGTGTCCAGGAAAAGGGCTAGAGGCAATGGGCATAAAATGAAAAACAAGAAAAAGCTTTTTCATTTTAAGAGTAACTGAGTACTGAACAGGATTTGGCCATGATAGAAGCATAGCCTACCAATGCAAGAATTTCCCACTCCAGACCCTTCCTAGATCACAGTCCAGTATTTTTTAGCCTAAAGGATCAGGGAAAGTGCTTTGTGTGGTACAGAAACACACTTCTACTGCCCCTCAGCTATAGGGCACTAAGAGCTGAGAGAAGAAGCCAGGCAGCAAACCTGTCAGGCACTCCAGCAAGCATCATCAAAGAAGGACTGCTGGAGCTGAAAGTATGTTTGCAATTAACATCTCCAATTTGCAAAATAACCTTTAAAAATATGATTGTAATGGTTTACAGTGGGTGGGAGGTATGTTTGCAGTATTTAAACAACAGCTAGAGTAGGAATGAAAATCTGGTCTACACATGGAGTGCTTCAGACTGCAAAACCTCCCCATATTACTCACTTTTCTATGTACTACAAAGCTGGTTGCATAAAAGGGCAGAGATCTTCAACTCATACATTTCTTGGACACCCATAAACTCTATAAGGTGTCTTAAGTTGGGAGATCTGGGCTTTAAACCCTCCCCTTAATTTGGAAAATACAGGATTTGAATTTGGGTCATTCTCAGATCTTGAATAGGACCTCCACCCCACCACCAGGTACAGAGACACATACCCCCATCTGAGTTTCTGCAAGATTCTTGGCTGATTCTGGCCCAGATGGAGTTTACTATCTTCACAGCAGCCCTGGGCTACTGTGCTTGGGATGTGTGATTAAAACAGTGTTGAAGGTGCACTGATGTTTATGACTGAACAGTGCTTGCAAGGCATCAAAGCCTTCTCTGTTTCCCACTCTGACCCATCAACAAGCCTGGCTGAGGGTAGGAAAGACACTGAGAAGGAGCACAGTTGGGACAAATTACCTGAATTGGCCAACAGGATATTCCATACCATACAATGTCATGTTCAATCAGCTCAATCATCAGCAATAAAGACTGAGGTAAAGGAAGAAGGCTTTCAAAGTGGTCATTGTTCAGAGACCCAGTAGGCCTCTGTCTGGTTGTGGGGCATAGTGTGTGATTGCCTTTTTACCCCCATTTTTTTCTTCACCTATTAAACTGCCTTTATCTCCACTCACTAATTTTCTTACTTTGGTTCTTCCTTTTTTGTCCTCCATCTCACTGGAAGTGACAAGGACAAGCAAGCATTTCTGTAGGTGCTTGGCTGCTGGCCGAGTTCAACCCACCACACTTCTCCATCCTGAAAATGTATTTATATGCTGTCTGACAAGTCTGACACATCTTCCTGTCCTGCTGACAGTAGCAGAGAATAACTGCTGGGCAGCTTTTGGAGAAAGAAACACCTCTCCCTTTGCAGCCATACCATCCACCCTGTGCCACTCACTGAGGCAGGGAGCCACCAGCCAGAAGGAGGCTTCCTGCAGGCCGGAAGAAAAGCTCCTTGCAGGCCAGAAGAGAAGCTCCCTGCAGGCCGGAAGAAAAGCTCCTTGCAGGCCAGAAGGCGGCTCCCTGCAGGCCGGAAGAAAAGCTCCTGCAGGCCAGAAGGCGGCTCCCTGCAGGCCAGAAGAAAAGCTCCTGCAGGCCAGAAGAGAAGCTCCTTGCAGGCCAGAAGAGAAGCTCCTGCAGGCCAGAAGAAGGCTCCTTGCAGGCCAGAAGAGAAGCTCCCTGCAGGCCAGAAGAAGGCTCCTTGCAGGCCAGAAGAAATGTTCCCTGCAGGCCAGAAGAAGGCTTCTTGCAGGCTGTCCTTGCCTTGCAGTTCTCGTCACCCACCACAGGGAGACAGCTGCAATACATCTCTGGGAAAGAAACCAGCCCAAAATGTCAGGCTGAGGAGTTTGTAGGGAAACTGTGACACACCACTGCACAGAGATGTGGCTGCTGTGGACTCGCCCTTTCCAGAAACAATGAGTTTGGTTGCTGTGGATGGAAGCCCACCAGCAGCTTTTCCTCTGGCCAGCTCGTGGCCTGAGGGAATGGCCTTGGACTGGGCTGGGAGGGGCCCTGTTAGCCCGTTAGCCAGAGCACTGCTGCCCTCAGTGCAGGAGGAGGGAACGTGGAATGAACACAGAATGTGGAATGTCCGATATGCTGCGGGCAGGACAAGAGTCCTGTGGCTGAGGTAACTCTGCACTGCTGGGGACACTGATTTTTCCGTGTTTGTGCTGGAGCTTTCTTGGCTGAAGCTGAGATTTCACTTGATTTGTGCTTTACACTGGTACCCTATAATGTGTGAACTTCATTTTGTGGGGACTTTATCTGGAAAATACCTGGGCCTGAAGTCAGTAAGTGCCTTAAAAGTACACAGTGCTAAACACCTTCCCAGTGGGGACCCCTGAGATTGGTTTCCACTTCTGATCTTGGCTGCTGTGCTCCATGGCCCACGTTTCAAACAGGGCTCACAATACCTGACCTTCTACAAGGGTGTTGCAAAGGACCATGAAGAACAGCAGAGGGATCTCTAGAGGAAAATAAAAATTCACACTCTTGAAAGCAGATAAACTCAGGAAACACAAATGCAGGAGATCTGAAATGCTCTAGCAGTGAGCAGTAGTGATTCCGGAAGTGCTGTTGGGTGTGTGTACTCAGTAAGACAAGGTTGAAGAACTTGAAGCTCAAATCCACAAGATTATCCATGAGCATGAAGAGATCAAATGAAGACTGAAGACATAATTTTATTTTTGGCACTTCCTAGTTCTGCATGAGTGACTGCACTCAAGTAAGTGTCTCTTAGGGCAGTCTATTCTATGTTAATTACTTACAAATTTTTGGTAATATCTAGGCTTGCCTTCCCCTGTGGAAGGATTTTATAATTCAAATCTCCAATACTTGTTAGGGCACCAACAATTCTCTATCCAGCCACTCAACTGTTCATCCTCTCCAAACATGGGAATTTATATCCTCTTGATGCCTTCCCTTCCAGCAGTTGGCAGAAGCAAGTCCTGGCCAGGAGCAGGTCCCTCCCAACACCAGGTGTGCTCCAGCAGGACATGATCTCCACACAGCTTTGGGTCCTTGGTGACTGCCCTGGAATGTCAGCCACAAGTGGCTCCATGGGTACCTAAAGGTGATGAGAATTTACAGGTGTTTAAATGACTGACTGAAGGGAAAACAGACCAGTCTCAAAGTGTCCAGTAACCCACTTGTGGGACCTTGCACCTGCAGACAGGACTTTACTGTGAGCCCTGGAAATGCTCTAATCACAGCTGCTGGGCCTGGGCTGGTGGGATTTGGCCCAGACCCCAGCTGGGAAGTTTCCCAGTGGGCTGGGATGAGTGGAGTGGTTTCCTATCAGCAGTCTTCTGAAAGTTCCTCAGATGCTTTTGTGGCTTTGCCCAGAGCCCTGTCAGTCTGTGGGGCAGCACTCTGCAGCCTGAGGCCCAGCAAGACCAGCCCCCACCACCATGACAAACATGTCCCACCGTGCCTTCAGCAGGCTTCAGCCAACGTGTCCTGAGCAATCCAACCTCACAGCTGAACATCCAGAGCCTCAGAGCAGTCTTGGAGGTATTTCCTCCATGCACTTCAACATGCAGATGCTCCCACCCAGCACAGCATCAGTGAAAGTACCAGATTCATTTACTGGTGTAACAACTGTAAATGGCTGCCACAGGCAAGGGAAAAGGGACAGAACTGTGAGCCCTTTGTGAGCCAGGTAAATGTGTTCAACAATGGAGAGGAGAGGAGAGGAGAGGAGAGGAGAGGAGAGGAGAGGAGAGGAGAGGAGAGGAGAGGAGAGGAGAGGAGAGGAGAGGAGAGGAGAGGAGAGGAGAGGAGAGGAGAGGAGAGGAGAGGAGAGGAGAGGAGAGGAGAGGAGAGGAGAGGAGAGGAGAGGAGAGGAGAGGAGAGGAGAGGAGAGGAGAGGAGAGGAGAGGAGAGGAGAGGAGAGGAGAGGAGAGGGAAAAAGCAAAAAAGAAAGAGGGAGGGAAAAGTATATTTGCTGTGTACTAAACCAGACTGACTGGTTGGCATTAGAACTGCATTAGCGACATGTTCCCAGGGGCTTGGAATATGGAGTCTCCACTAACAGTTTCTGTGGTTTTGAAAGATTATTTAAAAAAAAAAGGGAAAACAAGGCTCTGGCTACATGAGGAAAACAAACTCAATATGAGGATTCTCAGTCATCTGGAGGATGATTATTGTTGACTGTGGGAACAGCTCACATATTTGGGGGCACTGCTAATGTAAGCTCATTGGAGCAGCTTTGTGGGGCTCACTGAGGGGCAGGACAAGTGCCTGGCCATGGATGAGGACTGCCCCACTCAGTGCAGCTGCTGCCTGCAGTTACGGGGATGTGAAATACAGATCTGAGGTCAGCTGCTGGCTCAGCACTAAGCAGCTTTCAGTAATTATATATGAGCATAAGGCTGGTACCCCTAGATCAAACACTGAGAAGTTTACACAGCCACTGTCCACTCTCATTTCCACCATAAGGGTGCTCTTGCTCTCGCAGCGGTGCAGGTTTTTGAGGTTTCCTGCAATTTTCTTATCCCCTTAGCAACTAGGTTTATTTATTTTTATTTATTCTTCTATTTATTCCAGGACTGGAATAAATAGAGAGAGCTCTGTCACACGCTTCTCTGTGTTCTGAGTAACCCTAAACACTGAAGAGCCAGGAATAACTCCTTTGCTGCAGTCAGTGCTTGATACAGGCACTTCTTTTATCTACTGAGTGAAATAATCAAAGACAAAAGAAAACACTGAGCCAGGTAGCTGGTGGAAGAGTGGAAGCAATATCTGAAAGATTATCACAGCTCCATAGGTCAATGTGCATTTCAAAAAGCACACTGTGCTGTGGGTCTCTGCCCACAGCCACCAAGGGTGCCCGCCACCCCCTACCCACAGACTGTCACATGCCACCAGCCAGAGCTCTGACACTGCTTTAGGAACAAGAAATTATATTTAGCATTGGCTCAACTTTTTCAATAACTAGATCCAGAGAAAGACTGAAGTAGTCTGCAACAGGCAGGACATCAGCCCCTTATTCTACTTGTCCTGAAAGATTGTTGATACATGCCTATAAGGTGCTCAAAATGATATTACATATGCCCAGAGCTGTTATTATCACAGAAAATGCTTCCCATGAAAGCTCATTTATGCTTTTTTAAATCAGTCTGGATGTTGAAAGGCAGTAGAAAACCTGGTGTCTGTAATCTCTGCAACAGGAAAAAGACTGGGTTAACTCTCAGTTTCTAGTGAGACTATCCTACCCCCACATGGTGGGCCAGGTTGAATCCGTTTTGCTTTGCTGAGGCAAAGGCTTGGGTCTAGGCACTCTCCTCAGTGTCACTTCTGTCCCTTTTTACATGAAAGGAGTCACCAGAACAAATGCTGGGCCAGCTGCAGGACTTTTCTCTTGGGAAGCACATAAAGCACCTGTGTTGGAGCTGCAGAGGGTTTCTGCACACCCCAGGCAAAATGCAGCCTCCTACTGCCCTCACTCCCCCCTCCAATACCTACACTACATCCTGTTAGGCACAGGCTTGAGCAAAGGTAAGGATAAGGATGGAAAAGGAGTAAATTGTTTTCATCCCTATCAAATGGAGGTAAGTTTTTCTTAGAGATCAATTCCCAAATATCTAGCATATCTGTACAACATGGAAGTTCTACCCTTCCCCTGAATGCTATTATATTAACTGAAAAATTTCAGTTTGCAGTTCCTCATTCCAGAGAATCTGAATCTCAGTAAAAGCTTACAGGAAGCAGACTTTGCAGAAGTAATGCAGAACACAGATACTTTCATGGGGCTCTACTGTGGGTCTTTATTGTGTTTAAATTTGAGAAGTATGTTGCTCTGCAGAAGAAAACTTAAGTGTTCAGAGAGGACACCAGCTTCCACTACTGCCTCCTGGAGGACTATGGCAAGGCAGAGTGGAACTTTCTTGTTCCCATTCTGCTGCATTTACACTGATGTTCAGCAGACAACACCAAGCATGGTGGCTCTCCCATCTTAAAAGGGGTTTAAATACTGGAATTGTCAGCAAAAGGGCAAGCTAGTCTCTCTTAACCCCCACTCCAGCTAAAGCCTTCATGTAGCTTCTGTAATACCAACAAGTCTTTGGGAACTAGTCTTTCCTGGAAAAACAAGTTAATGCACCAAGTCAGCTGTTAAGCTTGCAAGGTGCTGTCTGAGATAAGGGCTCACATGAACTATTTCTTTGCTACATAAGTGCTGTTTTATAAAGCCAAGTTTTAAGGTACTTCAGGCGTTCTGACATTTAGTAACTGCATTAACTAGTATATGGAAGCAAGATTAATATTTATTAGCTTGAAGTATCATATTTTATTCAAGTGATATCATAATACATTATGCATCTGCCAGTTATAATCCATTTTAATTGGTTCCAAAACCTAAGCAGTAAATAAGTAAGACAGTTTATCTAGTTAAACTGAAAAAACAGCATTCCACACAGCCAGTACTAAAGATGTCAACCGTATAACAATTCCAGCATTATGTTGTTATGGCTTTCCAGAAAGTCATGAAGTTTAACAAATTAGAACACATCAAGAGCCATTTTCCAAAGATTTATTGAAGTAGCGACAGGTTGCTCATACTGTGCTGGAAAAAGCAGTTTTATTGAATTCAGATACTTAAAAACAGTATTGCAGCACAAGATATTGCTATTTGTAAACTAGACTCCATTGTAAACTCTAATCCTTCAGGGAGAGTCAGTTTGCAAGATCTAAGACCTATTTCCTAGCATAATCATCTTGCGCTCATGGAAAAACTGCAAAAAGGCACTTGAAAGCTGTTTCTTCCTTTAAGACATGGACTTTTTCAATCTTGCTGGTAAGAGTTTCTCCTTTAGTAAGAATGCATCTTCACTTCAGCTTTACTCCAAGTCATCATGATGCTGGGAAGTTTCATTAATAACCTAATGAAAAACAGAAACACTTGCATTAAGTTTTACTAGGAAGATTTTTGAGGGTTTTTTAAGGGTTAGAAGTGGAACATCCACTTCCAAAATGTGAACAAGAGGGTATCAGCTCTCACTTAGGAGAAATTCCAGTTTGTAAATAGCATACAGAAACCATTCAAATTTTATTTACTTACACCAACAACAGCATCTTATCCAAAGCAAGTAAAATAACTCTGTTTACTGTCACATGTTTTCCTAAGGAAATATATTGAGAATTTGCCAACTCAGCTGGACTTAAATACTCAATACAGAGGTAACAGTCACCAACTTGAAGTTTTACTATCAGATGAATTTTGATTTTTTTTTCAGACAAACCTATTTGCTATCCCTGTATGTTCACACAGCTTGGAATGCCAGTTGCTGTTCTACTCAATACTTAGTACCACATACAAGCTGCAGTAAGCAGTAGGCAAGCTTAAGAATTTAAGATTACCAGCTGTGATATAAATAAAATTAAAGTTACCACCAACCTGTCCATCTCTAGTTTCGACGGTCTTAATTAGAAGTGTTCTCTTTGAGTGAGTGTCAACCATTGGCTGAGACTCAATGTTGGTTTCTGCAGAAGAAGATGTATTATTACCAATAGTCTAGATGAAGTGCCTCCTCAAAGAAATGAGGTGTAACAGATTTTAGTGTCAACTTTCAGAATCCCAATTTAGTATACAAAGAAGTCTCCTGCTCTGAATAAGCCAGGTCTTCCACATATTTCTCTCTATGCCCCTTAAAGCACTTTCAGCAGGTACCCAAATTACTTGCTATGTATCAATATTTAAAAACATGTGTCCAGGAACAGAAGAGCTGCTACCATCAAAGGTTAAGTAGTTGCAAACACTGTAGTCGGATCCAAGAAGAGTATTCACAACCAACTGCACTTATACAAGTTCAAAAAACAGCATAAAATCCACAACCCTCATGCTAATGATAGAGCAACTGCCTCAACTGAAATAGCAAAAACAACTTACCTCTCAGGTTCAAAGAAGCAAAGGTTGGAATAGGCATGTTAATCCTGAAGGAAAAAAGAAATGGGTAAAATCAGATATGGGTATAAAGTATCTTCTAATAATTTCTGGCTTTAGAAAAATGTTTGCATGTGATTACCTGCTCTCTTCACCCTCCAGCAGTTTTCTGTAGGTGGCAATTTCAATATCAAGAGCCATCTTTACATTCAGCAGGTCCTGGTACTCGCGGAGATGGCGAGCCATTTCTTCCTTCATGTTCTGAATCTCATCCTGCAGGCGCCCAATAGTGTCTTGGTAGTTAGCAGCTTCCACAGCAAAATTCTCCTCCATCTCACGCATTTGGCGCTCCAGGGACTCATTCTGGAAGAGAATACTGAAATCAAGCACTGCTGCAGGTCAGCAACTCTTCCTCATCCTCGAGACCCTCAACATTTTAAAGAAGGAAAATTGTGTTACATTAGCATCCTTTCCAAAAATGCCCAGACATGTCCCAAATTTGTCATCTCCTTATCTTCCCTTTGCAGAGTCAAGGAGAGTTATTCTGTGGCGTGATCTGAAGTGTGCCACATATTTGTTGTGCCAGGTGGCAAAGCCATCCTCTACAGTAAGCCAAACACATGCAGTTCAAGTCAGCGTGCAGGCAGTCCTTAGTAGAGGAGATCTGCAGGTGTGCTAAACACTGTTACATCCATTTCAAGCCTGTCTTAAAGGAGTCATGTTTTAGCAACAGCAAAATTTGCACCTTTCACTGCTCCTCCAGGCTTTTTAAATAACTTTATCTGTACCTGACAGACAAGGTATAAACACTTTCATGAAGTGCTAAATAAACAGTGAATATTATAGCAAGTGAATTAACTTATTGTTTACAGCTTAAGACTGATTCAGTGTACCAATCTAGCCAGTGCATTGTTGTGCATGCACACAAATTGAGCCCACAGCATCCTTTTCAAAGAGTATTAATGTGCTGCTGAATTGCATGCCAGATTACATGCATTCACATCCAAATTGACAATTAAACTGCAGTGCAGTGCTTAAAGCTGCAATGAAGAAGAACAACTGCTGTCCTTTACTTACGCTTCCCTTAAGAGCATCGACCTCGCAGGTGAGAGACTGGATCTGTCTGCGGTACTCATTGGCTTCCTGCTTGGCCTGGCGCAGGGCATCGTTGTTCCTGTTAGCAGCTTCAGAGAGATCTGCAAACTGGAAATCCCCAGTCTGGTTAGCATAACACTTCAACAGAAACAGTGAAACGTACTTCTGTGGACACAGCAGTTGAGGACAACTGGAGGTATTACAAGGGTTAGCACCTGAAATGCTTAAATATTAGTATTACTCCTTAAGTGCCTCTCTATTTCTAAATGTTCTATTAGAATTCACAGCAAACTTTCATACTTGTTTTCCTGCCCTGTACATTTCCCATCTTTTCACTAATTTTTCCAGGCCAGGAAAGACTCCCAGTGTGCACCCATGACTTTGCTGCTGTAGTTATGGCACAAAATATTTTCAGTTATACCCTTCCCAGACTAGGATTTAAAAAAAAGACTTTGTGTCATGGTTATGTTCATGTCCATTAGAGAGACAGAGGGAACAGCAAGTGCTACATCAAAGCTGTTAAACAGAATTAGTTCCAGTGCCTGATGCATTTTACTTACTTTGGACTTGTACCACTCTTCAGCTTCCTGAAGATTCTTAGCAGCAACACTTTCATACTGTTGGCGAACATCCCGCAGGGCAGCAGTAAGGTCAGGCTTAGAAACATCCATATCAATTTGGATGTGCTGTTCCTGGAGTTGGGCCTGCAGTTCTCGGATTTCCTTAGAGAGAAGCAGACACTCAATATTATTGCACAAAAGTACTCAGATCATAAACAGGTGAGAACTCTGGGCAGAACCAGCAAGAGCTTCTTTGCTAGACAGTCTGCATCTAAACACAGACCTCATTTCTCAGCTTACCTCATCATGAAGTTTCTTCAAGAAGACAATCTCCTCTTGCAGGGACTCAACTTTGCGCTCAAGATCAAGACGTGCCAGAGAGGCATTGTCAACATCCTAACCAGAGAGAAGAACAATTCATAAGCTTAAAAAACTGATGTAGTGAAGTCTCTTACAGCAAGTTCAGCAGCATACAGGCTGATGCTACATCTGAGCTTTTGGGTAAGACAATAGGAAATCAAAAACTAAAAAAACCTTTTTGCCATCTCATACCTTACCTTTAAACCTTAGATATGCAGCTTCATTGTGAATTTGAAAACTATACCACGTATGTTGATTACATCTTTGCTGACATGCTGCTAAGCATGATCAAGAGCACACAGATCATAGTGGGTGTAAATCCTTCAAGTACTTGAGACAGAAGTCTGCAGTAAGTGCCTCTAGCTTGACTACACTGACAAAGAGCTGCACTTTGCAAACTTCCATTCTTTACAGTGGGGCTTAAAAGTGCAACATGTATGCTGTCAGGACTGTCAGTGGGCTTAACTTATGGACTGCCTGGTGAAAAAGCACAGAGCCCCCTAGGTACACAGACCACACTTTTAAAGCAGACTTGTAAAGCTGGTGAGGTATGTGTAAGAACTACAGTATTCACAATGCAGGTCAACAGACCTCCCTTGAGAAAAAGAAGGTGTGAGCATAAACACAAACTGAGCTACTCATCATTGCCTACACCCTCGCAGTTGCTGGCAAAGGCTCCACCTTTTGCTGCACAGAGATAGTCTTAATCAACAGCAAAAATTCATTTAGAGCATAACAGAAGACACGTCATGAATGTTATAAGGGAACAACTTGAATTAGTTCAAAAATATAAGACTACACATTGATGGGCAACTTCCTACATTTTGAATGTGTAAGGCCTTTAGTTGCAAAGGGGAAGATTGTTCCTTTCACACTAGTTACATACACAGCCACATGCTTGTGCTCACAGGGTATTAACATATCAGGTTCTCACAGCTTACTCTAAAGCTATTTTGGATTGCCCAAAGCACAAGCATTCCTAATCAGCAGCTTTCTTTACTATGGCACCTTTGAAATAAGGAGTGTTTTCTTCAGACTCCTAGAAAGCCTTTCCTTGGATCACTCATACTTTGGGGCAAGGCCCTTGCTCCAGAAAAATTATCCTGTTTACTTTATTCCGCAAAATACCCCTTTCATGCATCATTCCATAACTTTTCTATCAATTCCAGTTTTACACCCACAGTTCACATCAGCTCTGTTTTTCAGTTCAGGGAAAGAATTTCCTAATTAATTTGTTCTCCTCCCCCCAAAACCCTCATGATCATTCTGGCAGAAAATTACATGGCCATGACCCAACATGTTTACATAACTGGACAGACATCCAAAGATTTTCTAGAGGATTTTGCAGAAAACTTCACCCTGAAGGCTGTTTTTTTTAATAGCAACTGAATAGCTACAGGATTTTAAGACCTTATAGTGAATTGAAAGCAAGTTAAACTGAAGACACAACATGTGGCATGTACTTTACTATATACTATCATTTATGTATTCCCTATCACTAAAATTCAGTGTTTCAGTAGTTTCTAGATGTGTGGAGAACCTCATAAATGAATTGGCTACTTGTAGCCTGAACAACAAGTACAACTTGTTTGCAGTTGGAATACGTGCTGATGTTATCCTAGGAGCTTCTTCAGTGCAAGCCACACACTTTGCAGGGTTGAGCATCCATGTTTACTTTAGACAAACCTCAAGTTAGCCAGGACCTGACCTGTTAGGCTTGTCACAGGTTCAGGACCTATTCCTTGCTGCTAGACTAGCTGGCAAAGCTGCAGAAACTTTTTCACTGTGATGCTTGTCCTGCCCCAATAGGAAAGTCCCCAATGAACTGTCACATACACTTTTTGCAGTACATCCCTCAGCACATGAGTAAAATCATATCTTTGTCCAGAAGAAATAAATTAAAATTCAGTACATATGAGCTGAACAGTCTCTGAAACTGGCAGCTTTGGGAAATAAAAACTGAAGTTCAAATCTTCGTTCTTTATTTTAAAATACTGAAGTACACAACGGCTCCTTCTGAATATACATCAGAACAGGAAAGCACCTGCTGAAGTGATCCAAATCTATAACAACTACACAACTTTCCAGTGGAAAAATATAATTATTTAATAGAAAGCTCTGCATTGTTTTAAAATGGAAACCACAACAGGATATTTCAGCTTCAGTGTTCAGTGAATTTAATTTCACTTTCAGAAGAACAAGCTTGCACTGAAACAGATTTAGATTTCAAAACCAACATGTTAACTCCATCCTTGCCAGCAAGGAAAAATTAGGTATGACTGATGTTCAAATCAAGCACACCAGTATGCACCAGTTATGTCATGAGTGGATTTAGTGTAGAGTTTCCATAAACAATGATTTGCATTTCTTATGCACAAGCTACAACTTAGGAGGGTAAATGGATCCAATTCTGACTGTCCTGCATGCACACATCTGCTGGAGGCTGAGCTTCTGAGTGACCCCTTTCCAAATACAGGGAAGAACTGGACAATGAGTGTGGGGTAGGCACACCAAGCTAAGCTCACTTTAGAGCCCAGAGCCTCCATAAGACTCAGCTGGGTTGAAATGCAGACATGCCTGAAGTGCACCAATTAAATATGAAAGATCATGTAAAAGCCAGCCTTAAGTCAATTGATCCTTCAACTGAATTCAGCAATGAATCAGAGCAGATGAGGTCTCTAAAACTTAAGTTAAATGCTCCTTCATAAACTTCACACTACAGTAAATTGTCTTAGCACTCATTAAAAAAAAACAAAAAAAAAACATAAGCTTAAATTAAGGCAGCATCTCAGACTGTTGTTTAAAACTTCTGTCCCCAGAATGCCAGTGGAGGCTGAATTCCCAGGCTCTGAATGGGAGTAGGTGTTTCAGTTTCCCCACACTATCTCCTGAACACACCTGCTGTCCTTGAAGGACTGTAAATATACTGCAGTCAAAAGCCTTTCCCAGGGAAACGCTAACAATCAAGTGCTGATTTCCTGAACAGTGACTTCTGTTAATGCCTATGAAGAGCTCTGGGACAAAGTCAGCCTGTACCCAGCTGCCTGGTGATAAGGGGAGTCACTTCCAGTCTGAAAGAATGCTAGCAATGCTGTTTTACACCAGGAGTTTTAGGGAAGAGACCTTGTTTTGAGAAGGCACATTCCTAAATATCTCTCAGTCCAAACAAGGCTTAATCTAAGTTGAAAGCTGGTTTTGCACAAGTGAAAACTTGAGCTTAAGAATTTTAGAACACTGTTTGCACAGTTGTTTCTGGTTGTCATGTAGATTTACTTTATCTGGATAACATCACAGCATCCTACAAAGACTAAACTCCAACATAACTTGTTTCCTAGGTTAACATCTTTGTTTTACAGAGGATTAAATTTAATGTTCTTAATGGACACCCAGAGGAGGCAAACTCAATCCTGTGACCTCGCCCCAAGGAACATACTGTCTACTTCTTGTCAGCAGACAACACCCACATAAAAAAACCTTCAATTTGAAACTGTTGCCCAGTAATGCACTGACCAGTGATTCATTAAAAAAGAGTTCTGTTTTGTACAAAAACTGGCCCATAACAGTCACATTTCGCTAGAAATATTCCCGCACCATTACACATTTAGTAAGAATGCAGCCCACTGCGCCCTCCCCTCCGACACAAAGGGATCTATTATTTCAATCTGCTGCCACCACACTTGCCATAATGCCTGTATCTGCATTCCACGGTGAATCCCATAGAAACCATTAATACCCTTCAGCCAAGCGAGCAGATGGCCCCCTTTCACTTTTATTGGATCGGAAAGTGATTCCACGTTGGGGTGTTTTTTGTAAAACGGGCTAGACTTGGATAAAGCAGGACAATAGTTTACCTCCCCTCCCCTCAGACTGCCGCATCCCCCTAAAGAAAACACAGAGGGCTCGCGTGAGAACTGACGGAACCTCTTTGTGCAAGGAAAGCAAACTCCGGCGCTCCCACCCTCCGCCCCAGGCACAGCCGCCACCTCCTCGGGCTCCTCCCTCCTCCAGCACCGCTAACCTGTCTGAAGGACTGCAGGGTGTTCTCGGCCTCCTCCCTCTGAAGCATCTCCTCTTGCAGCCTAGAAGGGACAAGGCGGCGGTGAGGAGGGAGCGGGGATCCCCCAAATCCCCCCGCCCAGCCTCCCGCCCGCCCGGTACCGCTCGGGATGCTCTGCGCCGGGGGACAGGGCGGCGGGGAGGCAGCGGGAGCGGCGGCAGCCCCAGCCCACCTTCCCCAGGGACACTCACTTCTCCCGCAGCCGCATGATGTCGTCGGCGAGGTTGTCCCGCTCCACTTCCACTCGTGCCTTGTCGTTGGTGAGCTGGTCCACCTGTCGCCGCAGCTCCCGCATCTCCTCCTCGTAGAGGTCGCCCAGGCGGGACGTGCCCTTGCCCTTGAGCTGCTCCAGCTCGGCCAGCAAGATCTTGTTCTGCTGCTCCAGAAAGCGCACCTTGTCGATGTAGTTGGCGAAGCGGTCATTAAGCTCCTGCAGCTCAACCTTCTCGTTGGTGCGGTTCGCCTTGAACTCCGTGTTGATGGCGTCGGCCAGGGAGAAGTCCACGGAGTCGTGGAGCCGCATGGGCGGCATGCTGCTCCGCAGCCGCACCGACGTCGTCTTGGTGGCGTACATGCCGCCGGGCGAGGCGGACACGTACCGGGCGCTGCTGGGCCGCAGGGCGCTGCCCAGCGAGTACCGGCTGCTGGACGTGATGTAGCGGGTGCCGGTGCTGGGGCGGCTGCCCCCGCCGAACATGCGCCGGTACGAGGAGTTTTTCGTGCTGATGCTCATAGCGGCGGCGGTGCGGGCTTTGTAATCCGGGAGCGGAGCGGGACGATCGGGGTGTGCGGCGAAGAAGGGCGGTGGCTGCGGCCAGGGCCCCTTCTTATGGGCGCCGCGAACCCGCCCCGCGGAGCCGCCCCGCTCCGCCCCGCCCGCGGGGAAGGGGCGGCGGCCGCGGACACAAAGGCGTAGAGCGGGGCGGCCGGGCTCGGCAGGGTGGGCGGCAGCCTGAGCGGGGCTGGGTCCCCAGGGGCTGGCGGGTTTCCGCCGGGGCTGCGGGACGTGGCAGGGCGGTGTCCCACACGGCGGGCGCGGGGAACCCCGGCACGGCGAGCCCCGGGAGCACGGGCTGACAGCGGCGGCGTCTTCGGCATCGCGGAAATGGGCGCTGGGTTTCCCCTCTTATCTCCTTATCCCCCTCCAGAGTGAGCGTGGTGGCTGCAAGGAGCTGGCAAGTTTAATGTCACAGGCCTGGCAAAATACTCCGAATAACTTATTAAAACCCCTCTATAGGTATGATGTATGTTTATCTAGATATTTTTTCTCAGAACCTTCCCTTTCGAGTTTTCCAAAAGAGTAAGATCAGGGAAAAATTATGCTAACTACTCACAAAGGGCTGCCAAGTGTTCAAAATAAGCCAGAAAATAATGTAGGTATTTTCTTTATCTGCTTCCCATGATAGCAATCTCATCTCCTATGATTAAGAATGAACTTTACAGGTTAGATATGTTTTCCTTGTAGCTCGGTGAGCAGTTACATGCCTAAGGCGCTATTGTACCAATGATCCCAGGAATAATTTAGGAGTTTTTTTGTGTGGACCGTACATTATTGAAATTGCTGCATCCAGGATCTTGCTCCCAGACAATAACTAGGACAGTAGCAGGCTTGATTTTAACAAAGATTTATTTCTCCACTTCTGTACCAAACAGACTTTGCTATTAATTTTGGTAGGCATATGGTCAGAGTCTTAGGAGAGCATCTGGCCAAATGATAATTGTTCATTAACTATGATCTGCAAGTACATACAAATATGTGTAAAATAAAAGGCCAAACAAAAATCGCAGTGTTTTCAGAGCAATTTTACTATCAAAATGGGACTACCAGCAATGGAAAAGAGTGATGTAGGTAGTACAGGGCAATAGCAATGGAATAAAAGTTAACAGAGAAAAACTTTGAGTAGCAGCAGATGGTTTCAGCATGAATGCAGAGGTTGCTTAAGGAAGATGACAGACTCTCTGCCATTTAGATAACTTTAAACTTGAGTGGCCAAAGCATGACTCACATTCTGAAATTCTGCACTGATGCATCTGGTAAGGGACATATTTTTACTCTCTGCTATGGGAAGTGAATGATACATTGTAGATATATAATCTGTAATGTATTGCTTCAGCACTTAGGGGATGCAAAACTACCATTGATTTTTGATTCTTTTTAGCTTGCAGTCCTGCAGGAAGAAATCTCTTCACTGGAAGCTCTGATAAACTTGGACATGAACAGTGGGTAGAGAAAAAGGTAATCTTCACACCCCAATTCACTGTAGTCAACTATTGTACTTCAGGTAATGTACTTTACAATGAAGAAAGTGAACTATATATTTTATTAAAAATCTTGTTTATTTGAAAGAAATTCTGCTTTGCTTTCATCCTGTTGGCAACCAGAAGTGCAGGAATGCAATTTGTATCTAAAAGTAAGTCCTTGAGGGTTTAATTTCTTTTGTTCACTGGAGCTTAGTCAAGCAAAGGGAGCTGACAAGGTTGAGCCACTGAAGTGCTTGCAGTATAAGTCCTGGGCTACGGCTCATTCCATTCACCCACTGAATAAGAGGCAGAGGTCACACAGCATTCCTGAGGCTAAGGGTTCCCAAAGCCCAGCCTGGACGCTGTTGTGCTGCCCAGCCCTCTCAGAGCTCTATTTAAGCCATCAAGTTTGAGCTGTAAGCCTTTGAGAGCCCTGGCACAGAAGTACATACTCGTTCTGTGAGTAGGCAAAAAGCAAAACAGCACATAACCAACAATCTCATGGATTTAAGATGCTGTACTCAGAAATACTGACAGCTTTGGTAGACTGTTGTTTTTTAAAGGTGTGCTGGTGCCCCATCTGTTTTTCCTAACAGAGCACAACTTATACTTCACAAAATCTTCAATGGCACACATATGCAAGAATCATCCTCATTGAGAAAATGCTTTGCCCCTAAAATAAAGGTATTTGTTTTAGTAAATATGATCACCCAATTCATGTTTCAAGTGTAATTTCCATATGTTTATGTCACTGCTGCCATATGTGCTCTTGGCCACCTGCCTCATTTCTGTGTCTCAGCATGAAATGTTCAGATATTGTTGGCTGTTGGGACTACAGTAAACCTTTAAGTGCCTTTTACTGGTTGGCACTTACACAGATGCACGAATGGAAGAAGCTGTATGTTTCTTGTAAACTGTAATAAATTTAACACGCATTTGCATTGCAAACCCCCAAGGGGATTAACATGTGTTCCCTTGAAATAAAAAGATCTCTCCTGTCCTTCTCGGAAGAGACTGTCTCAGTGTAGCCATAAACATCATGAAGAGTGTACTTTGAATGGAAATGGAATCACAGTAATGTCTAGTTTCATGGAAAATGCTATGGGACTCTCAGAGGCGGTGGCTGATGGAGATCCTGACCATTTCTGACATGAAGAACAGACAGCTAAGAGCATCCCTCAGCACCACGTTGGGGATTATTCATAAACTACTGGTTGTCATCTGTGCTGTTTACTGCAATGCCTTCCCTTGCAATTCCAGTGTGCAGTCATGCAGCTGCCTGGTCAGCCCACAACATCACCTCTACAGAAGTAGATCAGAGGTAATGGCACTCTTGAAAATACAAACAGGTATTTTTATCACAAGAGTTTCAGTTCAGACTGAAATTTTCTTTTATGCCTTTTTTTTGGCAGCCTTTTATTTCCACAGATAATTATTATTGGTTTACTGCCAAGAATGAAATACAGAATCAAGTCCTACAAATTTCACAAAAAGACACCTGTATTTTGTGTAACTTTCATTAATGGGAAAAGTAGATATGCATAGAGAAAAGGTACAAGTGCCTGGATGGCTTTATACTACATATTGGTTGTACTAAAAAAGCCTATATAACAGAATTTCTATTATTTCCTTGCAAAAATATCTATTGGTCTGAAAACATCATTGAAAAGACTAGAATTCACTTACTTTTTTTTTTTTTTTCATTCACCATTTAATTTAAACAGTAAGAAATGAGAGTAATTTAGTCCAAATATTGAACGTGCTTTCCAGTTACATAAACCTGGACTAAACAGATGTGAATGCTTTTCTTAATCAGATTTATGCCCTTTTTCTAAAGTTTCCACTTCCAGGAGGTGTAGAAAGGCACATAGAGATTAAACACCCATGAAAAAACATCCTGCCGTGCAAATACAATAATTTTTGTGTCAGTACCATACAGCAGCCATAAGCCCAGGCATGCATGGGGCTGTAGAGCCATTTCTTCACACATCGCCTGCACCATGACTATCAAACAAACTCTGGGTAATAGGGACACATTTTAACATGAGGAAATAAAACACCCTACAGACAACTGAACCAGAAGAACACTCTGTAGTGCTCAGTCAGAGTAAGTGCTGTGGCCTATCACTTCAGTGACTGCTGTGGCTTTCACTGTCCAAGAACACCTTCAGCCATGCCCTAAAACCACAAAGACTGCTATGGTTTTAAAAACAGAAAGGTCCCTATTTGAGAAAAAAAGGGATTCTGGCTGTAATCTTCAGCTGGGAGAAGCCTCTCCCTTTAGCTGAGAGCCAAGTGTAAGGAGGAACCCCCAAGAAAGGCCAGTGCATCCAGGGAAGTGATGGTTTTTCTGAACTCTGATAATGCATCTCCCTGCATTCTGACTAGGAGAAGCTGATTTGGATTTCTGAATTATTACCAGGCTGCAGAACATCTAACTGTTTCAGCATTGAATTCTCCCCTTGTGAGTAACTTCCTTGACTAATTTTTGTCTTGATAAAGAAACTGGCAAATTCTTTTACGAAATTTATTTTTAAAATTATGTTGCCTATTGTCATTGCCAGCATTGCAAAGCATATCATATTGGTATGACTAGCTGCTGATTTTTCCAAGTAAATGACTAGGTTCTATACTCAAAACTAACCAAGTCTGTCTGAAATATTCTATTTTAATGTATATGAACTATATGAAACTAGCAGGGGTTTCATCATTAAGGAAGTGATTTGAACATGAGTCAAGGCACCCTGTCACACGATTTACATTTCCAAAGAATTATTGTTGTGCATGAGGTGTCTCTCTACTTTGGTTTCTAATTTTTGTACCAAAATAGAACATTTTTGTACCAAATCAGGTGCTCATTTTCAAAGCCACTACAGTCCTGTGCTCTGAGGTTGTATCAAACACCATGCACACCTCTAGGAACAGAGGAGAAGTTTTTAAGCTCTATCACAAGTATAGCAATTTATATAATCTATTCCTTAAAAAATAAAAAAACCCCAAAAAATTAAGAATGACACCCTGTCTCACTTCATTTAACAGAAATAGCACTGACTGCTGAATGGCAGCAATACAGGAATGACTGGGACATATAGAATGAGATTTTCCAAACTGAGAAAAGGCTTGGCATGGCTTAAGGCTCAAGCTCAACTCTTTAGACAGAACAAATTTTTTGAATACACAAAGTCTTTCAGTCTTGATTTTGGGTGCCCCAAAACAGATAATTTGAAATTTTATGTCTCCACATCCTTGTTTAATGAAATTTGTATATTGTCAAAGACCAAGAAATTGTTCAAGGATCATGATAGGCACTTCGTAAGGACCATTTAACTTAAATATCAGAAAAAATTAAGCAGCTCAAGTTTTCAGGAGAATCTATGCAAAATACATAGTGTAGCTTTTTTCTGTCCTTTGCCACACTGCTGACCTGGCCATCTTGGCCTTGCTCAGCACTAGGTTGCAATTTCTGCAGCATACTGTTGGTTCAGGTAGAAGTCAACAGCGTGGATGAACAGTTACTTGTCACATTACAATGGGAAGCACTGCCTTGGTTCACTGTTTTAAATTTTGAAGTTGCAAACTTTTTCAAGGATGAATCATCCATCCATCCATCCATCCATCCATCCATCCATCCATCCATCCATCCATCCATCCTCTCTGTGAGAAAATCTAAAAGAAGTGATTCTTGTATGCCATTAATTAACCCTGTCAGTTAAACACTTACTACTTCTTTTTGGCCAAGTTTCTTCAACTCAAACTGCCTAAAGAGCTCCTCTAGCCAAAAAACAAATCTGAGAAGTGATTTCATTCTTTTCTCTCCCCCACTTCCATCACTTACACAAAGCATAAATAGCATAATGTTTTCTTGCCATGATATACCAGGAAATGATGATCTTTCTGAGGAAGAGGCAGGACACAGCAATGGAATCGTTAATTGCGTGCAGCAATTGTTCCATTGTTCCTTTGAGATGCCCAGGACAAGCAGAGCAGTACTCGCTCCTTGAAGGCCAAGTTTTTAGTGGATTCCTCAGTCCAAGTTCTTGTGCCAAATCCTGGGTTCCAATGAGACTCATAAACTGAGCATACATTGTGTTAGCCATTCTGGGATTAATTGGCTCCTTTCAAAGGGAAGAGGCGGTGCTGCACACACCCCAAAGCTGAGGAGACTGAGTTTCAAAAAAGACATTCTGTTTTTGCATGCCAGCTCTATGCCTAATTTCCAAGCATAAATATACTCTGTCCAGTTGGGATTAAGGAGGGAAGATGATCCTGATTTAAGATGCATAAATATTGTGGGCCATAAGGAATTGAGTGGAAAACTAGTTAAATACAGAAGAGATGATGCATTTGGCTGGAGAAGGAAGAGAGCAAATGTCTGGGAGGGTAGAGGTGTCCATACCTTTTCAGGTGGAACAGTGTCCCAATACAAAGACAATTCACTGTCTACCCAAAATTTTCCTCAGGAATTTGGTCTTGTATATGGTCCAATACACATCCTAGGCAGAAGAGAGTATGTGTTGGATGACAGGAGAAAGGACCTGACAACTATTCAGGAGCTTTGTAGATATTTCAGTTTTGCTAACTCGGACTTTTGCCAGTGTTTGTAGCTGTTTATTTGACATGGATCAGGCATTTTTATAAACTCCATGACAGAATTTACCAGGCCTACCATGTAAGTCCAGCACATCAGGATGAAAAAACATACAGGTCAGATGTCAGGATATTTCAAAGGGAGAGGCATGGTTTTCCCTGAATATGGTAATGCCACTGACCTGCAGTTTTATTCTGAAAATAACCAACTTTTGTCATATCAAGAGGAATCTTGAGAGCTATCCCACAGATGAATGACACAATACTATTGTACTACAATATACATGAAGCCTGGACTGCCAACGACAATGTGAACTATTCACAGTTTAGGTTAATTAATTACTTGAGTTTAATATTGTTAGGTTTTGAACAACAGTGTCCTGTACTGTTGGAGATTAGTGCTACATCTGACGTGGCACCAAAACTGTGATAAAATCATCTTCAGGGACTTCATCTGACACGCAGCGTTCCCAATGGACAATTCCAACAATCTCCCATTGTATTTTTCTGTTGATTTATGAGAAACATATTTGCTGGAGTTTTAGTAAGCCCAGCTCCCCACTGCTGAATTTTGACACTGCCAGTCCGTTCTGGCATATGTCTTGTGCAAGAAGATTTCTTCAGAAATAACTATTTTAGGCTTTCTTGGTCCTTTTAGGCTAGGCTTTTTGGGGCTTCTCTCTCCAAGCTGTCTTGGTAAAAATAACATTTAAATTTCACAGTCCTTTTTCTAAAAAACCATTTGTTTTAACTTTAGAGAAACCTAAAGCTTTTGTTCTTAGTTCAGGCCAAGAGGAAAGGGGAACAGGCCCCAAAAGCAGCCAAAAATTACACTATTATATTTTTCCTAGATTTCTTTGACAATAACTTTTCAATTTTTCCTTTCAGTTTATCCTTACAAAATCTCACAACTTCTTCAACTCTCTTGTTTTATTATAGACTTTTTTCCAAGAGACTTTTTGGTAGATATTATATTGATGTGTTTGACAGATATCTGTAGACGGTTCCATGCCAGAAAGAGAATATCTTAAGTACAGTAACTTTTGCAATTGCAATCCATAACTGATATCAAATAGTTTTATATTAGTTTTAAAGTAACTCATTTGCAAATGCTAGCAATAGAACCAGGGTGGAAGACATCTCTGTGCTGCCTAGGCACCAAGTGCTCAGCTTCTTGGGCAGATCTTACAGTACTCACTGTATACAATTTTGGTTTAATCTAATCTGAAGGTCACTCAGGAGGGCCACAGTTACAGCTCTGCTACGGCTGCATAAAAGATTTTCTTTCTCTCTGGAGAAAATACCCTTCTGCTGAAATCCTACCACTATGTCAAATCTCATTTCCCGTGCTAAATAATGCTACTCGTAGTCAGAGATTAAACTCACCACATGGACTGAATAAGAAAAAACTCAACAGTTTGGGCAGGGGCTGAACTCTTTAAAAGACAAAACTGCAGTCTACAGAAGCTGTAGGTGGTACCAGATGGCCTTGTGATCAGAAGGTGTGACCAACATTGACATACAGCTACAAGTCTTTTTCAGTTTGCACAGTGTAAGTTGTGCAAATCATACGGGGATACCGGAGGTGAAAATTCTTGCCTTAAGCAAGAAGTGAAGAGGCATATCCAGGCTCACTGGCTGCACTTCCTCTCCTTCCCCCACCTCCCCTCCCCTCCCTTTGAGAGAGCAGCAGGCACCACATCATTTCCTCCTGCCCTTGCAAGGGAGCTGGGATCTCCCACGCCATTACCTCATCCTGAACTGATCCCCCTTAACAAATGCCTGGCTCCGTGCCTGCTGTCGCCCTTCAAAGGTCTCAGTCAAAATGCATTCATTGCACCAGCAATTTTTTGCCTGACTGCAGGGGCCTTAAAGAGCTCTGTTTTGTTCAATCCAGTGAATACATAGTTTTTTATATAATTTTTTTTTTGTCAAGCACTGGAATGTGTAAGTTCAAGAAAGTCAATAACATAATGTAAACATATGCCTCTCATCCAGCCTGAGTAACCACTGCAGGCCAAATGTAACAAACAAGCCAGATTTATTTAGATTTAAATGTATTTAAACCAGAAAAGTAAAGATTTAATTAGAGAAGCAAAGTCTTTTTATTCTTTACTCCCTACAGAGTATATACCTAGCCCCAAAACCTGAAAATCAAATCCTGAAATCGAGCTAGTATTATATTTGAAAAGCAAAAGGTTAAAAATGTTTGTGTCTGATCATTCTTCCAAATAATTTCAGCTACATAAATTTTCCTGGTATAGAGTTCTTAGAAAATGCATTGAGAGAGGCTAACAAACTTGGTTTGATGTGGTTTTCCTTTCTAGCCTTGCAGATGCGTGGCATTATAAATGAAAATCATAGGCTTACTTAGCCATACTGGCACAGCCCAGCCACTTCCTGGAAGCACCGCCTCTGTGGTTGACAGCTGCTTTTACTGAGCAGCACTTCAGCAGAAATCAGCTCTGATAAATACCCTTCTGAAACAGAACATCTGATAAAGATTGACTTTGATACACTGCAAAAGGTTTTCAGTTTTATTAGTAACCTACTGGGCCAATGGTTATGGAAGCAATAATTGATGCCATACGCTCTGAGGGATTTTTTTCAATTCACTGGTTGCATTGCAAGGGTATGACATGCCTCACATTCTTTCCTGGCCACAGTGATTTCTGACCCAGAATATGAGCTTCCAGACAGCAGAGATGTTCATATACTCTTCCTGATCCTCACTTGGGTGTTTAGTAGGTTATATTGGATCTTTGGAAAAAATAAGCATTTTTTGTTATTCAGCCATCAGCATTGATATTTGCTTGTACGAAGTTTTGGCTGATCACTGTGAAGGTACTTTTAAACATGCAGTGTATGAGCAGAGGGAGGTTTTCCCTGTTCTCTCTCCATTTTTTTAATATAGAGAAAATGCTCACAAACACTTCTCAGCTTCAAGTCCACTACCTTTCATCACCAGGGGTTACATTCATGGCCTGGACAAAGCCCAGTGACGGGCACTGCAGACTGGCAGCCTCCTGTCACAGCTGGGGGTGAGCAGAGGCCCTGCTGGCTCTGCTCTGCTGTGAAGGGGAGGGCAGGGAGGAGACTCACATGTAACTGCTTATCGAGTTTTGTGTGCATTTTTTGAATTAGAGAAACAGAGCAGTGAAAATCTTTTCTTCTCACTTTGAGGGCAAGATTACATGGTCCAGTCAATTTTGTAATTTTGTTTTTCAGTTGCCAAGTACAATGCAGAATCTTAAGGAAGGGGGTGTGTCCCTGTGATGTTCTTGTGTAGCATTGCTAATTGTAATGTTTTTAACAATTCTAAATCATTTTAAGAAGAGAAACTACTAGTGGTTGTGGTTTCTTGTTCTCTAACCACATGTAGCTGTTTCACTACATATTTGTTGTACTACCAAGGCAACAATTTCAGACCTGGCACGATTATCTGTATCATACCACTCATCAGAGATGTGGGCAAACTCCAGAAACTTCTGCATTGAGGAAATGATGCTAGTTGGTAGGAGGCAGGAGTTTTCAAAGCTGTCTCAGTGAAAATGCTGATATCACATGCTTATGTCAATAGCTTTAAAAATACCATTAAAATATCAGTTTGCTTAAAATATATTTTCCTATACATATATTAGAGTCAAACAAATAGCTGTTTCATCAATGCATTATCATAGTTTTGTAGATGTGCCCATTTAGAACAAATTAACATCATTTTAGAAAAGCCTTTCATTTGTTATTTAAAGCCAACTACATTGTGGAGCTGTAATTGATACATGAAAGAGCCCATACTTGTGCCCTAAAAAATGGAGAGTCCAGAGTCCGACTTTGGACTTCAACTCTGCTATTAATCTCCACTGTTAATAAAATTTAATGTTCATGGACTTTTACAGGAATCCTATCCATCCTATATGCATGGAGAAGATTAAAAAGGAGCTGTCACAGTACCCAAATTTCAGTAAGTCAGAGAACCAATTGGGAAATTTTGCAGACATGTGGCTGCTTTGAGGTCACAAGATAAACTCTGAGCAACATTTAGCTCACCCCATGACAATGACAGCACATGTCAGCAAGATTTTCTGAGTGAAGTATGAACAATTGCTTTCACAGGGCTCACCCTCTCTCTGCCATCATTCCGGGTTTTCTGCTGAGAAGCAAGATATGAGTGGCCGTGGATCTCAGCACTTCTGAGCCATTGCTTGTGTCTGAAACAAGCAGCATGCCTTAAATACTATTATCTAAGTTTGGATCCAGAAAGTATGGTTATTATTATGTTGACTTTACATTTTTAAAGTGAAGAACACTACAAGTAACAGCTTCCAGATTCTCTGTTTTCATTTTGTTTTTTTGCAGCTGTCAATTAATGAAGAGAACCAGGTTAGGGCAGACACAGTTATACAGAATTATAAAAAGTGACTGCTGCCAGTTGTTAAAAAATGAGCACTAGGGAAGTTTTGGTGTTTTCCATTCTTTACAAGAGGAAGCCAATAAAATCCCAATCTAGTTTATTAATTTCTTTGTTGCCAGAGTGGAGGCATGTTGATCATATTCTCCAGTTTACTACACTGGAAGAGGAAGTAGGTGGAGGATTTCCCCTGAGCTGGGAATATTCCACTGCCACCAACCAGCACTGCAGAGACATCTCTGCTGCTTTTTCATCTGACTACACTTTTCCTATGTATGAATGGCAAAAATACCTTGGAGTCAGGGAAAGGAGAAGGAAAAGCAGGTCTCAGCCCTGTCTTCCTTTCTGGTATTAATCACTCCAGGTACTGGGCAACTCCAAATACATGAACTGTTTCTGGCTGACCACAGCTCTCACTCATCATAGTACCTGGCATTGCTGTCATCTGTAGCTTATGGGAATAGTAAAACAAGAAACTCAAACTCATTCATCAGCTTTACTGATTTCAATAGTCTAAAAGTTGCTTTTTTATTTTCATCTTGCATCTATATTTTGAAGGGGTTCTACTAAAGTGTACCTTCTTAGCTGATAGTAACCTTCTGTTTGTAACCCATCTTCATAATCTTGATCAATTTTCTTCTGGGCCTTCAGCATCTTTGTCCAATGACTCATTTCTCCAGCAAGCACATTTCTAGTTTTGTTGCACCATGCAATTCCATTTTCTCTGTTCTCCATCAACCTCCAATGCAGGAGACCTGCATGCAGCTGGTTGCAATGCCTGCTGCTCTCCTCTGGTGTCTCAGCTGCTGCCCTTCCTTTTGTGTGACAGACTTGGACTTCTTGTTTTAGTCACCTTCCATGTTTGACAAATGAAGCAGCAGCCCCAGACTCTGATAATGAAGATCCACAAATGAATGACAGGTGAATGACAGCACTGCTTTGAAAAAACTGGCAAGGACTGATATTTTTACTTTGAAATTTTGTTTCTAATTCCACTGTTTTCCCCAGGTCATGCATCCTGTATTTTGAAGGAGTGCATTGAAAAGCAGCAGATTTACCTCTTTTTGCCCTCCAGTTTCAGCTAAAAATTCTTCCCCCACTTTAAGTCAAGAGGTGGGAGCTACTATGACATGCTGTATGAGGCAGCTTCTAAGGAAAAAAGAACTACTCCTTAAACCCACCTTGTTTTTGACAGGTTTCTTACAACAATATAATTAAATCAAGAAACTAGTTGAGAAACATGTTCAGGTTTGGTTTGGGTGATTTTTAAATTTTTTTTTTAGTGTTTCATCTTCACTTTACAATCTGAATTTGCAAACTGAGGCGTAGGTGAATGTCTGCTTGACTGTGGTGGATAACCCATGCAACAATCTGTGACATATTTACTCTGGTATATATATATATATATACACATATGCGTGTACACACACCACACACATGTATATATATACATAAACCAGAGTATATATATAATACTTATATATAAAAGAATTATATATATATACTTATATACACATGTATGTGTATATATATGTAAGTATATATATGCATATACGTGTGCACACACCACACACACACAAATATATATATATATATATATATATATATATATATATATATATGTGTGTGTGTGTGTGTGTGTATAAACTATTTCTTTAAAAAACCGGATACTTTATGGGGCAACAGTGTCATTGAGTAGTCGTTTCCTTCTCAGTTTAGCAAGAAGCGTTGGGGCGAATAAGAGCACTTTCATCAGTTATGTCCCTCTTTCCTGTGTGGCCTTTGAAAGGGCTTCTCGAAAACGGGCCCGCACACATGTGCCCCCTCATGAGGGGCAGCCCCGCACACATGTCCGCCCTCATGAGGGGCAGCCCCGCTGCCACCCCGCACTGCCACTCTGTCCCTGAGCCGCCCGCACCGGCTTGGCCTGACCGAGCCCCAAGGGGGTCATGGCGGGCAGCGGGTGCCTGTCCCGCCCCCTCACTGCCAGGAGGGCGCAGGTGGCGGAGCTGCCCCACGGACACCTCAGGGGCCGACAGGGCCAGCTGAGCCGGGCGCGGCCTCGTCCTGCGGGGCCGATCCCGCCCGTGGTTCCCCGAGCAACCACCAAGCCCAGGCCGCCACCGCCGCCGCTCCGGGGCGGCGCAGGCCGGGGCGGGCGGGGGGAACGAAAGAGCGGCGGAACGGGCGGGCGGCGCTCGGGGAGGCGCCGGGCGGGCCGGCGGGCCGAGCATGGCGGCGCTGCGGGTGCTGGAGCTGTACAGCGGCATCGGGGGCATGCACCAGGCCCTCAGAGGTACCGGCGCGTCCCGCGGGGCTCCGTGCTGCCCGCCCTGCCCGGGACACCCCGCCCTCGGGGGCTCCGGCTTCTCCAGGGCGGGCAATGCAGGGTGCCCCTCTTCTCGATGCGGCGGGCGAAGCTGCCCCCTTTACTCCCGCAGCCCCTTCTCCAGCCCGGCGTGTGGCACCAGGAGCACGTTGGGACAGAAATGAGGCATCTCTATTCCTTGTTGGGCCCAGGCAGCCTCTTCTGGAGAGGCCGTGATTTTGTGTTTGTTGTTATGTGCTGTGTGTAATACAGAGGCGCCCCTGCTGCAGGGGGGATGGGGATCACTGGGATGCCCAGGATGATAACCGCAGGAGCCAGGGTTTCCCGTTGGCATCCACGTGGACTTGGCTTCCTAGCCCATAGTTAGGTGAACAGCTGAGCCATGCTCCAAGCCTGACCATCTGAGGCTGGTGTAACGTTTCATGAACATGAAAATTAAATGTGGAGTTTGAGCTGGTATAGAGATTCACACCAGCCCATGTTCCCAAATGAGTTTTTGATCAGGCCCAAGGAACCCTGGAGCTCAATTTGCTGAATGGCTGAGGCATGGTCTGGGTGACCTTCAGCAGGTCCTGTAGACTCTGTGAATTGGCTTCCCCAAATTAAAAATTGAGTTTGGGCTATTGATTTCCGTTGTAAAGTACTCTGGACCTTATTACTTTGAAGTCCATGTTTCAACACACATTAGGATAACTTATGATAATCACCATAAGAATTTTAACTGTAACTACAATACTTCACATCTTTCATTCTTCAGGAGCATTTGCAGAGAGCATTGTCATAAAAACATCGGGTTGAAACTTGCCTTATCTTGCTATTTTTCCAGGGAGCTATGAAATATTAAGACTATGCCTACAGTGTGAGATCTGTTTAGCATCATTTATTTACCTAAAACACATTCAGAGTTGTCAGAGTGGCATTTTTCCTACTATCCTGTTTTTGCTTGAATGTGTCTAGGTGCTTTATTTATGAACATAAATATATATAACATATATTTTAATGTATTTATTATGTATGTATAAATACACAACAAAATAGGCTCTTACATTGTTCCTAACCACTTGTTTTGAGGATGTATTTTCCTTATTTCCAGAGACATTCTTAGAATATTGAGAGGCAAGTATAGCTTTGTCTGGAACTGCATTTTTGAGTTTTTGTAGAGTGAAAATAGTGTTTTATGCCTTGTGTATATTGTACACACTAATGGTAATATGTTGCTTTTCTGGTAACCAGATTCCTGAAGTGATGGCAAGCTATCCGTGTTGTATTGTAGACAGTTTCCATATTTCCATAGAAAGTGGACTGGTTCCTGAAAGTTAGCCTACACCATGGTTCCTTCACTTTTTACAGAATTACCTAGCTGGGTTCTTGCCATAATAATGGATATCTTGGGGCACTTCAGTAGTGTGCTGCAATGTTTAGTAAATTCTAATGCTAGATGTGATGTCCTGTGAGTTTCCACTGTGAAAACATCACTTGCAACTCAGTAAATACTCAGAAGGGTGGGAATGTTGGGAATGCCTCATTAGATTATCAGAAGACTGTAAACTTTTATTCAGAAGATACACAGAATTAGTGATGCCCCAGTGGATAGTTACTACAAATATGAAGCCTTGAAATCATGTCACCTAATGGTGTAGTTTGGAGACCGAAGGACTTAACCAAACTCATTGCATTATTTCCTGAAAAGGTGAATTTACTGCCATGTTTTCTGTTTCTGAGCTTGCTGAACACAACTGATTCAGTGTCAGTCTTTGGTGTAATTTCTGTTCTTATGGGTTTGCATTTGACTGAAGAAATTTCAGTAGGTATGAAGAGTGAGACTGAGATTTTTCTGCAGTGGTATCAGCCAAAGCAGATAAAGGGGCTGTAAGTAAGGACATTTAGTTTATTATTTGTGTAAATGGCCCTAATTAGTTTGAAATGGTCAGGTACCAATTGAAATTTGCAAAGTGGGTAGACACAAAGCTATTTGCATTACAGTTGGTATAATAGTTTTCAGTCTGAGTGCTGATGTTTCTGGGAAGCATATGGGAGTTCAGCCCATAACCATTTTTTTGTTGCGTTGTCTCAGAAAGGTCCAAACCATTCACTTCTAGATGAAAATCCTGTTTGGAGTCTTATTAAAAGTAACAGTCAGGCAATTTGATTAAAAGGTGTCCTAAAAAATTGCAGTAAGTATTTAATAACAGGTTATTATATAAAACTGTTGGATGAATTGGATTTCATTTGGGAGCAGAGATATACTTGGGCATTTGATAATTTCTACTGGTTTTTAGTGTCCTTTGGACATCTGGATTCAGTTTTCTTACACAGTTTATGGAGGAACAAAGTGAAGGGGCATTGAAGTGTTTGCTTTTACATGCAAATAAAACAGAAAAGAAGTGAATGCTCCTCTGTAAGTACTTTAATAATGTGTTTCTTATATGTTTTTGGCCTATATGTGTACATGAAACCATGCTGTTTGAAAAAGTGTCTGATCCTATCCTCCATTTAGCCAGTGGCAGATTGTTCAGCATCTTCTTTTAGATTGTGTATAGAAATATTAGAAGGGTTGTGGGGTTTTTTTCCATATAAATGTGAAGTTTGAAAGAAAGGCCTCCATTGTTCCAGTGCTTCCATATGCCAGATGCACAACAGATGAGGATTATGTATAATAACATGTTATCTTAGTATGGTTTCTAGTGAATCTGTAAGCCAAGAAAAATAGTAGGAAGATGTAGAAAACAGAGGGAGCATGTGGTATTTCAGTGGCAGCATCCTGGGAAAGCCTTTTTCTACAAAAGGGATTCTGCAATTCTTGCAGGCTTGTTCCTGGCCATGTCATGGGTCAATTATGGTTAACTCAGCTGGTCCAGCTTTTCTGTGAAATTGCCAGTGTTTCAATTGGCAAATAGGTATTTCTCAGGAAATCTGATGCTGACTTTTGTACCTTGATGCCCTTCTTGGCTGTGATCTTTCAAAACTTTGCAGTAGGATAACTTGCAGAATGAAGATGGTTGTTGTTTTGGCAGCTGCTGTCATTAATGCAGAATGCATTTGGCACCAAATAGAATGCAGTTGGTTTTGAGATTGTCTTTGCCTACAGTAAAAAATAATTGAATTTTCACAAATTGATGGAAGTTTATAGTCTCTTGTGTTTCTGTGTAAAGAGTACATAGAAATGTTGAGTACATAGTTTCATAGTTGAATCACATTCTTTTTAGACTGAACTAAGGTTTCAGTCTAAAGCTGAAGAAGAAAAATCTTGGGGATTGTCTAGCTCTGTGTTGGTTCTTTAGCTGTAGATATATCAGCACATGTAGAATTTCTGGGTTTAGATTTTGAATGCTTTATAATAATATTTTAACACCAAAGACCTTTTGATATCTATATCTTTTGATAAAGGTACCACCAAAAGATGGTAAAGTTGAGCTTAGTTAAAGTCAGAAATCAGGGAGTCTCTTCATATTCACACTCTTGAAAGATTGAGACTGCTAAGGGATGAAAGGGCATTTCTTTCTTCTTCCCACTCTGTAACCCAAGCTTTTTGGGATTTATAAAGTTTGATGTTTAAGTCAAATATGTCTAAATCTATGATAATTTTTGTGTGTGTGAGTGAGTGAATTTGTTCTTTATAAAGTGCAGAGTTTCTGCAGTGAAAAATAGTGGTTTATTTTTAGAAAATCTATGGCTACATATTCATTTCCTTAGCAACTTTCCATGAAACAAACAGCCTGCTCTTCTTTCTTCCCAACCAAAACAAACTTAAACTGGCTTATTAATTTAGGCAATTTTCCCATGAAAACTGGGTTCCATGTCTCTGCCACAAGCATTTGTAATCTTCCAGGTCCCTGAAAAAAGTCCTCTTGCATGAAACACTAAAGGACATATTCTAAAAAATACCATAAATTTGCAGTGATGAAGTTGGTGATATTTTTCCTCTGCAATTGTTATATTTCAGTTTTGCAGAGTAAAAACTTCTGTCTCTTTTTCTCTGTCATGCATGTCTGTTCGCTTTATTTGATTGGCTCTGTGATTTGCACAGCACAGTAAACTGGTGTGTGTATTTACACTGGGCAAAGCTATCCCACCAGGAAAGGCAAAGGAGACAAAACTGGCTTTGACATTCAGCACAATGCAAACCAAAAATATTGCTGGTTTGAGCGAGTTTTTACACCCAAACTCTATTTAATACTTCTCCAAAATATAGCTCTTTGTAGCATGGGATGGTACCAGTTGTGGCATAATGTAAGTTTATAAAGTTTATATGGCTTAACATGATTGAATCCTTTACAAATAGAGCAGTGAAAGGAGTTGCTAGGTATCCTGCAGGAGCCCAGTATCAAGTTTGCTGATGGTTGTGTTCACTGTAGCCATGGACAGTTCAGCCGAATCACTTCAGCCAAGAGCTCACACTCAGAAATTAAGTCTTTGCTCTCTGTTTTAAAAGGAAACAGGACTGACAAAACTTGTGACTAATCTTCCCTTTTCCATCTGTTTCCATATACCTGTCAGAAAAGGTAATTCTTCTGGCTCCTATTTTCCAATATACTGAAATCCACCAAACTGCCCTTGCTGTAACACAGTGTATTTCATGTGTTCTGTTGACATTGATGACTCTATTGCAAAAGTACAGTAGTGAATATAAACAGATCTATGTTAATTTTAAGGTCTGCAGAAACACATGACAAAGGAATCAATTCTGAAGAGGAAAAGGACAGATATTGTAATGTCAGAAATTTTATTTCTGGCATTTGAAGGTGACACTCTTGGAGTTTACTGTTTCAAATCAGAAGCTAATGCACACAAGCTGTCTTTCTTTGTTTCGAATGCATCTCCTTCCAATCCTTAAAATTGGAATCCTTAAAATTTTCCTCAAAAATGACAACTCCATACCTGAAAGAGATTGTAAGCATTGTATATTCAATAAAGGAGAGAACAGGGAGCCAAAGTTTGATTGCTGCCTCTTTAGGCAGTTTAAGTAACAGTCAAAGAGTTTCTACTGGGTCCGAGAGGTTTGAAGCTTCAAGTGTGAAATCAGTGCATTACTAATAGGACGATGCAAATTTCACCTGCTTTCATCCAAGAGAAAATATTACAATCTAGTCTGCCTAAAAATAAGTCATAATACCTCCCTCAGTAACTTCCTCACCATATCTGTAGCTTCCATTTGAACCATGTTATCTTGCTCAGAAATGAAAAGTGTCAGTTCAAAAACTGGTGTTGAGGAATCCTCCTGCAAATCATGTATTCCAGCAGCCAGTTAGTTTCACTTAGGAAATGTGTATTATTTTTCTTTAGTCTGAATAAAATGATGCTGTTTCCTGCATTGTCATAATTCTCTTAAATATCTGTGTTTTGAAGATTGGATGTACTTATTTGAGTGGGATAAAAAAAAATCTCTAGAGCTGTGTCTGTTTCTGTATTGAAGCTTTGCTATGTATTTTGGGGAGTTGATTTAGCATCCCACCAAGTCAGCGATTCCTGAGTTGGTTTTGTGCCTTTTGTGAGTGGGGATAGTTAAACACAGTCTTGATTCTGTTTTTCTTATATTCTGCTTTCAGGCTTTTTTTATGATGCATTCCTTATGGTAATTTTCAAGTAGTAAATGTAATTGCTATAGAAAAGCACAATATCACAGTTTGACATAAAGTTATTTAACTTTCAGGAGAAGTTCTTTAAAAATGTTGCATTTTCACATTGTTTGAAATTTAGACAAGCTTTTCTTTGTTAGGTTGGATGTGTGAGAGCTGCTTGTCTGCTCGAGCTCCTTCATGCGTTTCCAGGGCATTTCCACACAAATATGCTTAATCAGCTTTTAGAGGGAGTCTGTTCTCTAACAGGAATTCCCAAGTGAGCTGCAACTTTGAAATGAAATGGGGGAGAAGCTTTGAAAAAGTTACCAGGTCTTTGAATTAGGAAGAGGGGATCTCAGGTGGAGTACTTCAGGAAAAGTTGCCGTCTTTTTTCCACGCTGCTTTACATCTCTGCTGTAGACTGAACATTGTATTGCAAGGGGATTCCATAGGTTACTATTAGCTGTGTGCTCTTTTCCATATCTCCAGGCTTTTGGGCCTGTGAAGTCCTCAGTTGCTAGTTTTTCTTGTAGGTATGCAGAGAGATACTGAATGGATGGCAGTAAAAAAGCAAGTGTCTGAATCATGAGTTCTGAGGGAAAGCACACAGCTTGCCTTCCCCATTGCCCTTTTAAAACTATGTATTAATTTAGATAATAATTTGAGGGTCTCGATTTTGTTAGTTTTATTTTTCTTCTGCAGTACCTGGAAAACACAGTAAGAGTTAGCTTGTTAGGACAATGTGTTTAAGGAGTGAGTGAGAAAAGTGGTCTCTTTAACAGTATTGGAAGTTTGTTTCTGTTCCTTAGATGCTGCAGCTTTGTTTTAGGAAGATGGAAGTGTTGGTTCTTGAGCACGTTTTTAAGTTGAGATATTTATCCAGCTTTCTTTTCACGCTAGGTGTCAGTGTTAACTTACCTGTTCTGTAATCTCAGGTGTAGTCAGGCTATTGTCCCTGTGGATACACCTGTATTGAGTTCTCAGCTACAACTTCTGGTCAAAAGGTCAAGACAGTAATGGCAAACAGTGATTTGTATGCTGACCCTTAATGGTCTGTAAGTATTTATCTTGTGAAAAACCTTATCTTTTTGCCCTCGATTGCATCAAGTAAACCTGGAAGGACCGGCCTGGTCCTTGTTAAAACGTCTGCTACAATCTTTTCAATACCCAGATTTCTCTTTCATCTTAGTTTTGGCTAAGACAGCCTTGAAAACCTGAAAGATAGTAGATGGATGGTAACTGCATTATTCAAAATTAAATCCACTGGGATCATCCCAGTTGGGTTTCATCCTCTCAAACTGTAAATAATTAGCTGACTAGCAGTAATTCATGCAGTGTCTCATAAGGTCATTTGTTAATGTGTTACTTGAGCATATTGTGAGATTATTCAAAGGCATGTGGCTGTTTGCCTTGTTTCTTTTGGTTTACAAAAGCTTTTTTAAAGTTGCCTGTGTTTCAGCTGAGGCTTTGTAATGCTGACCATAATGTAAATATCCTGGTGGTTGATACTGATCTTGGGTATCAGGAGGTTGGGTCACTTGTCTGCCTGCAGCTGTGACAGTGACCACAGCCCGTCTTCTTGGATAAAAAGCCTCAGTGAAGGTATTGTGTTTAGTAATAACAAATAGTGTGCCATGATGAGCAATGGAGTAAACATTGCTCTTTTTATCTCTTTAGCTTCTGTAGAACCTATTACTCTCTTACTTTATAAATTAACAGTTGTTTATTTACATTCTTTTTTAGTATATTTTTATTTCAGGGTTTTAGCTGGGAGTTTGTTACACTGTCCTCTCTTCAATAACACCTCTGTCCAAGAGAGGAGAAGCTGCCAAGTTTGGTATTTTGGGACCTTTAAGTCAAAGGAGGCAGCTGTTGAGTTTGAGGCCTAAGGCTTTACTGAAATGTAAGCACAAATGTTTTTCAGACAGCTTAAATTTTTATTGGAAGAGTAGACATATATCAAATATATTGGTGCTGTTTTTTCATAATGAGAAGTAGTACACCTCTAAAACAACACACTTATTTCTTGTAAGTTGTCAGAGGATAAGGCAGTGGCAGTGGGGCTTGGCAGGATTGACTTAGGATTCCTGCAGCCAGGAGCTTGCTGCCACAGAGACCTGCATGGAGGTGGAAATGTAGAGGTGCACCCTGTTTGGAACTTTTTTGTCTACTTTAGCTTCCATTTTTGAATGTATAAAGAAGGGAAGTATTGCCCATATGATTAGAAAAACAGTATATTTTTTGTACAAAGTTTCAAAGACAACACAGCAGAATTTGATTGTGTAAATTGCCTTTTGTATTTTAGCGATGCTGTAACACAGCTGAGCAAATACATTTTCCTAAGAGTAGTAAAGAGATGCTAGAGTTTTCAATTTTTTTTTTTTAATTTTAGAAAGCTGCACATATGCAGAAGTTGTAGCTGCTGTTGATGTGAACACTCTTGCCAATGATGTTTATAAGCACAACTTTCCCAGCACCTCGTTATGGGCAAAGACTATTGAGGTGAGTAATTAATGTGCTTTTTACTGTAGTCTGGCATTTGTAGGATGTGAGCTGCTTTCACTGAGTTTATTAGTAACAAGAGAAATGGAAATATTTATGTTGCTATGAATAAAGCAGTTTTACAATAGCTTTGATTACTTGTGCTGTTTGCTTGTTGAAGTAAGAAGGATTTCATACTGCAGGCTTTTCTAGGAAGTCTTGCCTTCTGCATGAAGAAAGGTTATATAAACGTTAAGGGGAACACTTACCGTCAGTAAAAGAATGTCAAAAAACCATATTTTTAGATTAAAAAAAATATTTTCATTTAGTGTGAAAAAATGTAATTAAATTACTTGGGGGCATGCCTCTGTTTTGAAGTTATGGTTGGGCTCAGAGAAATACAACAAAATCTATTGAACTGAACACTCTTGAATCTTTTTTAATGAGCTCAACAGATAAAATGTTTTAGGAATTCTGTCACTTGCCAAATTATTTGGAAAATAATTAAGTAAAATTGGATTAAAGTTGTCTGTTTTAATAGATGGGAGGCAAACTAGGCATGGAGTTTTGCTTGGATTGTGTTAGAAATTACTGTATACTTCTTAATCTTCTTTTATGGTTTTACAACATGACAGCAATAGATACTGTGTCTGTTTTAAGACACCAGCTTAAGTAAGAGTTAAACAGGTGGCTAAAGGTTAAATGCTTATTCAGCACTCAATAATAACTGGCTAAGTGATAGTTTTAATGGAAAAAAAAATTAATCTTTGCCTGTATCATTTTATAGTAGACAAGAGCAGATTATTAGAGTCAGTGACACCTTCTTCAAATATAATGGAAAAAACCAGCAGCTTTTGTCTAGTTTTCTGAGGGTAGCTACATTACATTTGCTGCATAGGTATCCCTCAGAATATGTAAGGAGTGATTTCTTTGTCCAAGTCATAGTTACTTGATCATTGTCCTTCTTTCCTCCTGGCCCTTTATGTGTTGATCTTCTAGTGTTGATGAAAACTTAGTTTAGAGGAATTTCTACCTGTGTAATTAATTCCTACCACAGGCCTAATTCTTTCCTTTCTAAGCAGGATTGTCTTTGTAGAGAATTTCAGCCATACAATATCTTTGACTAATTTGTATAGGGGAAAAACAATGAAATAAACTTTATAAGGTGCATTGCCAGTGAGCCCCTAAGAGCTAAACCCCATAGTTTGGATCCATAAAAATTATCATATTTACACTTGAGCTACTTTTCTTCTCAGATGTTTTTACACATTTTGAGTATGTGAACACTGGTTTTGATGTACAAAGACTTCATATCTGAGTAATGATACTTTATTTTCAGGAGAAATAACAGGTGAGTATCTGTGAAAGAACCACTGCACACCTCAAAGAATGAGCAGCTAAAAACCTCAAGATTATGTATAGATGCTAACCTTATCAGTGTTTTGCTTCATATGAGGAGCAGTGAATGCATATTTTCGTTTTATGGTTTGCCAAGGTAGGAAAGATTTTGAAATTACTAGGTCAAATGAGACATCAGGTAGGTTTTTGCTAAGTGAAACATACTGGAAGTAAGAGGGCTAGTTTGATCTGAAAGATAACTTGGGAATTTCATACAATTCACAACACTCAACATTCCTCTATTTTTTTCTGTTTTCAGGGCATAACACTGAAAGAATTTGACAGATTATCTTTTGATATGATTTTGATGAGTCCTCCCTGTCAGCCTTTTACAAGGTAGGTACAGCACACTTGGGAAAAAATGCAGTTATTGCTGTATATTGCACTTTTATACTGTATATGGTCAAAGGAGAAATGTTATCAAGACATAGTGACACTGTGTGTGTGATCTGTGATCTTTCTCATCCTAAGCAAATGTTTTGTAGCTCTGTTCACCATGGTGCTTACTGAAGTGAAAGAAATGCAGCAATTTGCATCTTAATTGTTGATCACATTTCTTGCATATGTATATATTAATTCAGTTTAAGTTAAGTAAGCTTCTTACAGCAGCAATTTTGTGAACTGTATTATTCCTCTGCTAATGAAATTTAGTGTTTGGGAGTCCTGCCTTTCCTTTTAAATTTCAATCTAATATTTTCCTGGGCCAAGCCCAGAAAGAGGATTGGAATTTCTAAGTTCTGCCTGAGACTTAAGAGTATAATCTGATTTTATTTGTACTTTGAAAATTGCACATGCACACAAACAGTTTATTCTGAAGAATATTTCTGTTTTAGCCAAGACCAGAAGGATAATGGCTTTGAAATGATTTTGTGGATGATAAAGAGAAATATCTTGCTGATTAGGGACTGAATTTACTGAGATGTTATTTGTCAGAATTATTTCATATCATTTGACATAATTCATATCATTTGACAGCAGTGACCAGTGGGATAAGATTCTAGTAACTGTACTCATGCAAAATACTAGCTTCATGAAAAATGTCTGTTGATGGTGATAATAATGATTGTATAAGAAAGTATATCTTACTGAATGTTCTAAGACTGAAAAGAGATCCCTGTAAAGTGGTGCTGATCTGTACAAATGAATTAGTGCAAACCTATGATGTATATAGGAAACATTTCAGATTTTTTTTCTTTATAATATGATGAAAAGAAAAATCTGTGTATGACTGATTAATTTAGATACATGTTAAAGCTCTTCTACAAAGCTTTGATTCTTTTTTTATGAGCTAATACAAGTATAAGCTAGGGAAACACAGGCCTGGAATCATTATCATTTTTGTAACCTACATAATCTTTCCAGTTTAGTGTTACAAAATTGCTTCCAAAGTTATTCATGTGGGGCTCCATCCTGCTAAATGGTGAACAATGAGGCTTTAATTCATAGAAATAATTTAATATATTCAGTGCAAAGTAGCAGGGTATTCCCAGAAACCCAGTGGGGGTTTTTTGTTTGTTCAGAGCCAAGTATGTTCAAAGGCTTTGCTGGACAAGACCAGAATGCTAAAGCCTTTGCAGACTGAGGAGTGGATTTCATTACTGAATGCTTAATTTTAACTTTGCTGTGAGCTGATGAATTCCAGCAGCAGACTTTCATTCCTTAGAGCATCTCTCAGGACACTGCCTCTGTGAGCAGGTCCTCCTGTCTGTATGTGATGCCTTTGCAGAATTCTCTTTCAAAACTCAAAGCAAAGTGCCAGCATTCTGTAGAAAAATGTAACTCAAATGTCAGTGAGTAATACACTGGTGTTTCTTTATTATTTCTTAGAATTGGCCTGCAAGGTGATGTGTCTGATCCACGGACCAAGAGCTTTCTCTATATCCTTGATATTCTCCCAAGGTATAAATGAACTTCTACCTCTCCTTTTGTAAATAGGCTTTGTTGTAACTAGGTCTTCTCTATTTCAGTGAGACAAGATATCTGTAATGTTTTAGAGGGATACTGTTGGTGTTGTGTTGTGTTCTGTGTTTCTTTTCACATGATCATATGTAACTTCCATATTCTTGTATTTACTAATGCTGTAATCACTTCATTGTTGCTGTATATGCTTTCATTGTCTGGTTTCCTTTTCATTGCATGTCTGTTTAGACTGTGCCTACACAATAAATGAAAAGAAAGAGTTCTTTTCAGTTCAACATCAAATTTGCATTGATTTCACATAGAAACAGGAGTAGGTAATATAGTAGTTTGTCTATTGGTCTCATGACAACATGAAAGGTTTTTAAAATATTGGGTTACAAAAGCTTAAATTCAACATATAGTCATCTTTTGAAGAGGTACCATTTGAAAATTGGTTTAAGTGTGCTATTGACTGTACAATGCAATGCATCTTTCAACCATTTCTTTCTTAAAGTCTCTGTTCTTTTTGGTGCTGCTTCTAGATATCTTAGGGCAGATTGTGTATTTTTGGTTTGTAGTACAATCTCTTGTTTGGAGTAGTAATACTAAAGAATTTGAATAGCACTGCATTGTCTGGACAGTGTCCTTGACTTCATCTGTCATTTTTTGCCTGGTCAGACCTCAGTTCCTAATAAAACAGCCATAATTATTTGTTTTATTGGCAGTCTTGCTTCACCTGGAGACTAGGACAGCTGTTACCAATATATTCCTTCATTAGTTCATCTTGCTGTCAGGGTTGGAGAAGGACAGATGAATAGATGAATGTTTGGTTTCTCTTTTACTCTTTTTTTTTTTCCTTCTTTTTTTTTTTTTTTTTTTTATGAATGCTTTCAACACAGAAGGAAGCCAGTACCAAAAAGCCTTTCTTTCAAACTTGTGTTAGCACTGGGAGAAAAGAGTGTTCATCCTTGCTCTGGAAACTTTATGTAGCCAACAACATTGAATGGAACTGTGTCTTTGCCCTTGTCATGAGCAGAGAGAGAGCAATGACACAGAAGGGCTGAGTGGCTTGGCAGGGCCTTACATAAATCTGTGTCAGGCAACACAACAAAACACAGATTCTGTAGCCCAGTAAGTTAGACAATTCCTAGGTAAAAAAGAATGGGTATTACTACTCCCCTGCTTCTGTCAGAGACACAAAATTAGGGAGAGAATGTGGGTTATTTAGAAGTTGCAAAGGATGTCTTTTGTGGAACAAGAAATGTAACACAGGTTTAAACTGACCTGTTAAAATGAAAATGAAACCAGACAGGTACTTGAATAAGTTAATAATTTGTCAGAATAATAGTATCTTCCATATCCTTAAGGGCATCGTGACCTGGGGATTCCTTTCCATTAAACTGAAATATGGTTAAGAGGCTGGCTGCTTTTGGACATTATAGTGCATTAATATGGAAGTACTGCTTCCCAATTGGTGTGGACATAGCTGGATAAACAGCAGAAGCTTCTCCTTCTCAAAACCAAAGCTTTAGACACTCCAGGGCCTGTATTTTTATCATGACTATGCAAAGGACCTGGGCTTGGCTGTCTGACTTTTATCTCAACACCCCAGGAGACACTGCCAGTGTCCCTTATCTTCCTGGGGAGGGTTCTTGAAACAGCACCCACTGTAAGTAGTCACTAGGAGGTTCAACATGATGCCTTCTGTAGAGTTTCTCAATTCCAGTGGATTTGTGTTTTACTAAGATAGCGCTTATATGTTTTTTGAATATGATACATTTGTGAGACACTGAGTATGGAGTACTTCAGCCTAAAAAAGGAAATTCTTAATGTAGAAATTATCCCTTTACATTCTAAATTGCTATGGTATGCATGCAGTTTATGAAAAGTGTAAAATAATTTCTCATACCTTGGATGTACTTATCTTTGTTCAGTCTTTTATAGTGAAATATTGCTGAAATGAGACTCAGAGGTAGCTTGGGATGACAGATATTAGAGATAATGGAAAGGACAATTTCAAGATCTGGAAAGACATGGGGAATCCTTGGAGCACTCAGCCAGCAAAGTCGAACCCAAATGGTCCAGATATTATCTGTTTATTGTGTCCAAGCCATAACCTGGCAAAATCCAATGCTAAAACATCAAAGTGCTACTTTTACAGAAACATTTTTAATGTTTATACCTATCAAATGCTTAACACTTCCTTTTTGTACAGTAATTGCTTGCCTTGTGATCTGTCCATCCCCCATGAGTGCTTGGATTTCAGGCTGTGCTCTGGATTCATTGATGTAAAAGAAGTTTCATAGTAGTCAATGATGAAGAGTGTGGGTAGGCATATCAGCAGATATATTCTCCATTCCTCTGCAAGGAATTCGGCTGATGCTGCTTTTCTCAGCTTAGTATTAGTTTTTCACTATTATCTTTAGTATTTTTAAGTTTGGCATAGTTTCTTGTGAGATGCATTGGTTCTTTTAATTCATATGATATTTTTAATTGGTGGTAACTAAAAATGTGCTGAAACAAATTCTGCTGTGATTTGTTCCAGTGGAAGTCCAAAGTCACTAACTTCAATAAGCAGGAAGCTGCTGTCTGGGGACATTAATATTCTCCTTCTGTATGTTCTGAGATCCCAGTGTGTGACAGACATTGTGTGTCTACATTAGCCCTATTAGAGAATTAATCAGTGCTACAGAATGTTCCCAGAGACTTGAATCTGAATCATCTATGCTTCTAAATTGCTGAAAGAGTCCCTGGCACAGTTTGGGCATGATCATTTCTCCAGAGATTTAATATGCTGTTTTTGGAATGTGCCTATTTCCAGACCTTTGCTCTGATCCTGCTAAAGCTGAGACACCTCCTTTAACCCATCAAAATAAAAAAGTCAAGTTTAGAAAAATGAGAATATCTGCAGTTTGAACTCTAAATATATTGTGTTTCTTCAATCAGTTAAATGAATACTGGTTCTGATGTGTTATCATTAAGGTTTATGTCACATTTTGACATTGATTTCAGGTACAAGCAATTGAAAACCACAGTTTTATGGCTAAGTAGCAATTGGTTTTCCCCCAACAGTTATATTTCCTATTATACACTGAATCTGTTTAATAAAATTACTGTGCTTTAGGAAATGAAGAGTGATAAACATTTTCAAAAGTACATGCATGGAGTACAAGAGGGTACAGCTGTTCATCCAAACACAGGTGGGGTTTGTGGTTTTTACCAGCAGTCTACATTTTTAATTCAGTTGGTTTTTTAATGATGCTAAACTTTAACAGCTAGCATGATGTGGAAATACTTTGATCTTTCTGCTAGCTAACGAGATCTGTGGATGAATATAATGTACTTTATGTCTTGTTACACTGATTTGCTTTTTTTTTTTTCCTTGTAGGCTTCAGAAGCTTCCAAAATACCTACTTTTAGAAAATGTTAAAGGATTTGAATCCTCTTCTGCAAGGTAAACTGTAGTTAATATATGCAGGTTTTAGTTTGCAAAAAGGATATATTCTTTAGAAGGAGAAGGGATTTATTCTTTAGAAGGAGTTTTCTTTTCCTAGAATTGGAGTTAGCAAAATAACTTGAGATGGGACAGGAATTAAAGTCTTAGGTTGTGAGAAGAACTTACTAGATAACTGGTTATGTCTCTAAGTGAATAAAATACAACAGTATTTTATTTTTAATTTTATTTGATGAGTATTTGATTTGATTTTGTTTGATGATCATGTTTGCTTTAGAAAAGATCAGAATTAGCTTTCAAAGAAAAATAATAATATGTGTTCCATTCAGAGGTTTCAGGGGTTTATTCATGACAGGATCCCATGGTATCTTGTGTTACGGTCACAGAATAGTCCACAGGGGCTTCTTGAATGCCTTTGTTGAGAGTAGATTATCCCTGGTTCAGGGCAGCCATCAAATGGTCCAGAGATGCAGTAAGAAGGTTGTATTTGGTTGTGGTCTGAAATGTGGAAGAGGAAAGGTGTCACTGCAGTTACCTAATGACAGCAGGAGCACTCTCCTCCCCTGTGACCAAAGCAAGAAAGAGAGAGTTGCCATCTTATTCTCAGCTCCCACTGGCATAGAGTGGGATCTTTCTGTGCGCTCCTTAAGGCCCCAGCTGCCACCCTGCATATTGTGCTCCTAATCAATATGGCAGGCAGCTGGGAGGCATGCTCAGCTGGTTCAGTGTTCGTGGTCTTCTCTTGTAGCCCCTGGGATTCCCTAGGCTGTGCCTTGCTGGTCAGGGCTTGGGACAAGCTGTACTTCAGAAAACACCCCAGTTAGGACACTTGTTTTGTGTTATGCCACCTGGGATGCAGTCTCACATGCAATGCTGGGTACAGGTCACAACTCCTGCCTATTGTATAGTTCCACCCTAGTGCAGTCTGCATGGAATACAGAAGAAAAGTCTTTTAAGATTATTTCCCTTACATCCTTTTTTCATTTTTTAAAGCACAGTCCCACCTCACTTTTATAATCAAAGCCACTGATTTTTTCTCATCCCTCAATTTAGTCTTTTTGTTGGGCTTAGCCAGTGCTGTGTATGTGAGTAGAAGGAACTAGTGAGCTATTTGTGGTTTTAATCTCCTGTTTTATGATTCCCAATAAAGAGAGTATCTTGCCCTCTGATTAGTTTCCCTGTTGACACACCACAATTACTTTCCTAGAGATGGGATGTTTTTTGAAGAGGCATTTGCACTGTAGTAAGAGTGAGGTGCCTTTGAATGCATAATAGTCTCTAACACTGAACTTCTTATGTTGCCTCTCAAATTCAGTAATTGATAACAAATCAATAATTTGCTGTCCAATTATTTCAATGAATGCTTTCATAAATATGATGTTGAATTTAATCTGTGTTTATTTAGGATTAACAAAGGGGCTGAAGACTATGTGAAAGGAGTAATTTCTTTTTGATTCCTTTCAGAAATGAACTTTTGCAAACACTAACAACATGTGGATTTAAATATCAGGAATTTCTCTTGTCTCCAACATGTGTGAGTAGTAAAATTGCTCCCATATTGTTTAATAGTTCAAAGTGCACTGAGTCCAAGAACATTTGAAAATTCTTTTCTGTATTAGAAAAGAGTCATGCCTGAAGCTGAAGATACACTTCAGTGAGAAAAACAGCTGACGTGACTTCTGATTTCTCATATTGGCATAATTGTATTGCTGTTTGTGTTCAAATCCTAGTCCCATATTGCTTTGCTGCTGTTTGATATTTTTAAGAAGGCATGAATTTCCACTGTAACCAGGAAGGTGGTTTTCCCTGCAGGAGCCCCATTGCTTCAGAAGTGCTGTGCCTCTGGATTTCCCATCACAGAAAATGTGACTGTTTCTTGTGGGAGGAGGAGCTTTGTTTCTGTGTTACCCTGGCAACTGAAAAAAAGTTTGAGAGAGATTTCAGTTTGTGCAACACTAACTGGAATCAGTGAAGTACTATAAATATTTGAGAAAAGCTACTAGAATGTAGCTTGAAAACCAGTTGTTTGATATATTTAGTTGTTAGGTGTCTTATAATTCCTTGTTTAAAAAGGCAAAGAAAGACTTTTTTGCTTTGAAGAGAAAACAGACAGTACCTGTCCCAAGAAATCATGAGGCATGTAAACTTTTCTTCTTGCATCACATAAAATTTTGTTTACATTCATATTCATTTACAGAGAAGGTCAAAACTGTGAGATGCAGAGAATAATTGCTCACTTGGATCTTTGGAAGTACTAGGTATGGAAGTTACAAGTGTGTAGGTATTATGAACCTAGAGAATACCCTGGAAAAAAGGAGGCTTCAGGGTGACTTAATTGCAGCCTTGTAGTACCTGATGGGAGACTACAAGAAAGACAGGGAGGGACTGTTTACAAGAGTCTGCAGTGACGGGACAATGGGAAATGGATTCAAACGTATGGAGTAGTATCAGATTAGAATCAGGAGGAGATTCTGTGTGATGAGGATGGTGAGCACTGAGGGTTGTGCAGAGAAGCTGTGGATGCCCCATCCCTGAAAGTGTTCAAGGCCAGGTTGGATGGGGCTCTGAGCAGCCTGGTCTAGTGGAAGGTGTCCTTGCCCACAGCAGGGGGCTTGGAGCTAGATGACCTCCGAGGTTCCTTCTAGCACAAACCATTCTATGAATCTCTGATTCCGTGAATACTGATATCTCTGAGGTCATAAAATTTATTAGTGTGTCATAGTTCTGTTACTGCATGTAATGGCAGATAACTTATATGATGCTATAGACAACTTTTTCTCTACTATCACATGGACTAAAGACTTCTGAATTTTGATTTCAGCTTGGCATTCCCAATTCTAGGCTGCGGTATTTTCTAATTGCAAAGCTGCACCAAGAACCATTTTCCTTTCAAGCTCCTGGTCAAGTGAGTCTATCCATATTACTTGAATTTTCTTCATTTTATGAAGACTGAGGGATAAATTTTCAGTTTAGTGGTGTATGTTGATAAATGGAGAAGAATGAGTGATTCCAACAGAAAAGTTAAATTCTATCTTCTTTTTTCAGCCTGGATATTGACCTTTGTAAGGACAGATGTGCATGTCTGTGGCTTAGATGGCTTTAAACAGTTGGGAGATGTGTTTTCTAGCCTGATAGTGGGCTGGATAACATGTCATACTGCTACATTTTTTACACACTTGGAAAGGACCTTTTGCAAAGGCAATTATTTGAGGCTGTTCTGACATCATTGCCAATAGGTCAACTAATCTTGATGCTACTGCTTTTGAAATCTTCATGGAAATAATATTTAAATGTTATTGTGAGCATCTCAGAAGGAATTCTCACTCTCTGTTTGGTTGTTTATTCTTACTCTCTGTCAAGTTGTTTATTAAATACAGTTCTTTAATTTTATTTTTGTCATAATTTCCTCTTAGATATTGACAAGATTCCCAGATCAGGATCCAGAAGATTTGCTCAAGGAAAAAGTTGCTGACAAAGTGGATGAAGCCAGTTCTTTGTCCTCTGAGGAGAAGAATCTGGATCCAAACATTGGTCCAGATTGCAGCAGCAAGAAGAGTTTACCAAAAGGGGCCTTTCTGTTTAAGCTTGAAACAGTAGAAGAGATGGAAAGGAAACATAATCAGGATAATGATTCCTCTATTCAAATGCTAAAAGACTTCTTGGAAGAGGAAAACGAAGAAATGAGTCAATATTTCTTACCACCAAAGTCCTTACTGCGCTATGCTCTCTTGTTAGACATTGTTAAACCCACCTGCCGGAGATCCACGTGCTTTACCAAAGGGTAAGGTGCCAAGAAAATGTCTTGTTAAATCATGTCCTGAAATTTTAAGTGTACTTTCTTGCTTGTGTCCTGTAAAATCACAGAGAGGTGTTTCATCCAAAAATCCTAGGCCTTTGAAAAAAATCTCCTTATATAGTGTGCTTGCTGGTCCAGTGAAATGACTGCGTGAGAATCTGTCTGGCAGAACATCATGTGCCCACTGCAAAAAGGCATTCACAAAAGACAGTTGCCATTTGTTGTTGACCTTCACAGAAGCTTAATTACCCCTGCGGAAATATGGTTCCAGTAGACTGGTATAGTGCTGATTCATTAATGAATTTCTTTATAGTGCTCAATGAAGTCACAAAGTGTCATGCATGACAGATCCATTCCTCATTAAATCTGTCTCCACTGTACATTTTATTGATTTCTTGGATTTTTCAGCTGTGTAGATCAGAATAGCTGGAGATTGTCATGAAGCCAGTTAGGTTGCTGTGTTACAAATCATATTTGATGGAGCAGAACATCGGTGCTTTTCTGTCTAGTAGTTTTCTGATTTGTACTTTGCAATTTTAAGTTTGACTTCTAGAAGTTGGTGAGTGTTCTGAAACTGTGGACAGCTGGTCAGGAGCTTTTCCACTGAATGCATTTGTATTGAAACATTCCAATTGGAGCCTGAAAATTTATGGGAATTTTTAATATTGATAAATTTTTCTAATTGGATTGGTTTTTTAAGTTTGCTGAGTGTTTCAATAAAATGTCTTGGATGGTGAGTTAAAGCTTATTGTAACTTTTTTTTTAATTAGGAGAAATTAGACTGTCAGATTGACAGAATTCCTGCAAATTATTTTTTTTTATTTTAAAGGTTTAGACAACAAAGAAGAAGAAAAAGAATTTCAAAAGTTTGAAATTTGTGCAATGGGAAAGGTCTTCCCTCAGCTCACATATGTATGTGCCTTTTCTGCCCTCACTCTTTTGAGTTGAGGGAGGGTCAGCATCTTGTGAAATATCTTTCTTAACTAGAGTAGTCAAAAACCCCTTAGCCAGAACGGTATCTGATGTGTTTTCTGGGTGCCTTAAGTGTCATCGAAGGTAATGGGCCACTTGTGGTTTCTCTAGAATACGTCATGGTAGTTTGTGGTTGTGTTTATCAAAATCACACTGAAGGAGGCTCCTGAGTAGTTAAAATCAAGTTAAAATCAAGTACATAGTGATGAGAAATCTGACACCAGGGAAGGTGAGTCTTAGCCCTCTGCTGATATGGAGGTAGTTGTGGTGGTAGTTCTGTCTGATTTACCATCTTTGTTTTGTTTTTCAAGAGCCTTTGGGAAGGAAGGTTGCCAACATATTTCTCAATGTAATCATCTCATTTAGCTCTGCATTAAGAGAAGGTTTATAATTATATCTCATTAAAGTCCCTTTCTGAGGCCAGAAATAAGTCCCTGCTGTATCTGTTCCAGAAGTTCTGTTTTTATATTTCTCTGAAGCATGAGATCTAGGAAAAAGACCCCTGAATGGGGTGGAACAGCACGCTGGGTAGTACAGAGAATCCCTCTGCTGCCGTGCCTGTCTGGTGTCTTTCTTGTAAGTTGCACTGACCATCAGCTTTGAGAGTGGGAGAAAAATTTCCCTCTTTTCTCTTTGGTTTTCAGGTATTTCTAGCAAGGTTCATGTGATGGAAATAATCTGGGTATGCCTTCTCTAGTTCCTTCTATTTCGGGTACCTCAAATGCAGATAGTTCATCGGTGATTTTTGCTATACCAGTATGTCTTTTGAAAAGCTTTGGTGGAGTATACAGCAAAATGTAATGAACTGTAATGCTTGAGAGATCAAGCAGGTAATTCTGTGTGCCCTTCTGACACTGACTTCCTGGGCACTTAGTGAATGATTGCTGAGGTCTGTGGGACTACCAACGCCATGGTTTCTCTTTGGAGTGTGTTTGTGGTGGCTGAAGTTAAGTATTTTAAAGGACAGAGGAAATGAAAATCATATCTGACTTCTCTAGATATAGTCGTTCTGGATATACTTTAAATTTTTGCTATGCTATTGACAAGAGAAGTGATACCTTTCAAAATTGTGCAAATATCAATCACAGAAGAGTTTTCATGCTTTGTGGAAATTACTTTTTGTCAGTCATAATATATGACACCGTATACCCAGAAAAAAATACATGTATGAAATGAAAAGAGCTTTTTTTTTAAAGCTTACAGAAATAAAAGAGGCAGAGAATCTTGAATCAGATGAAAATTAAAGACTTCAATTTCTTAAGCCAACTTCTTTCATTGTGACTTGTAATGAAACTTGTAATGAATCTTGTCAGAAAATCAATACATCATTTTTTCACTGTGACAAAATTTAATTATGTTCCAGGTCTAAGGTAAGAATGTTAACTTTCCTGTAGTCAGCACTTTCAATAATAATAAATAACAATCCAGCTAATATTACATTAGCCATATGCCCACATTTGTATTAAAAAGCCAACAAGCACACACACACACACACACACACACACACACAGCCTTCTGTGCACACAGACACCAAATGGATTTTTTTTGGGGAGGAGGAATTCTGTACTCTAGTGCCAGTTATTTAGACAGGAATATTTATTTTTCCCAATAGACCACTTCAATACCACTCTGAATTTTACCCCATTTATTGATTTTTGGCTCAGTTATATTAAACTGAAATATTACCAGATGCTATAGAAGAGGAAGAGGATGAGGATTCCTCAGTGCTGTGTGTGTTACATCGTTAAACCTTGTGTTAGGGAATTTGCAGATTTAAAGATTAATTAATTGGTTTAAAAAGATTAAGCTAATTAAAGATGATGTATTTACAAAACAGATTCCACTTGTATTTAATGTGTAACAGTGTTTAGGTGTTCTGATCCTGAGGAAGATTTGTAACCACTTTGTTTTAAAACGAGTGCTGCTCTGGCTGTTATTGGCAGAACTAATTGTAGCTTTTTCAGCTGAGGATGAAATACTCAAGATTAAGCCATTCTGGGTCATTGTGTCTGTGCTGAAGGGAGAGTGCTCTTTTATTCATTGTGGAATTAGAGAGGCTTGAAACATAACTTGTGCCATGCTTTAGGAATGGGTCCCAAGTGGAACAAAAGACCTTTATTGTTGTTACCAATTGTCTTTACAGTTGTACAGATAAAACTAGAGAAGAGTGTCTGTTAATAATTGATGCAGACCACATCCCTCTAATGCAGGGGATCTTCTGAAGTTCTTCTGCAGGGCAAAGAACTTGATTTGTCTTGAATCACTCTTTCTGTTCAGAATGTTCAAACTGCCATAGTTAGACCAACAGAGCATGTTTCTGAAAGCCCGTAATTATATTTAAATGATAGCCTTGAAGAGACAGCAGAGTAAACATGTTGTTATGCAGTCAACCACAAAGCATGGAGAATAGCTATCAGTGGTTTCAGAATGCAACTTTACTTACTGTTTACTTGGATTTAAATCAGTCTGTCTATCTTTCTTTTTTTCTTTCTATCTTTCTCTCTCTGTCTCTCTGTCTCTCTGTCTCTCTCTCTCTCTCTCTCTTTCTCTCTCTGTCTCTCTCTCTTTCTCTCTCTGTCTCTCTCTCTGTCTCTCTCTCTTTCTCTCTCTCTCTCCCTCTTTCTCTCTTTCTCTCTCTGTCTCTCTTTCTTTCTCTCTTTCTCTCTCTCTTTCTCTCTCTCTCTCTTTCTCTCTCTCTCTCTCTCTCCCTCCCTCCCTTTCTCTCTCTCTCTTTCTTTCGCTCTCTCTCACTCTGCTCTGCAGAGGTGCCTGGCCAGCACCCCTCATTCAGTGGAAAATCCACAAGCAACCAGAAGTTAAACCTGACTGAACCACTTTGTTTCTAATGCTTTCACATGAAAGCTGGAGGCTCACACTAGCGGTCCTCCTTTTAATAAGGAGAGCTAATTTGAACCTCTGGGATCATTTGACCTATAACACATTTTGCCCTAATGTAAAATTGGTTTAGGTAATGTAGATTTTTTTTTTTTGGTGGTTCTTTGCTTGAATTCCTTGGCTTTGTGTAGTTCCAACATATAAGACACTAATGTTGATAAACCCTTGAGCACTGAGGGCAGACTCATCCCCAGAGAGCACATTCAGAGGGTTCTGCACTCCAGGGCTTAGCAGAGTTTATAACAAGGTTTTCTGCTTTATCTGTCCAGGAGCCTGTTTGTTCATTAAGGGAAAGAAACCTAAGTAAACTCCCTGCACCTTTGCAATTGTGAATAACACGAAATAGAGTGAAAATAATAATTTAAGATTGTTTTGTTGTTGTTAGGTATGGACACTATGTAGAAGGGACTGGCTCTGTTCTGCAGACAGCAGTAGATGTACAGGTAAGTGTGTAGTCTGACATATTAGAATGACTTGTATTAAAACTTGAGACTTGTTTCAAAGCTTGGGTTTTTTCTGTCTTCTCCTTTGTTATTCTGAATATTATAAGAAAAAAATCATTTTTCAAAAAATCAAGAAAAAATGTTCATTTTATGGCAACTGAGTTTTCAGTTTGTGTTCCTAGACAGGAGTTTGTTTATACCAAAATTATATCACTGTCTCTCTGCAAGGAGAATATGAGTTGCTATTATTTTTATCTGTCATGTCATACAGAATTTTCTCAGAGGTATGTGAAGACCTTAAAAATTACTAGTTCTATGGAGAACCTACAGTACAGTGTTATGAATCAAGGGCTGGTTTTGTATGCATACAATTCAGTAAATATTGTCAGATGTTTAACATTTTTGAATTTCAAAATTATTTATCTAAGAAGAGTATTTTGAAAAGTTCTACTATTGTTAGAATAGTAGAATAGGTTCATAACTAGTAGTATTTGGGCCTTGGGGAGGGTAATAAATGTACTGGTTAATCAGCATTCAAAGATACTTTTCACAAAGCCTGTGTAGTACACAAGCCCTTCCTCCTGCACTTCTGTGCTGTTCACTAATATTATAGGGCATTTCTAAGCATAAGAGGAATGCAGCTCTGGAATTCAGGATAATCTCAAAGTGAGAGTATTCAAACAGCTGCATCCACGCAGCTTGATTTGTATGAATGGTCTCTTATTGAGTTATACTGAGTCACTGTCCTTTGTCATTAACAAATGTTTGCTCTTTGATTGCCCCATTAAGTATTGGTATAGCTTGGAACTGGAGGAAGAAATTATGAACATCCTCATGGCAACATTGATTTCTTTCTTGCAAGTCCATGTGTTGAGATGTTGGCTGCAAAACCAGAATGCAAATGACAATTTCAAGCAAAACATGCTTTGTCTTTGTCCCTTTAATAATTAAGGAAATATTCTATTAAGATGTGACTGTAAATTTTATATATTTGGCCTGCATCAGTCACATTTCTTGGTTTTATATTCTTCATAGATTGAATCAGTGTTTAAACACATTGATGAGTTACCAGAAGAAGAGAAGCTTATGAAATTGTCATCATTAAAACTGAGGTACTTTACCCCAAGAGAAATAGCAAATCTTCATGGATTCCCTTTGGAATTTGGTATGTGCTACAAAATACACGCTTCTACATTATTCTTCAGAAATGTCAATGCATTTTTTTTTTTACTGGGACTAATCTAATCTTTTTATTTTGAATTTTTTTTAGACCACGCTGTTCTTATGATTAATTGATTCTTGTTGTTTTGTGAATTTGAATTTTTCTAAATTTCCACTAGTTTTTTTCATGTGTTGTAAGAGCCAGCTTCTGTGATGAGATTTATCTTCATAAGCTAATAAGCTTTTGGCATGCAAAATACTCTGTTAGTGAAGTGCAATGAAGGAATACCTATGTTTAAAGTTGAAACTATTTATTCAGCAGCCAGTGTTACTCACAACTGTGGTAAATCAACATTTCCTGCTAGCTTAGGAAGTCTGTTTGTGGTTCTCAGTGTTTGAGCTTCTTGCTTTCTCCCTTCCACACATTTACAGCTGCTGACAGGGAATTTCAGATGGTACAGATAGTTCTTTCTTGAGGATTAACCAATCTATGAAGCCATCTCTGTCTTCTAGAAAGGGCAGCCCTTGGTGAGGTACATCATTTTCTAAGTGGCTGTTTTGTTGAAGGAGGATTGAAGGAGCAAGACTCAGCAGTATCAGTACACTGGATACACATCAACAAGAATTAAACCTGAAGTAAATTCATCAGAATTCTCCTTGTAAAAAAGGGCAAGCATGAAAGTGTAGCTTTTAATATCTGCTAAGAAATTATCTTGCTGACATCACATCAGATCAATCTATTGTCACTCAGCAACAAAAGCATCCATGATATTATGGAAGGGTTTGTGTTTGAAGAGACCTTAAAGATCATCTATTTCCAGCTCCCTTCCACTAGACTAGGTTGCTCAAAGAATAAGACAGCACTGACCTTGAGTAATTTGTTATATTTTGCTTTGACTCCCTCAGTAACTCTGAGAAGTGTGACTTGTTTCTATGTATTTCTTTCTTTCACAATTTTAGTTTGTTTTTTCATTTATTACTTGTTATATTCAAAATTTCTACATTTGGAGAACATGATCAAGATTGCTCAGTGAAACTAGAGTTGCCAGCACTATGCTTACATGTTTATGAGTATTTGCAAGTGTGTGCTGTGTTGTTACTTACCAACATGCCATGTTTCTTCGTAGCCTCTCTTCTTTAATGGATCTGTTCTATTTGCCTTTTAGCACAGCTCTGTTTCATATTTATGTAGGCTGATGTCAAGATACTTGAACTTAACAGAGCTGGATTGGGCTTGTATAGGCTTATCATGCTGCTCAATGTCTCTTTGAGCATAAAATTGCCCATTTTCTCTTTTTTAAAATGCAGCTGGAGTTTTTCCACTGTTAAATCAGTCTCTGTGACATTACTGAGATGTGCAGTAGGGTTAATGTAGCTTATATTTTACAAAGGGAGAACTGAGACAATGGAGAGATTTATATTTGGAAGACTCCATTACTTTTGGGTGAGCAGTTCACAAAACCTGACTTTTATAATTTCATAGTGCTTGGGGTGATACCTTGCTTTCTGTTCAGAGTTCACCTGCAGGCACCTGTGAGGTTCAGTATTTTTGCAAACCAGAACTGAACTCTGAAGACAAGTCAGGCTTCTGAATTTGAGTATCATCCAGATCATCACCATATACATTGTGTTCACTTAGCAGACCTGTCTTTTGTCATCTGGGATTCTGCCTCTCAGAGGAGAGTACCCTTTTGCCATAATTATGGCAGTTACTGTTATAACTGTTTTACAGTTCTTGCAGTTCCCTTCCCTCTCTATACTGCTTTTCCAACTTTGATGACACATAAACCAAGCCGCTCTTTCATTCAGTGGTTTCCTCTGGCATATACTCCTGAGTCATAGGCAGAACATGCATTTTCCCCTGCACTGAGTCACAAGTCTGACATTTCTTCTTCCCCACTTTTTGCTTTAAAAAGTGTTACTTGACTCTAGGCTGATACAAATCTTTAATGAGTTTCAGTACTGTAATCTCAGTTTCCTTTGAGAATTTTCAAGCTCTGGATTTTTTTTGAAAGTGGACATATTTATGGCTACAGCAAAGGGTGTTGCCCTGACAGCATTTGTCCCATGTTAAACTTCAAGTAATTATTGTGAAATATGTATTTTCAGAGCAAAATGTGTTAAAAGTTCTCTACTACTGTGTTCTGTAGTGACAGCAACATTTAGGCTGAAATGTTCAAAAACAGGGAGCTTGGAATTGTACCCACTGTAAATATGTTATTGGTCCAAGAAAGTGAAGAAGCTGAGGAAACTCAAAGCTGAAAACTATGTGAACAGACTGTCAGCAGCTTTGTAACAGATGCTGTTACTAGTGCAGCTACAGTATCATCAGAAGAAACATGATTGTCTAAATGGTTCTGCATTTTAAGAAGTTGATGGCCTTTTCTAATATCTGAGGTCCAGAGTTAAAGTCATTGTTCATTCTTAACATGACCAGATTTATTTGTGCTTTTAACATCAAAATGGATAAATAGTAATTGCACTATAGTTGAATGAAATGCTGCAGTCATTTGTCTTAGTCACTCTGGTGGGTCCCACAGCAATATCATTAAAAGTGAACAGAGCGTTCTTGCACCTGTGACCTGCTTTCATGAGAGTGATGTCAGGATGTCTTTTCCATTTTTCTTATTAGCAATGCATGCAGGCTTTTAGGAAACAAAAGCCGGCATGGTGAGGAAGTATGTGCTGTTAAGACCTCAATGTCCTCAGGTTCTGTGTGTGACATAAAGGCTACAGTGAGAGCTGTGCAGCAAGTGCCAATGTACTGGAAGTTGTTGAATCTGGCCTTCTGATGTAGGCTACTCTGGAGCCAAGAAGATAGAAAATGCAAGACAATGTTAACAGTCAGAGGGAGGAGGCTTGGGATAAAGAAAACCACAAGTTCTGGAAATTAATTTTTGGCTTTCAGTTGCCAAAAGGTAGTAGGAGAAATTCTGACATTTTCAAGATTCAGATAGGTTTCTTGAGCTGTAAGTGCATGTGTGTGTGTGCATAAATACAAATTTATTTCCATGTGTGCTTTTAAAATGCCTTTATTCTGTACCTTATCCATCAATGGAATGGGAAAACTCCATCTAAGGAAGTGTGTGTGGGAGTGCAAATGATTGCTCCAAAGACAGAAGAACAGTTGCCCAAATGTGAGTGCCAGGAAGCTGGGCAGAGTGGATGGAGCTGGCAGAAGATGTGTTCACCAAAGCAGTCCTCATCTGAGGCATTAGTAACTGGCAGAGAAGGATGGAACAACTCCTCCCAGACACCACCTCCTCCTCAGAGCCTCCCTTGGCTCAATAACTGTAGAAGCACATTCTCTCCTCAGCTCTCTGTGGAACAGATTTTTTTCTGAAGAGCTGTGAAAACTTCAGAGCATACATATCACTACTTGCACTCACAGTGTGCTTGTGCATCTGAGCTAATTGGGGTGGTGATGACCTCTGAGTCAAAGTTAGGTATTTCTTCTCATGGAATGATGAAATAATTGAATGTGGCCAGGTTTCAGCAGTTTACTATATGACCCTAACAGTTAAGTCACTACTGCTGTTCATCTTTTACTCAGGTTGAAGCAAATGTACTTTACCTCACAGTTGGAGTAAGGTAAGAGTGCAAACAAGGACAGAGCAGACCAACTGGCTGCTCGAAACTGCTTCACTCTCAGGAGCCTGGTAGTCAGTACAAGCACACCTCTTTCACAATACCTGGGCTGGTGTCATTTCTGCTGTCTCTCCCTTCTTTCTGCCAGGCCATGCACTTACTATGGGGAGGACATTTCTGGTGCTGTCTGTATTTCTGAGTGTGTTTAATGGGGTCAGCATTGAATTACATGGAAAATTGTTCAACTGCTTGATCACTCACTGAATAAGCCTTGCACATTTTTTAATCTGTATGGGTGCTATATTGCATTGAGAGGCTTGGGATTTGCCTGAGCTGTTCGAGGGGATCATGTGGGAAGAACAATATAAAGCTTATTGAGAAGTGCAGTGTAGTCCATCTGCAGAATTGTTGCATTTTCTTTCTGATGTGGTCATGTTCTTCTGTGGATCTTATCTAGAGTATCAGTTGTGCAGGGATTTAGTGCTGCTGCCCCTCCCTGAGACTGCTGGATGTTTTGAGCTCTCTGAAGGGAAGGTAGATCAGCAGTAGTTACACAACAGAGGAATGTTTTGAAGCTTCTTGTGAAACCTTAGAGATGGCAGTATTGATAATAGAAGAACTGATATCAATCCAGTGAATTGGTTGTGAATTAGTTTTGTAACCTTGTGAATTTTTGGGGGGGCTGGAGGGAGGGTGAATCCTGCTGCAATCTGTGATAACTGCACTAAGAAATGTTCACTGAAAAAAAAAAAAAATTAGACTGAAAAGTAGGAGCAAATCCAGACTAGTGATGCTGCACTCTATGTTTTTGTTTTAGGTTTTCCTGAAAAGGTGACAGTAAAGCAACGCTATCGTCTGCTGGGAAACAGCCTCAATGTACATGTGGTGGCAAAATTGATCTCCATTCTACTTGAATAATTTAGAACCTGAAACTGATGCATATGGACTGGTGACAGAAAATACTTCCATCTTTTAGGAGAAAGCTGATGGAACCTGGACAAATACCAGAGCTTGCCAAGATACTTGTCCAGACATTTTGCTGAACGGTTTTGATATATTTCTAATAACTTGCATTTAGGATGGATTTAAACTGTATAGGTGTTTTATTTAAAGGGCAGTTTACAGGACTTACTTGCTTTATTTGAATATTCTTTTTAGTTTGCAGAATTAAAAATAGTACACATGCTAATACTTCAATGAGAAAGGACAAGAATATTTTATTTTACTTTATTTTATTTTATTTTTTATCATAAAACCATTTTGAGTACTGTGTGAAACTGTGTCAAAGCTGTTTCAATCAGGTGCAGAGATCAAGTTCTATGTGTAAAATGTCTTCATCTTTAAATGTAAGTAATCCATTCTGAAAAGATTTGCTGTATATATGATCTGAAATTTTGATGTGATTTTTTTAGGTCATGAAACTAATAAATTCAGTATTTTATATACAATTTTTAAGATGTAATGTTGTTCTTTATGGCTTTCTCACCTTGTTTAAATACTTGTACGATTCTGGAACCCAGCTGTGTTTGTCTGGAATGAGTTGTTTAGTTGCAGCTGAATGAAAATATTTCAAGATTATCACTTGAAATATATTCTAAATATATTCTAAAAATATTCTAAAAATATTATAATATTCTTCTCATATTATTCAGGATAAGATCATTGCTCCTTACCAAAGACCTACATGTAAAAAACATTTAAAAAAAATTAAAGTACCATGTTTAGGTTGCTATGACATAAGAACTGGAGAAAAACCGTATGGGCTTCTTCAGAAAATTTCTTCAGAAATCTCGGTGGCAGTACTGGGGTTTGGAGTGTATGTTGAGGTGAAGCCATTGCATATGACCATCCCAAGTGCCACCTCTGCACAGTGCCTCATAGAGCTGGACTCTGGGTTTGTAATCAAGTCTTGTGAGTTTAGTACCTCTGAAATTGTAGAGAAAATGATGGGAAAACTGAAAGCCTTATGAAAAGTATGTGCTCTAGTTGTTATCTTTCCTTGGGATTTTCCCATTGCTATCTAGATTAAAAACAGCTTGAATGAAGAGGAGGCAAGACGATAGTTAGCAGGCATCCTTAGGGAGATTATGTGCCAGAAGACAGAAGGATTTTGATCATAGTTGCTGTGCACCTAAGTAATGAGCTAAAGTTGCCAGCCCTGAAAATGAATGAGTTTCCTTCCCCTCTTCCCCCACCCATGGGATGACACAGGAATAGTCTTGGCATGTTCCATCTGGGCTTGGTAGTGCAGGAGAAAGTGAAGACCAATTTAAAAATACATTGTTTTCTGTAGATAAATTCATGCAGCTTTATCTTGTGCTCAGTCTTGCATTTCTTCTTCAGTCTTGATTTGCATGATGCTTGTGGACTGTTAAACCATGAAAAGCTTGGGTTGATTTAATTCAGCCAGTCTGATTCTCCAGGAGAATATTGACCACTTGGGCTGTTCCAGCTCTAAAAGAGAAATAGAAATGGTTTCTCCTGAAAGTGCTCTGGAAAAAACCCTAGAGAAGGTGAGGTTGGCCTTTGTCCTCACCTGGTCACTTGAACTACTGAAATGGCAAAAAAGCACTGCTGTGCTGGCTACTAAACTGCAAAGAGCAGGTGTGGTTTTGACAGTGAACCATGGTGACCTGTACCCACAATAGTTAGCATGTAGATTTATCAGCCAGATCAATAACTATGTATGTATCTGTATGGTCTTGTTCTTGGGAGAAATCTGGTAGTATGAAGATCTATTGCTGACTAATGTGTTCCAAACACTGGTATGAAAACAAAGGATATCAATTTGAAATATAAATTGGAATTTCCTTCTGCTAATTCATGTAAATAGTTTATTCATTCTGCTTCACTGTATTAATACTTTGAAAAATATTACTATTGACAATTAATCTTCGATTCCTTTATGTAGAACATAAATTAATGCTTTATATGCCACTTGTAAGTTAACAGTGTTGAAGTGTAAGTTGAAATGTACCTAGCTGCACCTAAAACTGATACAGTAATACAGAGCCTGTTACATGTGGATAGTGAAATTTAATTCAATGTGATTGTGAAGACTGAATCTGTTTGCTAATTTGAGCTCTTTCTGAAGGAAAAAAATTGAAATAATTCAGAGTTGTAAATACATATTTGTGTATTTTACCCCTGCTAACCCTGTAAAACTTGTGCAGCTAAATTGAGTGAGTGCTGCTTATCCTCTTGGTTTGTTATTAATAGCCTGGTTTACTGAGTTCTGTTGGGTTGTACCTGCTTGACCTCACTTGATGATCATGTTGCTTCCTTTTCCAAGCAGTCTCCTAATCCTAAGTGCTTTGCAGTGTACATCATTGCTGTACTTTGCAACTTCAGCTTAAGCATTTTCACAGCAATGAAATGTGATAACAAAAGCAGCTGAAAGGTGAAGAAGTAGAATCTGGAAAACAGCTTTGGAAAGGGAGGGATATTCCCAGAATCTGATTTTTTATTTTGTACCTCATTCATTTGCACATCTTAATTACATTTCATTATCTGACTGAGGTTATGTGGTTGTGTTCCCTTAAATTTGAGAATTTCCAGTGAAAAAAAAGGCTGTCATATTTGGTGGTGTTATATTTATGTAGTCATTTTTGAAGCTTGCAGATTGACTTACAAAATCTTCCCTATACCAGCTAGCTTTTATCTAAGTTAGTCTGGGGTTTCCCTATACTCATGAAGAAACCTGTCTAGTGGCAAAATTACTAAAATACCATTTTTAAATGCAGTGAGTTTGAGTAGTTTTTGATGCTTGCAGTAGAGGTGCATCCTTCCACGCAGTGAATGTAAGGCTCCTGCCCAGAGCCCTTTTTATCACACCTTTGACTGATAGGAGACTTATAAGGATTTGCAGGAATCTCTATATTACAGTCTGGGAGAACATTGATGATGGCTATTTCTTAAATTTAAACAGGGGGAAGCCACTTAAAAGGATTTGCAGGAATCTCTGTATTACAGTCTGGGAGAACACTGATTGATGATGGCTATTTCTTAAATCTAAACAGGGGAAAGCCCGTTTTGGTTTTGACAGAGACATTTCAATAGAGACCTGAACAGGCCCCAGGCTTCAATGACTATACAATTTATTTTAGCAGTTGTCACACATTTCTAAAATCAGTGGAAAATTTAGAAAATATTTTTTGCATCTCAAGGATGAATTATTCAATTCTCAGCTCCTCCTTTGGCTCCTCTTATTACTGTTCATACAAAAGTTTAACACTTGAATTCTTGTATAAGTACTGAATTATTTTTATTTTCCTTAGCAGCTTAATATATTTTGCCTCCTATGTGTTTACAACACTTAAGTGTTGTATTTTTTCTGCAAGTTATTTAAAGAATATGACATATTAGTAAGGATTTAGAGGAGATTAGGTAATAATTGCTTCAGAGCACTAGCATTTCTGAACAGTCTTATATAAATATTTTATAAAATTGAACTGATAAAAGAAATACCCAAGGAAAAATAATGTGAAACCATGATAAAGTAGACGTAGAGCCCAAAATTAATTCCAGTAGCTATTTTCTCTTTGCCTGTGCAAATATGAGTATTGTAGTGTTGCAACCTCATTTCGGGAAGTTTATGAAATACTGAGTAGTGATAGTATGTCAATTTAAATGTTACTGTGAAGAGCAGGACAAGATTTGTGTTACTTTTGTCTTTAGTAGATTGTAAGCTTTGGGGAATTTATATAGCCATTAAAGAAAAGAAGTAGTGGCCCAAGAGGGTCAGGCAGCTCCCTGTGAAGGCAAGACAACTGGATTGTTCTCTTTGACTTTCCTTCACCTGGTCCTGTTGACAGTGGGAGGAAGCTGGATGAGGAACCCTCTCAGGTAAGAGCTCTGGTGAAACAAGAAGCAGAGTTGAAAGGGTTTAAATCAACTGGAACCCAACACTTTTAGTGAGAGAGTTGTTGGATGTCAGATGGTCACTCTGGTTGGATGCCCTTCACTAGGATTTGGGAAATTGCAGCAAAAAAGTTCCTGAAATCTCCTCCAGGGAGGAATGTCTCTGATTTTTGATGCAGGAATACATCCCGAAATCCCAGCTTCAGTGAGAGCATGTTTGTCTTGTGCTTTTGTCCATGCACTGGGCTGCTGTAATTCAAATATTTTTAAATTGCCACCTGGCACTTGGAAGCAAAGAATGTTGATGGTACTGATACATTTTCTCATATGTAGATAGCAATAAATAGTTTTGATTAGTTCAAATGTTTGACCTTACATATTTTAAAAAATAAACAAATCTCATTCTGATTATAAATAATACACTTAAAATAGGATTCTTCTCAGAATTAATATTTTATAGGCATTTTCACTGTGTATTGATCACAACATATGGCATTACTCATTTTTTGCACATGTATTATAAGGTGAAGCTTATGGAGAAGGAGAAGATTGGACAAGTTAATGGTGGAAAAATCCTCTGAGAGTACTGAGTAAGTAGATTTCTGACTGAAGTTCCTGAGCTGCAAATAACTGGAGGCCAAGAGAGTACCTAGGGGAGGTACTGTATATGCTCACCCCTTTATTTCCTGTCTGCCTTTGGCCACTGTTGGAGGGTGACCTGGATGATCCATTGGCCTGGAGAGATCTTTTCTAGCCCAGGATGATGACTCTTACTGCTTATTTTGTATGGTGACAGAATGCCAGTACTTGTAACCACAGCCTCAAGGCACAGCAAAGGCTTTACAGACAGCTCAGACTGAGCTTCTTGGTGAGAGCCAGCAATACAGAACAGAATGAATCTGAGGGAGGTTGTGCAGACAGGTCCATCCATGGCTTTAGGGTTATTAGTGAAGAAGGGTGGATATGCAAATGGAAGTCCCTAAAAATAGCTCCAGTGTATGTTAAAAGGACTGGAATAATTAATAGAAAACAATAAAGCCAATGCAAGCAACTGGAAGCTTTTCAATAACTTAATTGCAAAAAAGAATGAAATGTAGAATAGGAAGTATCAAAGTGGTTTACAGAAACAACCATGTCTAGGAAGAAAAACCAGAAAGACAGAAGAACTAAAATAAAAGCCTCATAAGGGAAGTAAAAATCTAATGTGTTAAATCTTACTTGCAATAAAGGAATCCAGGGAGAATTTGGACAGTAGATCAATTTCAGCTTAAGCAGTTGACTAAATCAAGACTCTCTGTCATTTGCTATTAAAAACTGAAAACCTCAATTTCCAGGCCAGGTAGTTTAACTTAATTAGCAGGTAAATTATGAGCTTCATCAGCTGTGTTGAGGAAGCAGAATCTTAAATAGGTGACAGAGGGCAGAATGCTGAACAGAAAAGGAAATCCTTAAGGAGGGGTGTGAGAAATGGAGGCTTGCAGCAGCTGCAGCCCCTGGGGAAGGTGCTGTGGCCATAAAACTCTCAAGGCACTCAAGAAGAGAGGGAAAGACTGATAATAGGTGATTATAGGTAAGGAACAGCAAGGGGCATGTTACTTTTCAGAGTCACCCATGCTTAATGTAAACCCCATGGTTGCTGATCCCTTGCACAGGGCCTGCTACCAACTTTGTGCTTGGTTGTTCTCAGAGCTGTAGAGGCACATGTGTAGGGGGATACAGTATGGGTAAATGAAGGTAGTATAGAATGTATCTTATCCCCCAATGAGACGCAGCTGGACCAATTACTAAAGATTACGAGCAGGCCTGGTCTTAACAGGCCACATCTGTAGCCAATAAGAACATTGTTATAAAAGAGTGGATTGGTGGGAACTGGAGTCAGATGACTGCTCCAAGGACCAGGAACAGTCAGTGCTTAGAGGAGCTGCTTATGGAAAATATTGAGGAGGTATGAAGCTCTGGCAATATGAAACCCTTGTGCTATAATGATAATAGAGCTCTTGTTATAGAAGACAAACACATGGGAAATGCTGAGTTCAGTATGGAGCTGGGTTTACACCATGAATTTGCAGTTATATGGAGGTAACAGTATGGCTTCATATGTTGTGTGTCACTTTTGAACTGTAGAAGATTGTTAGAAGGAGGAAAGATGAAGGAGGATCCAGGGAAGTGAAGACAGAAGTACTGGGAGATTTGAGCACAGCTGGAGAAAATCTTCTGTAATTGTGCTCTACTTGGTCCTTAACCAGTAATGGACTGGATTTTGAATTATTTGCAAATACTGAAGTGATAACATTGAATAGCAGGGATTTTTTTTTTTTTTTTCCATCTGTAGGGAAAAAAAAAGGTTATTTTTTAGTCTTTCATTAAAAAATTAACCAGGTTTGAATTCATACCAGTGGCTGCACTTCCTCCATTTAAACAGGTAACATTGTCAAAAACTCTCATAATGTCCATGCATTTGAGTTACTTCCTAGGAGTAATTAATGAATATTGAATTTTTGGCCATGAATCAATTCTTGTCTTCTACATCAGCATCTTTGCATTGCAGACATACTGCTGGAGAAATAGAGGAATGCTACCATTTCATTTCACACAGCCACACAAGATGGTGGTAAATTGTAGTCCCTGCTAGCACAGGATGAACTTCAACCAGAATTAGAGACAAACACTCCATTACTCTTGCCAAATCTGCACACAACCTATGCTCTTTAGAGCTGTTTTCTGAGCCTTCATCTTAGGGAGGTAATGAATGACCTGTCCCAGGAGGAGAGGTTCATGCCAGCTCTTCTTGTTAGAAAGAACAGCCCCTATTCTTGTGCCAGAAATTTGTATGTTTTCCATTATGTTCCTCCAAAAATGATGTCTCAAATATATTACAGTAAAATTAGAAGGTATGGACCTACTTCTGTCCTTAAAAAGGTTTATAGATTTCTCAATTTGGCCAGTCTGAGGTGCATTCACAGAATAAAGGCTAAATTAACTAAAATCTGGAAGGACTAATGAAATGGAAAATAGTGTCTCATGCAAATAGGTGGGTGCCCAACCCTCTCTTTCCATCCTATAATCAGTGCATAGTCAAAATCAGCTGGTCCTCAGGCCAACCATTTTCTAAGCTATAAAGCCTGCAGGAAGAGAAGGTGAATTTCTTCTTGTTCCTTGCATTACCAGCCTTGTCTTCATCCTTAATGGTTTATTGCTCATTGATTATTGGTTTATTGGAGTTAATTAGTTGGAAAGGGAAGCCTGAATTGAAGGCTGATAGGCAGCAGAGAGGGGCAGTGCAAACTCAGCGTGCAAAAGAAATGCAGACAGGACAGGAGGGGTTTTGTGAGCCACAGCCAAAGGCCAGGATGGAAACTGTAAGCATACAATGGACTTTGTGAAATTAAGTTCCTGGGGTACACAGACATTCAGCCAGCCCGCTACAGAGTGCGGGTGTAGTTGGCCTGGAGTTTATTCAAGGTGACATCCAACTGACAGCTACACAAACTCAGTAAACTGTTAAAACAGAAGGAAAATCAAAACAAAACAAGAAAAAATCCCCACCAGATAGACTTCAAAATCAACAGGAAGAGTGTTAATGAGCACCAGTTTAATGGACAGTGCTGGGATACCCGGAGGCAGAAGGTGTCTGGTCAACTAGACAGAAATATTGATAATTTGTCTATGCTGTCCTATTCCTGAACAGATGTTTCAGAGCAAAAAGCATAATAGTAAATATAAAAATGGTGGAGGGACAGATTCTCAGTTGATATAAAAAAACATATCTCACTCACGTGGATTGAATGGAGTCCTATGTCCTACAACACAATTCTGTATTTTTATGGAAATATTGTCCCTCATGTTGGTAAAGGACATCACATGGAAAATTTTCCTTACGTTTCTCTGTTCTGGCAGGAACAGCTGATAGACTCCCTGCTGCAGAGCAGGTGAACATACACAGAGCTATCCTTGTCCTTCCTCACCAGTAGGTACATGGGATGGGCTCAGGAGGAGCTTCCCCACCACCCTTCTAGGTCCCTCAGCAGCAGCAGTGACTGTTGGGTTACCTGCATCACAGCCAGTGGGAGCACAAGGAATGTGGTCAGCAGGCTGGTGCTGCTCTGAATTCCAAGGTAAATTCATGAAAACTCAGAAAATAAAATATAATGTAAATCTAGTTTTTGGGGAAATGGTGGGAATACAGCTGATACAGCCTAAGATACTACGGTATTCCCAGTGAAGATCATGTGATCTGTGGCAGCACCACAAACACTTGCTGTCCTGATTTCACATTCATGTTCTCAGTGTGCATCAGTCTCTTTTTGAGGAGACATTAGTATTTTTTGTCACTGCATTCAATTTCTTCTCAGGTTGTTTTGAGCTTGTAATGCTTCCATCTGTGAAAGCTGTAGAGTTCATTCAATCCCCCAGCTCCAGGGAAGGTTCCACATATCTGTGGGACATCTGTAGGTGACAAGGACAAACTGGAACAGAAGGGAAGACTGGGTAGGGTTAGGAAGTGCAGGAGCTCCATGGCTTCCAGGAAGGTCTGGTGCTTCAAGGATGCTGGTGCTACCTATGAGCAAGAGCAGCTACAACTTTTGCTTCTCTTCTCAGTAGGGTTTTGAAACACGGGCAACCTGAAGATGTCTACTAAGCAAAAAGGAAAATTAAAAAGAATAGTGATGCACCTGGATATCAGGAAGGTCATGAGGAAAGAAAACACACAGAGAGCTCCTCTAAGCAGGAAGAACAAAGCACAGCAATGTCTTGTGCAAGGGAAATATGGCAAAGGGGAGATGGGACATGGAATCTCTCATGGCTTTCAGCAGCAACAGCCTGAGCCTCAGCATCTGGGGACTGAGTCACCCTTGAGTCAGAGGAAACGTATTCAGTTAAAATTGTACTTTGCTGTTGTAATCCATGGCATGCTGCTTAGTACTGCTGACTTGTGTCATCTGCCCAGTAAATCACTGACTGGAAGCTTCTCTTTCAATACAAATATTCCTTGCCAGCCACTGTGGGTTTTACATATGGGGTAGGGGATTTTTTGGTAACAATTTAGGTCCTTTAGTGCTGCCAAATAATCTTTCCTTTGCTCTTGTGATGCAGCACGTGGGAGAGCTCTTTCTGCAGATTACAAGGTGCTCAGGGACGCAGGGGTGCTCAGCTGTACAAAGGGCAAACACATGGAGATAAAATACGGGCAGATTCCATTTAATGATCTCTCAAAGCTCCTGAACCCAAAAGACAAAAGGAGAAACATGCATTTAATGTCTAGGGGATTTGCATGTTGTCAATCTTTAATTAAGGTGTCTGAGATAAAGTTCACCCTTGCAAGACAAGGCAGCAGAATGGGCATCTTGTGAACCAGGAGTGTGTGAGAGCAAAGGGCACCTGGGCTCACAACAGCCCAGTCCAGCACTGAGGTTTCACTCAGGCTCAGGACACCTGGAGGAGAGCAATGCCTTGGGCTCCTGCTGCTCCTCAGCTCACGGTTGTGCTGGTATTGCTTACTGGATTGAGCTGTGACCCAAACCACCATGAAAACAAGAGGCAGAAAAGAGACACTTATGAGCAGTAAGTACCATTGCTTGCAAATGCATTTGTTGGGATGGTGGCCTGTAAGTGCTGGAATGGGGGCAAAGTGGCTTTACCGCAGCTCTGTTTTACTTACTCTTTGGCAGATATGTGACTAAATTTTCTTTCTTTTTTTTTTTTCCCCCAATATACAACAGGCCTCGTTTATCCTCCGAGCAGGGTAATTTAGTGTTCTATGCTGGCTCCAGCAAAAATATTGAATTTAGAACTGGACCACTGGGGAAAGTAAAAGTTAATGAAGAAGACCTTACAGAACTTTTTAGTCAGGTGATATAGTTTTTTTTTTCCTTAATATATTTTCATTTTCAGTTCTACATAATAGTTAAATTGTTTTCACAAGTGTTTAATGCATTCTGTATTTTATTTTATATTATCTATATCAGCAATCTAATATGGAAGTAAGCCATTGCAGACTTGTAATCATGTCAAAATCATCACAAAAGATGATGAAATTATTAAATTGTGTATGTATTAGAGCTCTCTGTATTTAAGTGGACTTTATAATAGTAAAGTTATGCAAGGACTAAACTTTCCTAAGCTTTTGAAAAGTCAAAGTTTGTTTCACATTATCTCTGTTGTTTAACTTTAGGTTAGAGAGAGTAGCAGAGAGATTCAAGAACTTAAAAAAGACTGTGGTGCTTTGCAGAATGTATCCCAGCAGGTTACTCTGCTGACCTCCAAGGTGAGCCAAACCTTCATGTTATCCTCCTCCAGCATTCCCATGTTTCCATTCCTCACACTAATATTAAACAATCTGTTTCGTTTTAGTATTTCTGCACCCAGTTTAGGGAACTGGAGCAGAGTCCCTATTTAATATCAGCCTGGAGTCTGTGTTTAATTTTGAGATCTTTATTCAGTAACTATGTAGACAATGGAAATATTTCTGTAAATTTCACCAAAGTTTCCAGTTACTGTGATTCTTTTTTGTTCATTGTCAGCATCTGTATTGCCTATGTTCTCTAATATTTGTGAATAAATTCTGGAAATGGACCATATATGTTTTCATAGTTGCTACACAGACATCCCATTCCATAGATAAAATGGGCTGTAGGGGTTTGCAGTGGAAAGACAGGACCAGCACAATAGTTTTGTCATTTCCCTGCTCCTGAATTCTTTTTTTCCATGAAAAAATTTTTAAAGGATTGCCTGATTTAAGTGTCTTTTATTACAGTGTTTCCACAAGTTCCTTATAGAAAACTATTTTTATAGTGTAATAGACCTTCCTTTAGGGAAACTGGGCTAATATGAATCAATCACGTTCTCTGATTCAGTATCAGTTTGCGCTTACAACCCACTGAGATGTGGAGACCTTTTCCAGGCTTTCAGTGCTCTGTCCCAGACCTCTGTCCTTGTCACACATGTGAGGACCCGAGCATTCCTACAGGAATATTCACATTCTTAATTTTCAGCACCTCTATACATCTTTGCCAGACAGTCTTGCCTTGTGGATCCAAGCTGGGACGTATTTATGCTGTCATTTTCTGAACAGCCAAACCCACCAAAATCTCAGTGAATGGGCCCTCATCTGGATCTGACTGCCACCTGGTTTCACACACCAGCTATTCTCTTTTTTCAGAGAAAAGTATTTTGTGAGTTTACCAGTATCCAGCAAGTTCCTCTGTGGCCACTCTCATACTAAGCATAATGTAATTCACATTTCTTTTGCAGATCCTGAGTCTTGATAACAAACTTCAAAGCTTTCAGCAGGTAAGTAAATGGGAAACAAACTGGAGATCAGAAAAGAAAATCTCAGCCCCAAGTAAATAGAGTGAGGTTTCAATGATTAAACAGCTAAATGATTTCTTTCTTCTCATGCTTTCCTCAGGAAAACTCTTTTAGTAACAGAAGGTAAAAAAAAGCACCAAGATTTGTGGAGGAGGTGATATGCCTTCTTACAAAATATAAACTGTGTAGGAGACTGCATTTCTTAACGGAAAAACACTTGTACATTCAAGAGCAACAAGTTGATACCAAGGAGAAGTAAACTTTCCCTTCACTGGTCTGTCAAGATAAAGACCAGAAACTCAAACTGGATGTTTATTGTACTGGAACTAACTCAGTTTCAGCCGTCGCCTGCTTCTCCAGTGAGCTTGTGACAAGCTTCACCTTCAGGTGCCAGTAAAAGCAATTATCAGATGAGATACCCATGGAATCAAAAACACAAGATAACCTTCCCTCTAGACTCCCAGTCTGCTGCTGGAAAACAGTCTCTATTAATATTTAATTTTTACAGGTCTTTTCTCATCCTAGTGCTTGGCCATTCTGTGCATGAGCAATCACAGCATCATTATTTTGTCCAGGGATAAGTGAAATAGCTCAGAACTTTTACAAATCAGCCTTGCTGAAAAAAATGGAGGGCAGTTCAAGAAAAAATTTGGGGGAAGGGAAAAAAGAATGTTTGTATTGAAAATAAATACCAATGGAATACCAGCTAAGCAGAAACATAATTTTCTACTATTTTCTGGCATTTCAGGACATCCAGAGGAGAGCCTGCAGTAGTAACCCCTGTAGGAACTCAGGGACCTGTGTAAACTCACTGGATGGTTTCTTTTGCCTCTGTCCCAGCAACTGGCAGGTGAGTCTTCAGCCTCCTTGACTACAGAGTGTGTATTTCACCTGTCAGGCTGCATCCAGCTCAGGGTGATTGCCATGCAGCACAGCATTTCGGGGTGCTCAGGGTGGAGTGAGCAGCACTGGGCAGCAGAGCAGCAGTGTCACTCGTTGGTGTTTGCTTCTCAACAATATCAACATGTATGTGTAACAAAAGCCCAAAGCTTTGGGCCAGACCCTGCACTGTTACATGCAGGCAGTGGCCCATGAAGTCAGTGATTCTTGGCAGTTCCCACAGCAGAGAATTAGTCTGGTTTTTGCTAAGCACTGAACTGCACTGCATGCCTTGCTGTTGACCTTACACAAGGATAGAGGGAGGCTGGGGGAAGGGATGGATAGTTATTCACTTTTAAACAAGTAAGACAAACTGGGGATGTAGATAATCAGTGCCATTCTGAATTTTTGAAATGCAGATACTTTACTAGCAAATGCTTTAATGGTGATATTATGTGCACCAGAGATGGAAAGGTTGTATCTTCTTCTCAAAGGATTTAAACTTAAAAGTTATCCCAGCAAGATTCAGGTTAAAATTTATGGCTTTCCTGATAGAAACAGTTTATAAGAAAATTTTCTGAGTCTTTTCTAGTTGGAAAGTGACGGGTTGACAAAAATGTGCTGTTCACATGCTTTCTACATCTGAGGTATTTTATCCCCATCTGACTGATAGCAAGGGTCACAGAAACACAGCTGAAAAATAAAGTTTTGTTATTGTGTTTCATAAGAAAATCTGTGTTGATAACAGCCCATGGTTTGTATATCTTTGAAAACTATATTAAACATGGTTTGCTTCATTTCTCAGTTATTTGGAAAATAAACTGGTTTTCCATTTCATCTTAGGGCCCCCTGTGCTCAGTGGATGTTAATGAATGCCAGATTTTTGCTGGAACAGCATTAGGCTGCCAGAATGGAGCCACTTGTGTGAACACGCCAGGCAGCTACAGGTAACTTCTCAAAACCAGACACAAATATCCCGTGTAGAATACTCTGCTGGTTTGTACCCCATATCATGCCTGCAGCGCAAGTTCTAGAATTAAATCTGTTTAACATCTGTGCACTATAACCCCTGGGAACAGATAGAATCCTCACTGCGCTGTGCACTGAGCCCACTGCAGGCACAGAAAGGCCCCACAGCCATTGCGTGCTGTGACACGGGAGGAGCAGCAGGAGCCAGATCCATCACACAGCCACGCTGGGGGGAGGCTGCAAATGAGGACAGGCTCCACTGACCCAGCCCCCTGTTGCTTTAATGGAAATTTCCTGCACCATGGGGCGTAGCTGGGGCAGTGAGAGGCCCATGCTGGGCTGTGACCAGCTCTCCCCAACATGCCCACAGAGCACAGCCATGTTACCTTCCCTCTGCTGTCACCTACCCCTTGAGATCAAAGGGAGATGAAGGAGGTGATCACCCTTGATCACCGGTGTTCCCAGCACGCTCATTTGGTCAGAGCAGGGTGCTAATGACATCAAGATAATGGGTGCAATCCCCATGCAGCCCATTCACTAAGGCTTGGACTAATCCCTGTGGGTCCCTTCCTACTCAGAATATTCTGTAAATCAGAAACAGTTCTGTGAAATGCCTTCATCCCCTCCTAAAACAAAGGCACTGCTGAGACAGCAGTAGAGCAAGGAATGCACCGTGCTGCCAGGCAGAAAGGGAGAAATGCTGTCTGCAACCCAGGGGGTGCCTGGGCTGCCTCTCTGCTGGGCCCCACACACAAGGCCTCTGGAGCACATTGCTCTCTGGCTGTGCCCAGCTCCTTAGGAAACATGTTCTTGCTTACAGGGCAAGCCAGCCTGAACATTTTGTGTCTCATTCTCCAAAATGTCAAAGAATCTGCTAAATAACTAACTCTCACATATAATACAAAGCTCCCCTGTGCAATGGGAACACATGCTGGAGAGCATGCCACAGTTTTCTGCAAAGAATTCTGTCTCCTGCTTCAGCATAGAAATCTTAGCCCCCACAAATATTTGCTTGAAGTAAGACTGGCTTATAGTGCTTTGTCAGTTCTTGGAAGAACTTCAAACAAAGGAAGTTCTCCTGTAGTGCTCCTCATGCTTGAGCACAGAGTCTGCTGAAGTGTCACTGCAGCATGATGCCTACTGTAGGGGTTTAATTTTATTTTAAAAGATGTTTCTAGCTTGTCTACAACAGATATTTGTCAGGGAAACAACAAAGCAATCTGCCTTTGTTTCCTATTGTGCTCAGAGAGGTACAGGTGTGTGACTAAATTCTGCTGTTCTCACAAGTGTTGTCTTTGTGTTAATACAGTCACGATTCCCCAGGTTCTTCCCTGGTGCACTGCTTGCCCTCCTTGGTACTGGCTGAATCAATGCTTCATGGAATGAGCTAAGACCTCTTCATAAGTCATTGCAACCTTAATATTACTGCTTTTGCATCACACACTCAGGATTATTACATAGTCCGTTCCCAAGTCCATTGTACCATCTTTAGTGTCCCTTATTGGCTTGCTTCTGAGTGCTTCACAAATGCTAAATCCATCCCCAGGCAGAGCATAACATCTCTTTTCTGCAACTGGGAGGACATTGCTGCTAAGATTTCTGGGGCTGAACAGCCCAGGTCACCCCACTAATGCTCTAGCATGGTTATGTACACCATTGTGGACTGCAGGGAAAGAAAGGGGTGATATCTGTCTTTCAATAGCCTGCAGAAATAATGCCACGTTATTGGAAGTACTGGATTAGGTACCATGAAATGGAGCATAATGCAGTCTTCATCCCTTGTTCATTTTTTCTATCTGCATGGTTTTCCCTGTAACTCAGGAAAGCTGAAATATGAGGGGGAAAAAAGCAGGTATCCAGAAACACCTTCCTCAATCAAAATCTTAAGGGGACACTGTATCAGTTGGATGAAAGGCTGTGAAAGTCCCCAAGTCTATCAGACTTCTGTGTCACAACCAAAATAACAGGGCCCTCATCACAGCATGCCATGGCTCATGTGATAGAACTACGGCGGTGCCAAGCAGCAGTGCATCACAATTTGGCTGAAGTGCCTTGCAGTGTGACCTACTTCTGGAAGCTCTTCTCTGAGAAACTTCAGAGGGGAAGCAGATTAATCTTTTCCAGAGTAGACAGGAGACAGTGCCATTGTTCTCCTCCTTTGGAGACGGTTGGACTGCCTTCTGTGTCCTTTGAAGTTGAACATGAAGCTCTGAATGTGCTTCAGAAGTATAAAAGTGATCTGGTTCCCTGACCTGCTGCCTCTGTGCTTGCCCATGCTGAGCTGCTGCACTGATGGGAAGGTGCTGTTCTGCTTGCTGTCTTTTACAATAATGAACATGCTGTCTTGCACTGCAGACTGCAGTTAAGCATTAAGCTGCTGTGGGGTTTTGAAGCCTAAGTTCATGTGGGTTGCTTGTCCTGGGTGCACTCTCTAGTTACCTGCAATTGACTTATCAAACTGCAATTTCAGCTGAGCATGTGACATGGTTGAAGGGACAGCAGCAGCTTATTTTATATAAATTGCCTCAAGGTCCAGGTCAGCTGCACTAGAATACCCTGATTTCAGTTTCAGAGAAATGCTTTTACAGAGCACTTTTCTTTAGGCAGCTTAAAAGCAATCCAAGAAGGGTGTGTACCTGCCATATGTCTCTGCAAGCTGCAGACATTGCAGCACATAACTTGAATCCAAATAAGTCTCACTGTCATGTTATTGAGAAGATGGTGATCTGATAGGTTTTCTGTGAATTTATATCTCTTTCAGTTGTATTTCAGAGCCTCACATTTTGTCTATGTGGAAATAAAGAGCCAGAGAAAAGGGAAACATTATCTGATGGCTTAGAAGTTCCCAATTTCAGTTCCACCCCATATGTATAATGCTGTAACAAAGCTCTACCCTATAAATAACACTGTGAATGCATGTGGCAGCTTTCAAACTGGCTCCTCCCAATAGAATGCCTTCTTTCAACCCACTGCTTTGTTCTGTCCACCCCACCAACCCCAAATGCCCCCTCTTGCCCACCACACATCCCTAAAAGCTGAGGTGCTGCTGAGACAGCAGGTGCCCATTGTTGTGGTGTGGGGGGTGAAAGTACCAGGCATGGCATTTCTGCACATGGCATCATATCATGGTCATAACTGAAAAAGGAAGTTTAGGTGCTCTTTGACTGAAGTGGGGTTTCCATGCTCATGTTCTGTTTAAGTCTTATGTTAGACTTTTCTTTTTTTCTGGATTTGTGCTTATGAATGTAAAGAAAGGTGGTACATTCTTCCATAGGGCCAGACAGTCATGAATGTGCACAAGTCTCAAATGGTTCTTGAGTCTCTGCTGAACAGGAGATTTGCCTCTCTGCATGATTATTAGCAGGATTGTCATAATAAGTAAATGGATGTATCTTGTAAGGAGCACCCCATAAAGTGGAGAATGGAAATGAACAATCTTTAACAGTGGTAGAAAGACAAAATTTTGATTTTTCTTTCCACTTTCACTATTAGCTGCTCCTGTACTCCAGAAACCTACGGGCGTCACTGTGACTTGAAATTTGATGACTGCCAGGGAGGATCTGAGAGCCTCTGTGAGCATGGCCTCTGTGTGGATGAAGAAAGGGATCAGCCCAACAGGGTAAGGAACAATGTGTAAACCTCAGCACACAGCACAGCATGAATAAGCAGCAAATTCTGCTGAGTTTGACAAAACTGCATAGCATGAACTGCTGCTGAAAACAAGAAAGGCCACTGTACAACATAACAGCACCTCTGTTGTACCAAGGGTGGCAGAAAGAATCAGAAATGTCTGATGTCTTGTTAGAGGTACTTGTCACAGTATTAGATCTACTACTACATCCATAGGGAGTTGGGAATAATTTTTTTATAAGTTGAAGTCTTATTTGAAATACAATATTCTTACTGTTCATTATTTTGGGAGTTCTAAGTTGCTACAGTATTTTACTGCTTAAATGACTGATAAGGACAAATATGATTCTTATTTTTCCTGGGAAAAGTGGCACATTAGTAGCACATTAGGACCAGGGGTCTGGAAGCTGCCAGGGCTGCATGGTGACTGTGTGGCTGCTGCACATCCTTGGTGCTCCTCAGTGTCAGCTGGATGGGAATTCAACTCCAGGCCCAATCTTTCCAAGCATCTGCACTGGATGGATGCTAGCACACGCTTGAGTGCTCTTCTGGAGCAAGCCAGCTCATTCCATTTGGGTGAGAATCTGGGTACAGGGTGTTCACTCCAGAGGGACAGATGGACCATGCCAGCTTTGGCTCTTTCCACTCAGAGCAGCCCTCCAAACCACCCAGCCAAGCTTGTGCTCCTTAATACTCCTATATGCCCATGCACCATTGCAGTCACAGCACATATTCTTTGTGCTTTGCTATAAATGATTTCTTTGCTTAATTTTTAGAAGTTTCAAAATTCATCACTTATTTTCTGCCCACTTTTTGTTGAGAAAGCTTTTCAAAAGGGTTCAGCATTGGCTTAACAGTGACTGCTCCTGTGACAATCAACAATAAAGCTCCCATTAGCTTTAATTGGACCAAAGCTAGATAAATGCTGAAATCTGGCCATTAGTAAAGTTTACTAGAGAGAAAAGTGTTTTCCTAAAAGAAATAATGTATTTGCATTTTAATGTCAGTGCTACACATTGCATAGACTACTGAATAATTTGATTAAAAGAAAGCGGCCAAGATTATTTCAGATTACTTACAATGATCGCTTTGCCCTGGTTAAAAAGCAAGTTGATGACTTTTAATTATGGTTATGTACCGCTCATAATTGATCTTATTTTCTCTGGGAGCTTTGGGGTAAATTACAGATGTCTTTTATGAACATAATGAACGAGCCTGAGTTGCTTCCATAATCTGAAAAAGTAAATTCAGAGGAAGAAATAGACTGGGAAAACTACTGAAGCAACTTACAAAACAAAACATACAAGCCATGTAATGCTCTGAAAGCTTTCTTATAGTTTGAAAGTCATTTCATGAAATAAACTCCTCTTGCCTTTTTCTTGACTACTGCAAATGCCTTAAACATGCACTGCGGTGTTTTCTGTGGCAGCCCAAGTACCACTGTGTCTGTGATGCTGGCTGGATGTCCCCTCCTGGCAGCCCTGCCTGCAGCGCTGATATAAATGAGTGCAGCCTCCCGAATCCTCCGTGTTCACAGGACCCACCTGTGCAGTGCTACAACACTCCAGGCTCCTACAGATGTGGTCCCTGCCCCACAGGTATCTCATCTTTCCATGCTCTCAGGTTGGATGGGGTGGCAGAGGTGCTACTGCCCGGGTATCATAAGCACAGACACAGGATGCAACTCCATGAAATGCTTTGGTCTGTCTTCTAGGGAATAAATGCAAGTTGTGTTTTATATAGGTAACACAGGCAGTGGAGTCTAATGCATGATTTATCTCATCCTAAACTGAGCATCTAAATAGGTCTCATGTCCACAGGTATCTTCATATCCATCATGTCCTGTCACCTTCATATAATTTGTCTGAAGTACTTTCATGTCTGTATGTTTCCTGCCCTAAGGAAATATAAAAATCTGATTGTTCCCTCAGACCATATAACTTATGATTACTCTTCCTGAGCTGGGCAGGTGGTGTCTATAGGAAAAGTTTTTAAAGTATTTAAGTGAAGTTGCAATAAAGCTTTGCTGCAAAATGTACGTACATGCACCTGACTGGAACTGCACCCTCTTTAGGTAAAAGTGTGCTTGAATCTGAAATATCCAGAATACAGTTAAAATAAAACATTATTATACTCACATCTCCACCCTGTTGTGTTTGAAACCTAATTTTCAGACTGGTATGAATTTTTATCAGTTATGAGAGAGACAGATCTACCCTTGTGCTAATGAAGTGCAATAGTTGTACTCTATGAAAAGACTTGGTCAAAGAAGAAACCAAAAAGGCCAGGCATTTTCTTTCTGATGTCTTTTCTGTGCTGCTTTTTAGGCTGGCAAGGAAATGGCTACACTTGCCAAGACATTGATGAATGTGCAAGTAATAATGGAGGCTGCTCAACTGTACCGATGGTCCAATGCATCAACACAGTTGGATCATTCCGCTGTGGGCTCTGTCCTCCAGGTAAAATGGGTTTCTTGCTGATAATGCTATGGAAGGGCTTAAAAGATGAAGACTCAACACATACAAGCCTGTTTTGGTGTAGATTTAAGAAGCTGAAAATTGGTTTTGTAGAAATATCACATACACAATACTGTGATACAGAATGAAGAGTCCAAATATATTCAAATTGCTTCAGCTATTAATGAACTTTGTATAGAGTATGCCTCTACAGAGGATCCTCTGAAATGGGTTTCTCTTGTACTAGGTAGCTGTTTTCAGTGTTATAGCCTTGATTTGGTGAAGTACTTCCTTTGCATGATCATTAATGGGAAACAAGGCTTGCATAATTATGGTAGTAATTTCATTGTCTGTATTAATTGAAGGAGTGTCCTGTGTGCCATAAATCACAGACTGTATTGTCTGCAGTAAAAAAAGCCTTGATAATTGTCACGCTCTGAATGCTGTCTGAGGAGGCAGTGTTTTCACTGCAGTACAGCTCAAGCAGTGGAAGTTGCAACTTAAGTCTTTATAATTTCTGCTTTATGATTTAAAATGCTTTCTGAAATGTATAGGATCAATACTAGAAATATAGCAGGAAAAAGTCTTTCTAATTGACTTTTTGATTGCTATTTAGGTAAGGAAGCCTCCCAGTTACTGAGTGCTGAAGGGATATTGCCTTGCTGAAAATGTGGCCTCAGACAAGTTTTGGTGATGTCAGCTCTGGCCATAAGGAGCTGTGCTGCAGGGCTTTGGTCCTCCTGAATGTCCTGAGAGGATCTGGGTGTTGTGTTTGAGATCCAAGGGCTGCTCTGGTGTGCAGGAGGAAAAAGTCTGGATGTGGTTAGGGCTGACTGGGTGCAGATGTGTAGGGAGGGCAACACATGGTAGCTGAGATACATGGGCTTCTATGGCCTCACTGACTTTACCTATATTTAAAATACACTGATATATCGTTTTTTCTGCAACTATGGAAGGATTTATTTACAGTCAAAATCCATCCCTGCACTGAAGGAGGCGCAATAAATATGCAGGTTTTACTTCAGCAGCTATCTCAGTTCTTTCTTTTTAACTGCAGAAGACTATGATTTTACACCATGAATTAGTGTTTTGCTCACCAGTTGATTATTTTACTGTCAATTCACAAAGAAAATGGTTTCTTACAAACTAACTGAGATTTACCTCTGAACAGGTTATGAGGGAGATGGACGAACATGCACCCAGGTTGATATCTGCTCAATAAATAATGGAGGGTGCCATCCTTTGGCTACTTGTACCTCAGCTCCAGGTATGATACTTTCTTAAAGACTGTAAGGTGATAGCAGCCTGAATCTCAAGGAGGACCTGGTTAGGATAAATCCACTTTATAGAAAGATTGCAGCCCCTTTGCCACAGTCAGCTTTGCCTCATGCAAATGATTTTACAGGCAGCTTAGCTAAAGCGAGCAGACTTTTTCACAAACACTGACAGAAGGAGATTTAGGCTCCAACAAAAAGAAGACTTTATGCTAAAACTGTGAAGATGTTCACCATTTCTCTTTGATGCAGTTTTCCAATTATACAGCCGCTTTTCATTCCCCCTTCCCATAAATACCCTTGACTACTCACCACTTCCCATGAGGGTGACCTTGGGCTCTCAGGTACCCATAGCAGAGCAACACTAAAAACACTTTCCATGTTCAAACTGGACACTGACCAGGGAAAGTGTCAAAAGATCAAGTTAGAATTATATTAAGATTCTCCTTCAAAATGTCAAGGACATTTACAGACATTGGTATTATGTTCTATGTCTTCTCTCCCAAGGGCCCATGGCATTTTGTTCCTGCACATCTGGGTTCACTGGAAGTGGATATGGGCCAAATGGGTGCTCTCCTCTCAGTGACATCTGTCAGCTGCAGAACCCTTGTGCCAATGGGCAGTGCCTGGTAAGTGCTGGGCTCCTCACACGTAAATGACGGCGCTGTGCAGTCAGAACCAGCCAGGGAGCCTTGCTGAGACTGGAGGCTGGGTGCACACATACTGCTGGGAATGAGGCAAAGTCAGAGGGGACTGCAAGGTCAAAGGATATACCTGAGGAAAGCAAAGGATATACCTGAGGCCCACAAGCTATTTCCTTGTGTGTGAAGTAGAAGTAGCAATCTTGGCAGTAATGGCCTGAGAAATTGTGTTTGGTAGCTGATACTAGCCAATGGAATGCTTGTGCTGATGGGAGAGAACTGTTCTTGGTGGCACAGGAAAGTAATTTACCACCCTGGATCGTGTGGGAATTACCCATGATAAAGGCACCAGTACCTCTGCTGCCCTTCAGGCTGTTAATATCTAGCAGAGTTAGTTATGAGTTCCTAGTCTGATCTTGTGAGAGCACTCCTAGAGTCCCAGGCTGTTTATATGAATGTGGAAAGGGTGTTTCAAAGGAATTGCTTGCAGTGATAGTAACCAAGTCTTTTTGACCTGAACTGGTTGGTGGGATGAATTCGTTCTCATGCACAGTGAATGTTAATTTATCCTCATGGACCCTATGAAGGCCATTTTGGCTTCCTGAGTGAGTTGTGCTGTGCCCTGGAAAGTCCATGCTGCAGACCTGGGGTTTTTGTTGTGAAAGATATTTGTGATGGTGATTTTGCCAAAATATTCACAAATGCTACTTCTTTTATTCCAGTAGAGTTTTTTCCCATTTGTCCCTATTAGGCTGCAGATGTCCTCATTTTGGTTGTCCCTGGAGGCACAGGGAAAATGAGACATAACATGTGGATTTGACAGTGTTAGGTTAACAACTGGATTTGATGATCTTAAGGGTCTTTTCCAAGCGAAATGTTTCTATGATTCCATCGTGTATTACCTCTTGCTTTTTCAATTTTCTATGTGAAGTGTGACAGTCCTCTCACACCACTCCTGACCAGCATTCCTTGCTCCGTGTTCTGTAGGTATCTACTGAATACTGTCTTCACTCATATTTAAAGATACTTATAGGGCCTGTTTTGCCCAGATCTTATGTACTTTTTCTGACTATTTAGTTCATTTTAGTCAGTTTATTAAATGGTATGACATCTTCCCCTAAATATTCTAACATAGAACAGTGGGCAATCATGGCTACAAAGATAATAACACAGATATTTAAGTAATGTGACTACAAAAGCATCTAATAAAATAGAGAAATAGCAGAACTATATTTGGCCATCATCATGATAGAGGAAATAAGTAATTAAGTATCAGGCTACGCAGATCAGAAAACACCTTCTAAAATAACATTCAGAGCCCTAAATATATGTCAAAACCCTCTTCCATTATACTGAAAATCTCTTTGGGACACAGAGGACATGAATAGATAACAGAAAAGCAAATAGGGAATGCAATACACTGTATATCATCAAAGATGGGATTATAGCTTGTACATGGGACCATGTTCTGCTTTACCTCTAAAGATTGTGTCTATAAAGCAAGAGATATAAGGTAAGAGAACATATGAAATTAACCCAGTTACAGATATGGAAAGACTTGATTATATGGAATAGTACAGGTTGTGACAATGGAAATAGAAAAAAGACATACAGAAAAAGGAATAAAGCTGAAAAGGTGATGAAATTGTTCCCCTTTAACATTTCTCAGGATGAAAATTAAAGTTAACAGCACACATAACTGCAGCATAGACTTCCTGGAGAAAGGTCTTGAGAGAAATCACTCATAAATCAGTTATCTTGCCTCGCTAATTATAAGGTTTAGGTAATTTGATTGACTTGATTCTAGCATGATCAAAGAGTTTTCTGAATGGCTAAAAGGGATTTTAGCCATTCAAATTTTGATCTTCAAGAAAGTAATTGAAAGAGGTCTGCTAAGAAATAACTTAATAGAAAAACCCAAAGAGATAATCTAATTAGGCTTTATGTTTATTTTGGTATTCACTAGTGACCATCAAGATTTTATTTCTTTACTCCAATATTTCCTCACAAAATAAGTGTAAACATCAGTCTTTCTCCTGACTCCATTGATTTCATTAGGTATTCATGCTCATTGTTTATTTGATTTTTTTATATCTGTAGGCAACGATCTCTGGCTATTTCTGCCTGTGCAATGCAGGCTGGACAGGCCCTAATTGCACAGAGAACATTGATGAGTGCATCAGCAACCCATGTCAGAATGGGGGCACCTGCACGGACAGGGTCAATGGCTACTCCTGTGAGTGCAGCAGCGCCTGGACGGGAGCGCAGTGCCAGACTGCCCAGCAAGGTACAGCCAGAGCCTCCCCTCCTGCCCCCGGGAAACGGGGCAGCGGCCTCCAGCCAGCTGTGCTTGGTGCATGGCACTGACGTGTGAATAACAACTGAGTTATGGTGTGGAAAACAGCCCTGTGTTTGGTGGATTAGAGGTCCCAACCCAAATTCCCTCCGTGTCAGAGTTTTCCATGAGCTTTGTTTACGGCTGTTTTGTTCAGCAGTAGGAACGCAACAATGAAGCTGATCTGCAGGCCCACTGGCCTTGGCTGGATTCCAACATCCTAAAATCAGATCTCTGTTCCCAAAAAAGTTGTCTGGAAAGCTGGTTGGGAAAGAGGATCCAGTATAAGGAGAACAAAAGAACATATTGATGTTTGTTTTTTGTGCATATTAGTTCATCTGTTATGAACTGGAAAGGTCCTGATGTTGTTAGTCAAGAGGAAAAGCCAGAAAAGGTTTTCAAACAGAAATGTAATGAAAGAAATGTTAGTCATGAAAATGGGGTAATCTCAGTTTTATACTGACTGCAAGGTTTCCCCTTTTCCTCCTAATACAATTTCTTCTGTTTGTTTGAGAACTTTTTTGGCCATGAATTTTAATTAAACAAGGTCAGGGTAGCATTCCAGTGAGTCCAGTGTCTCTGTGACAAGAGTCGCTCATTTTTACTGTAGACTGCTAAGAAGAAAGCAAATTACATTTTAATGTAATACAGTATGTAAAACTTCCACTGATCCCCTGTGAAATCTTTTAGAACTATTTTAGGCTTTTTTCTATTTTTCTGAAGTATCTAGCTAGTAATGTTTTATTATGATTAATTATTAATGTTTTATTATTAAGTCCACAGGGGAAAAAATTATTTTTAGCCATTCATAATGAAGGGATAGAAACCCAGATTTTATGCAGTAAGGAATCATACTGTACCACCTGTTCTTTTAGTTTTTGATCAAAGAAAAAATAATGTATTTTCTTTCATGATCATGTTTAATCAGGGTGAAAAAAGGTGAGGTGTTTTAGACAGACATTTCAAATAAAATTATATTCTTTTTGCCTCTTCTTGAAACAAAACAGTTTGGTGAGAATTGGCTATTTCTTTAGAATCAGTTCAATGTTAAACTACAGGTTCTTAGTGCACATTAGCTGTATGTGCATTGCATTTTGGCTGCTTTACAGACATATTTTTCTGTAGCTGTTTGGAGTTCTCAGTTCCCATGCATTGAATGGTTCAGTGAGAGAAGAGACCATGGTGTATCATGAGGGGGATTATCAGGCCCAAAAATCTGGGCAAAAAGAATAAATGGAGCAATAAAACCTCCTGAGGATAACTTCTATGATGTACCACTTCTGAGAAAGACAATTTTACATCATGTTAACTTCAAAATGCAAAATGTTATTTCATTGAAAGGGAAAAATCTAGAGATTCAATCTGGAGGTATACTTCTGGAAGCAAAGCATTTCTGGAAGCAAAGCAAAACACTATCATGAGACAGAATCAATATCTTTTGGCAGTATCCACATGTTCCAACTGACATTCTTTTCCTTTCCAAGAACTATTTTTCTTTCAGGGAATTTGTGCTTTTCTGAGATGTCATTCCACTTGAGAGAAAGTCCTAAAGATCCTTTTATAGAAGTATTTAACAACATTGCTTTAAATGTTCAAGAGGAAAAATCTATGCCAAAAAAAAGCTAAGTTTTGGTTTAGTCTGTAGAGCAATAGCACAAAATCTGTTAAATTTTCTCTCTCTTTTTGCAGTTTGTGGAGGATACCTTTCAGGCTCGAGGGGGTCTTTCAGGTACCCCAACAACCCAAGCAGCCAGTGGTACAGCAGTGGGGTCAGCTGTGCTTGGGTTGTTCAAACTACTCCCAACAAGGTAAAGTAGAGTTCAGGTGAAAGAAAGCCTCAGTCTGTAGGATCCATGATTGCTTATCAGAGCAAACATGACTGTCTTCATGCTACATGTGTTTCTATGCTGTGATCCAATCCTCTTAGAATAAATAGTATTTCAAAAGAATAAATTTTAGATCCTTACAACCCTTCAGGCTCCTTAGCCTAAGGATTTGCTTGGGTTAGATTTTCCAAGCTTTCCTAAGCAGATGAGAGTTGTAGTTTATTAACCTACTCCAGCTACAGTGTTCTACATTGCTTTAGAATGTGATCTGTGAATGGATGCATGAGAAAAGCTCTGCTCTGATGGGCTCCACAGGTGGGTGCTGAGCTGAGGGAGTTGGTCAGAGCCTGGTGCTGACAACACCAAGGCTGTGGCTTTGATCCCTACGTGGGCCAGCTCGTCACTTTTCAGTGTGACTCAGTGATCCTTCTGGGTGCCTTCCAGCTCAGACTATTCTGTGATTCTCTGACCCCAAAACAATTTCATATTTCTGATATCTGAGTACAGAAATGTAGAATGCTTAAATCATATTGTCAATGCCTTTGTGTAATACCAGCATCTGATTTTTTTTTAAAGATTAATTTTTAACTGTTGCACACAAATGTATATTCTGATTCTGATCTGCAACTAACAATTCTACTTGTGTTATAAATCACAGCTACAAAATACGCTACTCCATAATTTAGCATTAAATTTCTTACCTGGGATCTAAATATTTGATTTTTTTTTTTTTTGACATTTTCTGGAATGAATTAAATCATATTATAAACCAGTACTTAACAGTGGTTTAAACAGCATTACATATCCATATATGTTTATGTGACATGTCGTCAGCCTGAAGCTGGGGAGCCACTACTGTCTTCAGCAGAGCATATTACAGCACATCAGTGAAAAATCTGAAACTTAAAGCTGTGCATGTCACTAAGTATCCAAAATGGGCTTTAGAGACACTGATTTTATTTGTGCAAAACAAGATCATTGAGCCTTTTAACTCCCATTACAACACTTTCAAACATAGCAAGGGTGAAAAATACTAATTACCTGATGAAAAAAACTGCCTAGGGAAACCTGGAATAAGATACTTTATGTTGTGTTTCAAGCTTTTCACATGGCTTGAAATTTACACATACAGATATGTTGCACATATAACACACACAGGCAAATAGTCTCAATTTTTAGTTTATAGAAATAATACTCTTTCCAGAAAACTTCACTGACTAAATTCTTATGTCTGTTTACCTTCTCTCTTTCCTTTTGACCCTTAAGATTCTTTGATTTAATTTTCTGTCCTGGAACATTTCAGGAAATGACGCAAAAGCTCATAGATTCTCACAGTTGCATGGACACACATATCTCATCCATAAAGTCTCTGCATAATTAGTGTCTCCGCAACAGAGACAAAAAGAGATATTTTGTTTTCTCTCTTCTATTAGATTCTGCGTGTTACTTTCCCATTCTTCCAACTGGAGACAAGTAATCAGTGTAACTCTGAATTCCTTCAAATCCATGATGGTCCTTCAGCATCAATGCACATTCTTGGAAAATACTGTGGCTTCCCAGGTCCTACAGAGCTTCTCAGTTCCCACAACTCTCTGTATTTCTGGTTATACTCAAACCACACCATTACTGGAGGCTTTACTGTTCATTGGGAATCTCAGGATCCTGGTAAGTTGATTAAATGCAAAACATCTTTATGGCTTTGGAGTAAAATGAATTCCTTATTTCCTTTGATTAGGAAGCATTAGAAGCATAAGGAGAGTGTTTTTCAAGGGAGTGAGGCTGAAATATATATCACTTGAAGATACTCTCAAACTCTAGTTCTAGGTCTCTGTATGAATAGCTTTCTGCTGTTTTTTTAAGGCTGCTTTACACTTTCTGTGAGGAATCCCCCAAAGAACATGTGTTTCTGGGGATAGTATTCATTTAGTCAGTTCTCTTTTGTCACAGAAATATCTGGTACTTCGAGCAAGCAAATTAATGGTTTGTTTTGCCACTGACAATTTACAACAGCCTAAATGTTCCAAACATGATAGATTATAGGGAACTGGATTTTAAAGAATGTGTGAGGGTTTTTGGTGTGATTTGTTGTACATTTCTGCCTGAATTCTTGATAATGGTAATTGGGTGATTGTTCCACATGGTCTGGCAATACATTCCCAGAGATAAATTTCAAATCATCTCACATAACATTAAGGTCACTTCAGTGTTCTGTGTATTATCTAGAAACAAAATAGTGCATTGGGTTGTGTATTGAATGAACTATAGAGTAAAAAATGCCATTTCCTTATTTCTAGAAATATTTCTTGAAATGCTTTTAATATGGTTTTTGGTGGGTTTTTTCTTTCAATTATCATTATTAGATTGATAATTACTAATTGAAAAATACTGATTTAATACTTTTAGTACTGAAAAGTGAAAGCAGATATTTTGGAGGGAAAAGTAGCACTAACAAAAAAAAGCAAAGAGAACAGTGAGATGAGATGAAACTGGCTATTTCCTTTTTTTTTTAAATTGAACTAGTCTTGTGATAGGTTAAAAAATGGAGACTATTTACAAAGAACAGAAATTCAGATTAATTTTGTAAATCCAATCCAAACAGTGCTTTTGATTATTCCTCTTAAGGCATGTTCATCATGGCTGGGTAAGAATCTTTCTTTTATTGTGCAAATCAGGAAATATTTGGGGTTCTCCTTTTAAAATTGCAGAATTAACTGCAAAACTTAAAGAAATAAGAAACTTGCTGATTTGTTTGACTTGGTCTTTGTTTTTTAATTTACTCTGACCCCAAAGTGGTTGGTAGTTTGGACACTACAGGACAGTTCATCTTCTGACCCAACATGTGGTGATAAATACTCTGTTGTTCTGTGTCTCTTTCTGTTAGAATGTGGTGGTGAGCTGACAGGTACTTACGGCTCCATAAGCTCTCCAGGATATCCTGGTAACTATCCTGTAAACAGAAATTGTTTCTGGACCATCTCAACCAATCCTGGCCTCCTCATCACATTTGCTTTTGGCACACTGAGCCTGGAACACCATGACAACTGTGATTATGACTATTTAGAGGTAAAGTGTAATTGTGAATGATGACAACATTTTGTGGATATGTTATTGTGAAACAAGATATTTCTAAACCTTTTTATGTACAGAAGGGGACTGTTTGAAATTTAATCCGGGGTTGAAATGCTTTTTTTTATTTACGCATTCCAGCCATCCATGCACAATCAGAGACAATAGGGCAGAAAGGGGATGAGACCTGCTTCACTGAAGTCGGTGGAAGTCCTTTGACAAACAGGATGGGATTCAGGCCAAATACTTGATGGGAAGCTTTCACTTTCGTACAAAGTTCAGTCTCCAAACTCCTTGTCAAATGTCAACCCACAGAGAATTCATGAGCCTATGGGTAACTGTTCAGGAAAGGGATCTAAGACTAATAGATTCCTATACTGGCTCACACAGCCATCCACCACTTGATGTTTATGGCTTTCTGTTGAGTGTGACCTAATGCTTACAGAATTCAGCAATACCTTCTCATGGAAATGTGAAGCCAGTTTGGAATAGCATGTTGTGTGCAACGCAGAGCATGATTTCAAGAAAGCAGTTCAACAGTAGATCTCCTGATACTTTCTTTCCTTTTCACAAAACCCTTGATGACTCCTGGCAGCAGCATCACAGCTATGCTGGTGGATCTGTTTCTTGCCTCCTCTGTGTTTGGAGGAAACTTCCTATGAGCTTTCCCTCCACCCACCATCCATAACACGTCTGTGGCCTCAGAGATAACTTAAAGAGTGTTGTACTGTTCACAACTGGCACACATATGATAATCCTTACTGTCGGTCTGTCATTCTGTCTAGATTCGAGATGGACTCCTTCCACAAGACCCTGTCCTTGGTAAATACTGTAGCACTGGATCTCCACCCCCACTCCAAACCACTGGTCCATATGCATTTATTCACTTTCACTCTGATGACTCAGTTACTGATAAAGGATTCCATATTGTGTATACAACATCTCCTGGTAAGTAAAATACTCAGGATCAAAGGTTGGTCTGTGACATTCTAGAGATAGAGATAACACATGAATGGATGTCATTACCACTTGCTCTTTAATAATATAGTAATTCTTTTTGATTTGCAGACATTGTACAGAGGCAACCTCAAAAGGAGTTACTGTACTTACGAATATGTCTTTTTTTTTTTTTTTATTATAGCAGAACCAAGTTGTGGAGGAAATTTCACAGAGAGTGAAGGGGTAATCGCATCTCCTTTCTGGCCTAACCCTTACATCAACAACCGACAATGTGTCTACATTATCCGACAGCCAGAGGATGAAAAAATATTCCTGAACTTCACCCATATGGAGCTGGAGAGTCATAGTGATTGTTCAGCAAATTATATAGAGGTAATTCTCTTAACCGGTTGATATGAAAGTTTGAATGCATATGTGTACAAGAGGATGTATAACTTCTGTCCCAAGGGCCACTGCAGAAATGGGTGTTAATCAAACAATTAAGTAGATGAATTTACTAGGGCCCAAAAGTCACAGGGGCTGAAAGAGCAGGATGGTGCATTTGGATTGAAGCAAGGATAAGAGAATGAGGAAATCTGTCCAACTTAACACTAATTCTCAATAGTTTTTACATGATTAGGGGGAGTTTGAACATTTGGTAAATGAATGTCAACTGCAAGAAAAAAAAAATAATGCCATAGCTGCTATGCAACATTTTCTGGAGTCAAAGTGTTAAATGGAAGATTTTGATCTGACACTAAAAGGAAACACTATATAAATATTTATACACACATTCCCAGGAAAGTGGTTGAATTACCATTCCTGGAGGTATTTACAAGATGTGTAGAAGTGGCACTTAGGGCCATGATTTAGTGGTGAGCTTGGCCAAGCTCGGTTTGCAGTTGGACTTGAAGATTTAGAGATCCTTTCCAACCTTAATGATTCTATGATTCTATATACATATGTAAAGCTGGGAGTTTATTGTTGCCATAACTGAAGTCTTTCAAGTCTAATTCAAGAATTGTTCTTAGTCTAAATCTAACTGGCAAAGACAAAAAAATTGTACAGTTTGAATGTTTTTATATGGAAAATGTAATAATAATGCAATACTAATGTCAGTATTTAGTGCGTTCCACTTGAGGTGAATTTACTCCTAGCTCTCTCTTCATTGGTTTTCAATGTTGTGTTACATACAAATGTGCAGAGAAATACAGGCTGGGTACAACAGCAGAGGCCTTGAGACAGGGCCTCATCCCACGTGGAATGGCTGCTGGGTACTGCTGCCTGGATAAAACTGTGCCTGGGCTGTGCAGAGCTAAACAGAAGGAAAACAAGCTGGGCACAGTCTGTGGTTGATTTGCAAAGAAAACAAAATGGTACAGTTGGAATGTGTCTATATGGAAAACATAATAATAGTGCAATACTAGTGTCAGTACTTCGTGTGATCCACTTGAGGTGACTTTTACTCCTAGCTCTCTCTTCATTGGTTTGCAATGTTGTGTTACATATAAATTTACAGCTGTAGGGTGCCAAATTTACAGCTGTAGGTGCCGGGAGCCATCCCTGCAGCCCCAGAGCTGGGTCCAGCACTGCCAGCCATGCAGCTCAGGGGCAGCACAGGTTGGGTTTTGTATTTAATCTCTTCTTGACCAGTGAGGAGCAGGCCCCTATGAGCTCTGTGCTGTTGGTCTATTTTTAAAAGATGTTATTGTGTTGTCATCGTTCCCTTTTCTCCTCCTGTAATTCAAAGACCTAGGTTGGAATGAAGTGTAATTAGTTTCTGAAATGAGAGGGGAAGTGTGTTTAATGAAAACAGACAGCTTTTGTTTGTTTGGCCTGCTACTCCTCTTGCCTAATTGCTGGCAAAACAGCAGCTAAAATCACAACTGCCACAGAAACAAAACCATTTCTGTTGAACACCATTGGTTTGTATCAGTTCAGCAAGGCATTTACCTCACTGTTTGCTGATCAGTCACAAGCCCTTCAGTTCCCATGTTTCAACCCTCCTCTTCTTCCTGTCCCCTCACTCTGTGGCTCAGCCCAGAGCAGAGAAATCAGACTGACATTTTCTGGCTGGGACAGTCAGTAAAACCAAAGTACTGTGTGTGCTCTAAGACCTGATTTTTTTACATGTCCTTTTGTAAACTCCCCCACTGGCTCATCTAGGGAGATAACTTTTGGGTCTTTAAGTTACTTTAAAAGTCACTCTCCAACAACTTTTTTGTCACTTTGGAAAGGTGCAGATTATTCCATTCCCTGGTTAAATCAGGAAATCTGTAGACTTTGCACAGGGACAAGACACAGCTCACAGCACTTGCTCAGGGAGGGATGTTTAGTTTCTTGCTAAGGAGGGCATCTGCCACAAGAAAACAGAGACAATAAAATTTATTTGAGAAAGACTGTGACGTGATGATGCAGAGGTAAGATGCTACCCCAGGCAGCCCCTTTTACATGCTGTCCTTCTAACTGGCAAGAGAAGACATTACTCACATACATGCTTTAGAGAACCTGTTGTTTTTATCACTACTCACTGGACCGTATAAACAAAAAGTGTAAGGAGAATCAGCTCAAGAAAAACATGTGAACTTCTGTGAATTACCACTCTGGAAGTTTTCACTGCTTTCCAAAGACTTACTAAATATTTTGACGCAGATTCTGATGTCAGCTGCTCTGCCATAAATCCAGAATAATTCTGTCACCTTAAACTCAAATTCCAGGGAAATTGGAAATATCTGTTAGTCAGAAAGCCATCTCACCAGCTTAAGACTGCAAAGCTGGGCAAGCATGCCAGCCACTGCCTGTTCACCAGGGCACTCATGACAGTTCCTTACCTTCTCTTCCAGCCCATGGAAGAATACAACTGAGGAAGAAAAAATTGGTGTTGAGAGGGGACCTGAAAGCTGGATGTCCCTGGTTTGCCAGTAAACTCACTGGAATGATTTTTTGGTTTTGACAGCATGTAGA